>NC_133324.1:759535108-759850527 GCF_042186555.1 Aquarana catesbeiana
GTTCATTACCAGAAGGGAGGCTAGGGACAACTCAATCAGAGCAATTCACCTAATTCATTGGGCACGAACCTCCCCCACGTCCCCCCCTTACTTGATCCTGTCCACCAATGCAGAGAAAGCCTTCGATCGGGTGGACTGGACTTTTTTACGGGCTACGCTGGAAGCTCTGGGCCTTCGTACCCATATGCTTACTTGGATAATGGCCCTATATTCAGACCTACATGCTCAAGTAAAAGTAAATGGTTTCCTCTCCACGAGATTCCCGATCAGAAATGGCACGAGGCAGGGGTGCCCTCTTTCCCCACTCTTGTTCGCCCTTGTACTGGAACCATTTCTGCGCACTGTTAGGGCAAACCCAGATATTAAGGGGCTTACGATAGGTCCCATAGAACATAACCTTTCAGCCTATGCTGACGATGTGCTATTTCACATTACAGAACCCCTGGTCTCTTTGCCTAATCTGATGCGGGAACTTCAAAATTTCTGAGAGTTGTCTAATTTCAAAATTAACTACACGAAATCAGAGATATTACCCATTCAAATGACAGCCTCCCTGACAGACCGTTTAAAAACTTACTTCCCGTTCACCTGGACTAAATCATCCCTAAAATACCTAGGTATAAGACTGATGGACAGATTTGAAACCTTATTTACCACCAACTTTCCCTCCCTAATAACAAATGTGAAGAAAGACCTGACCCAGTGGACTAAGACAGCCTTCACTTGGATTGGAAGACTTAATATCATTAAAATGAATGTCCTACCACGTGTGCTGTTTTACATGCAGATGATACCTGTGGCCTTACCTAAGAGTTTTTTTACCCAATTATCCAGTACTATATCCACCTTTGTGTGGAACAATAAGAGACCGAGAATCGCCATTAGATTACTGAAGCGCCACAGGGATGCAGGGGGCTTGAGCCTTCCAGATGCGCAAAAATATTATCGAGCCATGGTCCTACAAAGGATACTCAATTGGCGCTTCCACACACACTCCAAAATATGGGTCTCTTTAGAAAAATATATGGCGAGAAGAAATCTGGCATATGCCCCGTGGTTGGCCCGGGAGCACAGGGGTTTGTCAACTTTTGCGTCTCCATTAACGACCCAGCTTCTGAAAGCCTGGGACCGACTTAATACCAATTTAGACTTGGCACCCCCTGTCTCACCTCTGGCCCCGTTGGGAGGATATCAGTGGTTTCTGCCTGGGGAACAGACAGGATTTTTTGGTTCCTGGGTAGATGACAGTAATGCCAGCTGTGGTAAATTGATGGAAAGTAGTAAATTAGTCTCACTGGAAGCCCTCAGAGCCCGGTCAGGGAGTTTCCCTATGGACTTTTGGCTATATAGGCAACTTCACCATTTTTTCAAACAACATGGGAGCTCCATAAGAGATACTTCCTCCCTTACACCGTTTGAATGCCTATTCGCAGATGAAGAGCTGATTCCACACATGATCTCTGCACTGTATCAGTTACTCAGCCTTGCCTCTCCAATAATGAAACCACCATACATTAGGGCATGGGAACGAGACCTTGGAGTGGTTTTTACCCCTGTTCAACTATCTGCCCTTGATCAACTCACTCGGTTCAGCTCCATTGACTCTAAGACGCAAGAAATGAATTACAAAATAATGATGCGCTGGTACCGAGTACCGGCAGCATTAGCGAAAATATATCCAGCTACATCGGAACTATGCTGGAGAGGTTGTGTTCACAAAGCCACTCTTCTCCACATTTGGTGGGATTGTCCTGCGATTAAATCTTACTGGGAAGATATTAAATCACAAATTAAAGACATAATGGGCATTGACATTCCTCTCTCTCCGGAGCACTTCCTGCTACACATTCCTCCCATGCCAATACGCCAGTATAAGAAAAGTATACTGCCTCACCTGCTTAATGCAGCAAAGCGGCTTCTCCCTATATACTGGAAATGGCAGCGAGAGGAGTGGTATTGCAGGGTAGGAGGTATCCGTGAGGCAGAGGACTGGATTGCCACATGTAAAGGTGTCCGTGACCGCTTCACAGCGATGTGGCAACCCTGGACAATATATACTTCAGACTTAAGTCACATTCCTTCTAGCCTAGACATAGCCCTTCTTGAGCTAGCTGATCCATCTTTGAAAGGGCGCCTTATTGGCCTACAAAGGGGAGCAGCGAACTGAGACCCAAGGTAAAATAAAGTGAAAAACACTTGGGGGAGACACATCCCCTTCCCTTGTTCTATTTTTAATAGGAGTGGTGCTACCGGGAGGGCCTCGACGGGGGGCGGAGCTGGACGCAGGTTCCCAGGTATGTTCCAGGCTATCTCTTCTTCTCTTTTTCCCTTTTCTTTTTTCTAAATACTGTATTGAGTCTTTATTAGTTATGGATGTCTGTTTAAAGACAAGTTAATATGTTTGGTGCCAGGTGACGAATAAGCAATGATTAAGCAAAGAAACCGGACGGTCTTTGGAGATTTATGGCCATGAGACACCCTGGTCTGGGGATGTACTAGCAATATGGTGCTTATATGGCTATCACACGTGATCTTGTAGGGGGCCGGGGAGGCGGGGGTGTGAGGAGAGGTTAGTTGGAGGCGTATGTTGCCCCCCTCTCTCCGCGCACCCCCACTCGGCCTCCCTTGTAACCTGTCTGCACAACTGAACTTAGCTTAAAATTTAAAAAAAGATTTGTTAAAATATTATAGTCCAGGGACTAAGGCAAACGCACTTCTACATTTTGTCACCTGGCAGACTGTTGGTTTTTTTGTTTTTTCCTTTTTCTTTTATCAACACTAGCTACACCAGTTAAAATGTGACTGTCTAATATTTCATATATATTACTGATAGTATTGAAGTTTTTGTTTCTCTTTCTTTATTATTCCTTCTTTCTTTTTTGTTGAATAATAAGAAAAACTGGCTGGTATGTCACCTAAAAACCATCTATCTAGATAGATGTAAGTCTATACTCACAGCGTTATAATTTTGAAATGTGATACTTTGGTATTCCAATTCTCAGGAGAAGCAGCAGAATGTATTTTGGAGGGCAATTCACATATACCCATGGCATGTGTGAGCCATATATCATTTCAGTGACAACTCGGGGTGTCTACTTTCCAAAATGGGGTCATTTGGGGGGGTTTGTACTGCCCTGCCATTTTAGTACTTCAAGAAATGAGATAGGCAGTAATAAACTAAAAGCTGTGTAAATTCCATAAAATGTACCCTAGTTTGTAGATGCTATAACTTTTGTGCAAACCAATAAATATACACTTATTGTTTGTTTGTTTTTTACCCAAGACATGTGGCTGAATACATTTTGGCCTAAAAGTATGACTGAAATTGAGTTTATTAGATTTTTTTATAACAAAAAGTAGAAAATATGATCTTTTTTCAAAATTTTTGGTCTTTTTTCATTTATATCGCAAAAAATAAAAATCCCAGAGGTGATCAAATACCACCAAAAGAAAGCTCTATTTGTGAGAAAAAAAGGACGCAAATTTTATTTGGTTACAGCATTGTATGACTGCACAATTACCAGTTAAAGCAGCACAGTGCCAAATTGTAAAAAGTGCTCCGGTCATTAAGGGGGCAAATCCTTCCAATCCTTAAGTGGTTAACCACCAGTTAAAATCTGAGGAAATAACTCCTTTGACAGACTTAACCACTTAAGGACCGCCTCACGCCGATGTACATTGGCAAGGCGGCACGGGCAGGCAAAATCACGTACATATATACGTGATTTGCCTCCCGCGGGTGGGGGGTCCGATCGGACCCCCCCGGTGCCCGAGGCGGTCCTCTTTTGTCCCCCAGCAATCGGAGGTGAGGGGGAGGCCATCCGTTCGTGGACCCCCCCTCGCGATCGCCGCCGGCCAATGGGAACATTCCTTTGCTGCTGTATGCTAAACAGCAGCAAAGGAAATGATGTCATCTCTCCTCGGCTCGGTATTTTCCGTTCCGGCGCCGAGGAGAGAAGACATCACTGTGAGTGCACAAACACTACACACACAGTAGAACATGCCAGGCACACAAAACACCCCCGATCCCACCGATCGCCCCCCGATCACCCTCCAATCACCCCCCCTGTCACAAACTGACACCAAGCAGTTTTTTTTTTTCTGATTACTGCATTGGTGTCAGTTTGTGACAGTTGCTGTGTTAGGACAGTTAGGGTTAGCCCCCTTTAGGTCTAGGGTACCCCCCTAACCCCCCCTAATAAAGTTTTAACCCCTTGATCACCCCCCGTCACCAGTGTCGCTAAGCAATCATTTTTCTGATCGCTGTATTAGTGACACTAGTGACGCTAGTTAGGGAGGTAAATATTTAGGTTCGACGTCAGCGTTTTATAGTGACAGGGACCCCCATATACTACCTAATAAAGGTTTTAACCCCTTGATTGCCCCCTAGGTAACCCTTTCACCACTGATCACCGTATAAGTGTTAAGGGTGACGCTGGTTAGTTCGTTTATTTTTTATAGTGTCAGGGCACCCGCCGTTTATTATCGAATAAAGGTTTATTCCCCTGATCGCCCGGCGGTGATATGCGTCGCCCCAGGCAGCGTCAGATTAGCGCCAGTACCGCTAACACCCACGCACGCAGCATACGCCTCCCTTAGTGGTATAGTATCTGAACGGATCAATATCTGATCCGATCAGATCTATACTAGCGTCCCCAGCAGTTTAGGGTTCCCAAAAATGCAGCGTTAGCGGGATCAGCCCAGATACCTGCTAGCACCTGCGTTTTTCCCCTCCGCCCGGCCCAGCCCACCCAAGTGCAGTATCGATCGATCACTGTCACTTACAAAACACTAAACACATAACTGCAGCGTTCGCAGAGTCAGGCCTGATCCCTGCGATCGCTAACAGTTTTTTTGGTAGCGTTTTGGTGAACTGGCAAGCACCAGTGGCCTAGTACACCCCGGTCGTAGTCAAACCAGCACTGCAGTAACACTTGGTGACGTGGCGAGTCCCATAAGTGCAGTTCAAGCTGGTGAGGTGGCAAGCACAAGTAGTGTCCGGCTGCCACCAAAAAGACAAACACAGGCCCGTCGTGCCCATAGTGCCCTTCCTGCTGCATTCGCCAATCCTAATTGGGAACCCACCGCTTCTGCAGCACCCGTACTTCCCCCATTCACATCCCCAACCAAATGCAGTCAGCTGCATGAGAGGCATTTTCTTTATGTCCTCCCAAGTACCCCTACCCAACGAACCCCCCCAAAAAAGATGTTGTGTCTGCAGCAAGCGCGGATATAGGCGTGACACCCGCTATTATTGTCCCTCCTGTCCTGACAATCCTGGTCTTTGCATTGGTGAATGTTTTGAACGCTACCATTCACTAGTTGAGTATTAGCGTAGGGTACAGCATTGTACAGACTAGGCGCCCTTTCACAGGGTCTCCCAAGATGCCATCGCATTTTGAGAGACCTGAACCTGGAACCGGTTACAGTTATAAAAGTTAGCTACAAAAAAAGTGTAAAAAAAAAAAAAATAATATATAAAATAAAAAAAAATAGTTGTCGTTTTATTGTTCTCTCTCTCTCTATTCTCTCTCTATTGTTCTGCTCTTTTTTACTGTATTCTATTCTTCAATGTTTTATGTTATTATGTTTTATCATATTTGCTTTTCAGGTATGCAATTTTTTATACTTTACTGCTTACTGTGTTTTATTGTTAACCATTTTTTTGTCTTCAGGTACGCCATTCACGACTTTGAGTGATTATACCAGAATGATGCCTGCAGGTTTAGGTATCATCTTGATATCATTCTTTTCAGGCAGCGGTCGGCTTTCATGTAAAAGCAATCTTAGCAGCTAATTAGCCTCTAGACTGCTTTTACAAGCAGTGGGAGGGAATGCCCCCCCCCACCATCTTCCGTGTTTTTCTCTGGCTCTCCTGTCTCAACAGGGAACCTGAGAATGCAGCCGGTGATTCAGCCAGCTGACCATAGAGCTGATCAGAGACCAGAGTGGCTCCAAACATCTCTATGGCCTAAGAAACCGGAAGCTACGAGCATTTCATGACTTAGATTTCGCCATTGGGAAATTGGGAAAGCATTTTATCACATCGATCTTGGTGTGGTCAGATGCTTTGAGGGCAGAGGAGAGATCTAGGGTCTAATAGACCCCAATTTTTTCAAAAAATACCTGTCACTACCTATTGCTATCATAGGGGATATTTACATTCCCCGAGATAACAATAAAAATGATTAAAAAAATGAAAGGAACAGTTTAAAAATAAGATAAAAAAGCAAAAAAAATAATAAAGAAAAAAAAAAAAAAAAAAAGCACCCCTGTAGCCCCCTGCTCTCGTGCTAAGGCGAACGCAAGCGGCGGTCTGTCGTCAAATGTAAACAGCAATTGCACCATGCATGTGAGGTATCACCGCGAAGGTCAGATCGAGGGCAGTAATTTTTGCAGTAGACCTCCTCTGTAAATCTAAAGTGGTAACCTGTAAAGGCTTTTAAAGGCTTTTAAAAATGTATTTATTTTGTTGCCACTGCACGTTTGTGCCCAATTGTAAAGCATGTCATGTTTGGTATCCATGTACTCGGCCTAAGATCATCTTTTTTATTTCATCAAACATTTGGGCAATATAGTGTGTTTTAGTGCATTAAAATTTTAAAAAGTGTGTTTTTTCCCCAAAAAATGCGTTTGAAAAATCGCTGCGCAAATACTGTGTAAAAAAAAAAATGAAACACCCACCATTTTAATCTGTAGGGCATTTGCTATAAAAAATATATAATGTTTGAGGGTTCAAAGTAATTTTCTTGCAAAAAAAAAAACTTTTTCATGTAAACAAAAAGTGTCAGAAAGGGCTTTGTCTTCAAGTGGTTAGAAGAGTGGGTGATGTGTGACATAAGCTTCTAAATGTTGTGCATAAAATGCCAGGACAGTTCAAAACCCCCCAAATGACCCCATTTTGGAAAGTAGACACCCCAAGCTATTTGCTGAGAGTCATGTCGAGTCCATGGAATTTTTTATATTGTGACACAAGTTGCGGGAAAGAGACAAATTTTTTTTTTTTTTTTTGCACAAAGTTGTCACTAAATGATATATTGCTCAAACATGCCATGAGAATATGTGAAATTACACCCCAAAATACAATCTGCTGCTTCTCCTGAGTACGGGGATACCACATGTGTGAGACTTTTTGGAAGCCTAGCCGCGTACGGGACCCCGAAAACCAAGCACCGCCTTAAGGCTTTCTAAGGGCGTGAATTTTTGATTTCACTCTTCACTGCCCATCACAGTTTCGGAGGCCATGGAATGCCCAGGTGGCACAACCCCCCCCCCCCAAATGACCCCATTTTGGAAAGTAGACACCCCAAGCTATTTGCTGAGAGGTATAGCGAGTATTTTTTCAGACCTCACTTTTTGTCACAAAGTTTTGAAAATTGAAAAAAGAAAAAAAAAATGTTTTTTCTTGTCTTTCTTCATTTTCAAAAACAAATGAGAGCTGCAAAATACTCACCATGCCTCTCAGCAAATAGCTTGGGGTGTCTACTTTCCAAAATGGGGTCATTTGGGGGGGGTGGGGGTTTGTGCCACCTGGGCATTCTATGGCCTCCGAAACTGTGATAGGCAGTGAAGAGTGAAATCAAAAATTTACACCCTTAGAAATCCTGAAGGCGGTGATTGATTTTCGGGGCCCCATACGCGGCTAGGCTCCCAAAAGGTCCCACACATGTGGTATCCCCATACTCAGGAGAAGCAGCTAAATGTATTTTGGGGTGCAATTCCACATATGCCCATGGCCTGTGTGAGCAATATATCATTTAGTGACAACTTTGTGCAAAAAAAAAAAAAATGTGTCACTTTCCTGCAACTTGTGTCAAAATATAAAATATTCCATGGACTCAATATGCCTCTCAGCAAATAGCTTGGGGTGTCTACTTTCCAAAATGGGGTCATTTGGGGGGGGGGGGTTTGTGCCACCTGGGCATTCCATGGCCTCCGAAAATGTGATAGGCAGTGAAGAGTGAAATCAAAAATTTACACCCTTAGAAATCCTGAAGGCGGTGATTGGATTTCGGGGCCCCGTACGCGGCTAGGCTCCCAAAAAGTCCCACACATGTGGTATCCCCATACTCAGGAGAAGCAGCTGAATGTATTTTGGGGTGCAATTCCACATAGGCCCATGGCCTGTGTGAGCAATATATCATTTAGTGACAACTTTTTGTAAATTTTTTTTTTTTTGTCATTATTCAATCACTTGGGACAAAAAAAATAAATATTCAATGGGTTCAACATGTCTCTCAGCAATTTCCTTGGGGTGTCTACTTTCCAAAATGGGGTCATTTGGGGGGGTTTTGTACTGCCCTGCCATTTTAGCACCTCAAGAAATGACATAGGCAGTCATAAACTAAAAGCTGTGTAAATTCCAGAAAATGTACCCTAGTTTGTAGACGCTATAACTTTTGCGCAAACCAATAAATATACGCTTATTGACATTTTTTTTACCAAAGACATGTGGCCGAATACATTTTGGCCTAAATGTATGACTAAAATTGAGTTTATTGGATTTTTTTTATAACAAAAAGTAGAAAATATCATTTTTTTTCAAAATTTTTGGTCTTTTTCCGTTTATAGCGCAAAAAATAAAAACCGCAGAGGTGATCAAATACCATCAAAAGAAAGCTCTATTTGTGGGAAGAAAAGGACGCAAATTTCGTTTGGGTACAGCATTGCATGACCGCGCAATTAGCAGTTAAAGCGACACAGTGCCAAATTGGAAAAATACCTCTGGTCCTTAGGCAGCATAATGGTCCGGGGCTCAAGTGGTTAAAGGGGTTGATTTACTAAAACTTCCAGGTTTTATTGTCAAAGCTTAATTGAACAAGCTGACGTTAGAAGCTGGCTACCATGCACAGCTGCACCAGATTTTGCACTCTCCAGTCTTAGTAAATTAACCCCCAATGTGTCAATAAATACACATCATTAAAAACCGTCAGTGTATGTTGTATTACATGCTGTTCATAGTCACCCAGTCATTATGGGATTCATTTTCTGTATTCTGCAAAAAAACTGTTGAGCCTGCTGTTTACTGTTCCTCCTCATCTTTGTCCCCACTACAGCCTCTTTTTCAGATTACACTCTTGTTAATGAAAGCTGAACTGCAGCCAAACAACAAGTATTTCATCTTTTAATAACTGAAACAATAGAAAAACAGTTTTTGTTTTACAATTGTAGCACATCCCCTAAGGAGCCACAGGTAAACTGGGATGCCCCACCCAGCACAGCCAGGCACACCAAATTTTCACAGGCACTCTTGAGTCAGAGAACAGTCTATGACTTTGTTTTTTCTTTTTGTTTTATTGGGTATAATAACTTGGATAGCGATGGGAGGTTATGGGATGTCCATTTGACTTCAACAACCACTTCAGGGACAACTCTTTACAGTCTCTATATACAGCTCCTCTTCTTTCTCCAGCACACACTTGCTTGTAGAACCTAGATGGAACATTGTGAATACCTGACAGTCTCTCAGTCAGATGAAAGCAATGACTCATTACAGGCAGGAACCCAAGTCTCCTTCAGTGTGTTGCAGAATTTCAGTGTCCAGCTTGCATCACTCCTGTGGCTACTAATCCCAGCACCACCTCTTCAGGCACTGCCAACCCACCTGGCTGCAGCTGCCCCTTTCACCAGCCCTCCAGGCTAATTTCCCCCCACAGTCCTCCAGACTGACACTCACCAGCCCACCTAGCTGACTCTCAGGAGATCTCCCAGACCTGCTCCTGTTCTTTTTCCTCGCTACCGTGTCTCTTTGGTGTTTTAGTAGGAACCTAAGTACCAGGCCTGAGGTCACCCTCCCCGACTAGTGGGCACCCTCAAGTGCCACTGACAGCCTCCTCAGCACTCTATCTCTATCTTCTACCCGACTGGCATGGCTCTTGTCTATTTATGAGGTGAACATGCCCCCTTCCAGACCCTTTTTGCTGGGGATTGGTCAAGGCCCCCATAAATATTTCAGGCAGCCCATCCTTACTCCCACCCTCCAGCTCTAGAAGTTTCTACAAACTTCCACACCAGGGGGAAGTGTCAGAGAGAGCTGCCAGATGAGTCATCCAGCCCTGGCCTAAAGTAACCCTGACCCAAATTACACAGCTCAGGCTTTGCCTACTCTAACAGCAAACCTTTTTACATCTAGCACACATACTAGCGCTTGCTACACTATACTGACCTTAAATTCAAAACTACCCCTGGCAGTACCATTTTTCTGCTGCTAGATATCTTCAGTATTTTGAATAGAATTATGTCCAGCCATATTCAATCAATTTTGTCTGGATAGTTTATCTTTTGGTTTATAAAAGGTCTGTTTTAGGTCTCATTGCAGGTTCTCCAGTCATATTCAGAAACAGAGTGAAAAACTTGTAATCACTTAAACAATTGTACTGTTTAGTATGTTGGTGTTATTTTATTGTATATACAGTATAGCTGTGTATTATTCAGTGTACTTAAAGTTTACTGAAACAGCACAGGACATAGGGCCATTTACAATTTACACTGTTGTTTTCATGATTAGAAACAAAGTGATTGATATTTACAAACAGAACACCTTATATACCGTAGAGGTAACATATTTTAACCCATATTTTATTCATGTAGTGGTAAAATTGTAGAGCTGTAGTGTGTAAAGTAGTGAACTTTTATCTTCGTGTATCAGATGTAAAATCAAAATCAAGCCACCTAAATGTATGATCAAACATCATCAAGTAAAAGAGTTTTTTTTTCCTGCCTCCATCTGTGTGTGTTTTTTCTCTTTGATATCTACTTGGTCTGACAATGTAACTAGATGCTTTGGGCCGGTGACGCAATGCTAACTGCACATGGAAAGAACTTCAGAGCCAGAGAGACTGCTTAATGCATACATGAGTGAATTGCTAGTCTTTTAATCTTCTGCCCTTGTTGTTTTAACTTTGGATAGTAAAACATTTTTTTTCTGCCAGTAAATACCTTATACAGCCCGCTTCCTGCTTCTTGTCTGGTCATTACCCTAGGCTTACCACATCTTGCACTGCTCTCTGTCTCACTCTTGTGAGAGTTTGCCAGGAAGGGAGGGGGGTGAGTCATAAGAGGGCCAATGAGAGCTCCAGGGCTGCAGAGCTGGAGGTGTGTCTTTGTGTGTCTGTGTAAATCTAGGAAGTGAACAGGCAGCAGCTTCAGCTGCCCACAGTTAAAATTGATGCCAGACTAAGCCAGACTTAGTGGAGGGAGATTCTGCAGCGTATTTGGCAAGTACAGAATCCAAGTATATATAAAATAATATGCAAAGTGGTTGGAGGGAAGCTTCAGGATGGCAAAGATGTTTTTATTACAAATTATGTGAGCGGACTGCAGTTCCTCTTTAAATCTATATATAAATTTACATAGGCTACTTTTTATGTTATCTATACTGTTGAACAATTTGTTTAACCACTTACGAACCGCCCGCCGTCATTATACAGCAGCTGTTTGAAGAGGAATACCATTGTTATGGCAGCAGATAGCTGCCATAACCCCCGGTATCCTCTTCTCCCCCAGTATCCTCTTCTTCTTTTTTTTAAAGGACAGTGTCAAAATTAAAAATAAAAAGTAAAATAAATAAGAAAAATATAATAATAATTTAAAGTGCCCCGTCCAGACGAGCTCTCGCACAGAAGCGAACGCATCAGTGAGTAGCGCCCGCATATGAAAACGCTGATCAAACCAAACATGCGAGGTATCCCTGCAATCATTAGAGTGAGAGCAATAATGCTAGCCCTAGACCTCCTCTGTAACTCATAACTGGTAACCTGTAGAAATTTTTAAATATTTGTTGCCATTCCACAAGCGGGCGCAATTTTGAAGCGTGACATGTTGGGTATCAATTTACTCAGCGTAACATTATCTTTCACAATATAAAAAAAATTGGGCTAACTTTACTGTTCTCTTATTTTTTTAATTCCAAAAATGTGTACTTTAAAAAAAAAAAAAGTGCACTTGTAAGACCGTTGCACAAATATGGTGTGACAGAAAGTATTGCAACGACCACAATTTTATTCTCTAGGACGTTAGAAAAAAATATATATAATGCTTGGGGTTCTAAGACATTTTCTAGCAAAAATAACTGATTTTAACTTGTAAACACAGTCTGAAAAATAGGAGCGGTCCTTTTTTTTTTTTTTTTTTTGTTTAATATCTGTTTATTTCAGAAAAAATAATACACAGATAATGTACACATGTTACAGATGAACATATACAAGTACAAAATCATGTGGATAGTACCCTTAGACCAGCAGGGGCAAGTAACTCAAAAATAAAAGGGATAGGGAAGCATAGTAGAGGTAAAAGCCTGTGTCTGGGTGAACATTGTAACAAGTTTTGGTATAAGATCCACTGTAAATAGTTTAAATTATGTCATAAAAAGGAGAATAGGGGGAAAGGGAAGAGGAGAAACAGGGTGAAGGAGGGAAAAGTGGGGAATAAGGGGGGATTAAGAGAAGAAGGGGGGAGGGTGGTATAGCAGCTGGTTTCAGGTGGACATACTAATCTGGGAGAGCATGTCTAAATTTAGACATTACCACACTGTAGTAGGGCAAAAATAATCTAGGAGGAATCCTAGAAAGTTAGGGAGTATCATTTGGTTGGACCGTAGAGGAGGGGTGCATGATGTCCTTATATCCTGCGGTGGTTTTAAATTTGAACCAAAGGGCCCAAATTTTTGTATGACAGCTACTGTTGTCCTTGGTCCTTTGAGTGAGATCCTCCAGCAGACAGACAATCAATTTTTTGTAGCCAGCTTAGCATAGATGGTCTCGTTGGGGTGCCCCATAAAGCATGTATAAGTGCCTTATCCGTGTTTAAGAGATGTGACATGAGGGAACATTTATAGGGTCCAATTGGATCAGAGGTGCCATGAAAAAGAATTGTCCATGGGTCCAAGGGAAGAGTGAGACCCACTATCTTGTTGATGAGGTTAAGAAATTCCAACCAGTACGGGCGGATTATGAGGCAATCCCACCATATATGGGCGTGAGAGGCATTAAATCCACAATTCCTCCAGCATAATGGTGAGTTGGAGTAGAACATGTGATGTAGCTTAATTGGAGTATAGTGCCATCTGGTCAAAAGTCTGTAATTGGTTTCCGCCATTTTAGATGAGAATAAAGAGATGTGAGCTAACACTAGGATTTTATCTCTTTGTTCATCCGTTAGTTGTGAGCGGAGGTTGGCTTCCCATTTGGCAAGGTATTCTGGATAATGAGGGCTCTGTAAAGTGATAAGAGCCTTATAGAGCTGTGAGACACAGTATAGGGGAGGTTCTTTATGGTTAAAATTTGATTCAATTTGATTTAAGTCTTGTAGATCATGTATTGGGCAAGGTAGTGTGAGAAGAAATTGGTTTAGCTGATTATATCTCCATCTGTCCATGAACGTGATCGGTTTAGAGGCCAATCTGGACGAGAGAGGTTTAAGGATATCAGCACAGGAGATGATGAATCTGTAGCTGGCCTTCAGGGGACCAGGATTTGAAGCCAGAATCCAAAGAACCTGGTATGAAATAGCTGTGATTCAAAAGAGGCATTAGAGGTGAGTTATAAGTCCAGGAACATTTTTTATGTAGCATGTTCTAGATATCCAGTGTGGCTGTTGTTAGGGGTGATGTGCAGGGGGAAAGAGTTCTAAAGGCTCGAGAGATCCACAGGATGGTAGTTAAGTTTGAGCGGCTTAGGTAGTACTCCAGATGGACCCATAGTTTGGTGCTGTCTGCATACTTCCAGTCAGACATCCGGGATAAGGCTCTTACATGGTAGCATGTTTCAAGGTCCGGATGTGCAAGCCTCCCAGCTCGTTGGAGCGGAGTAGTGTAGATCTAGCAATTCTTGGATGCTTCCCTTTCCAGATGAAGTGGGAAATCATAGTTTGAAGAATAAAGAAAAATCCTATTGGGACATTCAGTGGTAGCATTTGAAAAAAAAAAAGGATGCATGGTAATACATTCATTTTGATAATGTTTATCCAGGAGTGAGATAGGGATGACCATTGGCGGAGATCCATTTTGATATCATTCAACAGGGGTATATAACTGTGTTTAAATAGAGTGTGTAGATCCGGTGTAAGGTGGATCCCCAGATGTTTCAGATTTTCCGACTTCCATTGGAAGGGGAAAAGAGGTTTTATTTGATCTGCCTCTGAGCGGGGGACATTAACAATCAAAATCTCAGATTTGGATACGTTGATTTTAAAGTTGGATAACGTTTGGAATTCCTGGAAGGCGGCCATTAAATTCGGGAGGGAGATGCGTGGTTGTTGGATAAAGAAGAGGATATCGTCCGCATAAGCCACGTATTTGTGTGTTCTAGGGCCCACTGTTACTCCGTGGATGTTAACGTTGTTCATAATTGTGGCTAAGAAGGGTTCAAGCGAGATGGCAAACAAGAGGGGGGATAGGGGGCATCCCTGTCTGTCAGCAGTCCATTGATCCTAATTTGAGCGGTGCGGTGGGAATAAAGGGAGAATATCCTATTAAGCATTTTCACTGTAAGGTTTACAGCCATTATATACTTTTCTACCTACACCTTTTGTTTTTCACTTGCATGTTCAAACATGAGGCAAGCCACATGGCACTGCACAGGTTAATTCATGACCTCTGACACTTCCTGTGATGAAACAAAATATCCCAAAATCCCTGGCTCTCTCATTCTAGTGCTCTTTTGGTGCAGTAGATCATCACAAGCAGGCAGAACATTTGTGGACACACAGGGGGACATTTATTAAAACTGGTGAACTCAGAAACTGGTACATCTGTGCATTGCAGCCAATCAGCTTCTAACTTTAGCTTGCCCAATTAAGCTTTCACAATAAAACGTGGAAGCTGACTGGTTCCTATGCAGAGTTGCACCAGATTTTGCACTTTCCAGTTTTAGTAATTCAACCTCCCACAGAGTGCTTACCATGCTGCAGGAAGATTTTTGTATGAGATTAGCACTTCCACAGTTGTGATGCAATACAGAGTGCATAGTAATACATGCATTAGACACTGCATGACCTGAAACAAGAAGTTGCCTGTCTCGTTGACAAATAGGGACAAGTTAGCTGTAGAACACCATAAAAAGGGAGAATCAATCAGCTATGACACTACAAACTGCAGCCACAATATGTAAGACAATCATTACAAAGTATGGCAAACAAACAACACAGGGAATATACTGTAACTACACTAATACCAAGTTAAAACAACGAAAAAAAAAATTAAATTGTACAGTGCCTTTACTTGTTTGTTTAGGTTTAGGAAAACAAAAAAGAATATTTATCTGCCTGATGCTCTGCTCTTCACAGTGCTTGACCACTTCTAGCAGCGTCTTATCCCCTATATATCCCCTATCACCGGTCTAAGGTCTTGTTAACAAGGTGAAGAAAAAACACAAAATGCAGCGCTCTGAAAGAATGATCAAATAAATTCCAACGTAGCACTGTATGAATAAAATATAAATTATTTTTACTTAAGTTATGGCAAAGTTATCAGTGAATCAATAGGTCCATAGCTGAAATGCAAAAGTTACTCTGGTCCCAAAGCATTATAAATACGAAAGTTGAAATATATAATTTTTTTGTCTTTGGGTTGAGATGCTCTTTAGAGCTCAAATCCAGAAAACTTAAAAAAAATCCCTTGCAGTGGGGGCTGCACCCACACTGCAAGGGTTACCTGTTTGTTTTGTCCAGGAGAGAGAAATGGTACTTTACTTACCTGATCCTTCACTCCCTGCCAGATGGCCCTCCCCTAAGCACTGCCAGTCGACTGTGGCCAATGGAGGGCAAACCATTGTTTAACTTTATATGATAATAATATAATAATAAATATAATAATAAATAGCACTGATTTGCAATATGAACTAGGTTTTTTCTTGAAAATATTTTCTTGAAAAAAAAAAAATTATTTTCTATGCAATCTACTGTATAGACAAAATAGACAAAATAGGTAACAGGTTGACCAGTGTTAGATATAAAACAAGTGTTCCTTTCAATAAAAAGTGTACATTTTGTTCTGTAATTTCTCTTGTGTATAAAGCTAAGGACTGAAGAAGAAGAAAAAGGATTTAATTAAGGCTGCTTAGGGTTACCTAATGGTTACTAATGGGTTGATAGGAACACAATTCAAAATTTGGCTTTGTTATTATTATTATTTTTTTGCTAAGTATGCTTTAACTGACATCATAAGCAGATCAAAGATCACTATTTAACCACACAGAGAAATTAAATTGAAACAATAATAACATTGCTTGGTTGACACTTCTTGATACAATTGTCAGGTTTCACAGGAGCAGAAGAATTTGCTCTTATGTAAATAAAACAAGTCCTAGCTGTCAAAATGACAGCTGGGAATTATCGGTAAATGCCACTGGAGAGCTATGGGGTAGGAGTAGGGGTTTGGATAAATGTATTTTTATTTAATTCGGTTACATGTTTATGCTATGATAGATCAATATTTTCTGCTATTATCAGAAATGTCATTCTCCATGCTGTTCACCACTCTTCAACTCCTCAAACTTCGTCTAAGGCATCCTTAAAATGTACTTTGCATCTTATTTTTTCAATAAATGGATGTATTTGTTTTTGAAATTGCACCACTGGAAATTTTAACACTATAAACCATTAATGCTTCTATTATTATAAGAGAAGAAACCAATTACTTCCCTATTTACTGCAGTTAGGAATTACCTGCTGAAAAAATGCAATTTTAGTTGATAAAATAACTTCAGCCATGTAATTACTAGGTAACTGAACAGCTGCTTGTACTCTTGACATCTTCTTAATAATTATTTTATGCTGATGTGCTTAGAGAGCGGGAAAGTTGAGAAAAGGAAAATCAGACTTCACTTTGGGAAAGCTTTATGACAGTCTGTCCAAATTCAAACCTCAAGAGTTTTTGCCAACATGGGTTGTCAGAGTACCAAAACTTTTTACAATGCTATGACTAACTATTCTAATCTGTCATAGCACATAAGAAGAGCAAAAAATGACAGGTTCTAATGTATTATTTGTACATAACATAATCAATGTTTTATTATTATGTGTCTGTGCTTCTAGTTGCTGGCTCAATGGAGACCTTCACAGTGATGTAATTTAAAAATGATACTAACAGATGAAGCTGTTTACCATTAATAGCTAGATTTTATTATACAAGCAAAACATTTAAGTATGTCCTCATAATAGGATAGAGAATACAATTTATCTATGGATTCATTAACTATATTACTGACACATGAAGCTCAACTGTACTTTGAGAATAAATCAGCTAAATATATTCCACTTGCATCAACAATCAACAAGGTGTGCAAAGTCTTCTTGTTTGTTCATGTGTTCTTTCAAAAAAATGTCTAGTAGCTGCTCACTTAACAACCAGAATATATAAAAATAGTTTTTCATACTTACTGCAATTTTCCATTCTTGACTAGCTCCATGACAGAACACATATGGGTTAGGACCCGCCCACCCCTACACTGATAGGATATTTAACTCAAAAATATGAGCCCCCCACAAGCATAGCGTTCCATAACTAGATTCACAGAATGGGTGGGTAGGTATGCTGCCACAGAGCTAGTCAGAAAAGGAAAACTGTGGTATGAAAAATTATTTTCTGATTTTCCTGACCGCTCTATGTCAGCACACACATGGGAAATAATCAGACACAGAAACAGGGTTTATGTTAGCAAAATAGAAAGGTTTATTTTATTAAAGTTCTTATACATGAGGGAAAAGGGATAAGGAGAGGAACAAAAATGTAATGTCTTGTGGAGTGGCAACATTTTTTAAAACACAAAACTTAGAGATAGAGATAGCTTATAGGAATTTTATTTATTATGAATATGGCTACACAAGCAAGATCAAGCATAGACCAATTTTGTAAAGTAGCCTGTTTTATAAGAGTGGGATTGGAAACTTGACAGGCAAAAAAATTTAAGTAATCTCTACAAGTTCTGAAATAATTGTTCAAAATAACAGCTAACTGCAGCAACACACAAAATATTTCAAAAACCAGTGTAGCATCTGGCTAGCTGTTTGGTAGAGATGAATGAATAATAATAAAAACCTGTTTGGCTGGCACGTCACCAGTTTACTTCTTTGATCTACAATCAACTAAATTGAAATTGTCAATATGATACTTTTTGTTTGCATGTTGTATATATGCAAAAGAAAGTTCTTCCTCCTCCCAAGAAATAACAGCCCGGTGAACCAGGTATACATGCTGGTATCCCAGAAAAAAAGAGGCCCCTGTCTTCAAATTCTGCTCCTTTGCTGCTTCCTGGCTGCAGCAAGTATTCCACACTTTTGGGTGTGTGGAAAAGGGTTTGGTCTGGTTTCAGTTCACTGGGGATTCAACAAACCCGTAAAGTCCAAGATTGCAAACTTAAATCTAAACCCCATTGAAGTCTATTAGGGGGGGGTTGGAAAACAATTCTGGCTATTTTAAAAGCTAATAGACAAGATCAATGAGCAAAAAAAAAGGTTGGCATTATAGCTGGGCATTGCCATGGGGGACATGCACCAATGCAAAAAAAATGTTAAAATACTGTACAGCTGGGAGAAGATCCTTCATTTAATACATCACATATTTGCATGCAAAATAGATTTTTTTTGCTTTTTGTATTAATGATTGACTTAAATGCAGCAGCAAGCAACTCAATTGAATTCATTACAACTTAAAAAAGGGCTTTTTAAGTAGTTTTGGCTGTGGCACCTGATATATCCAGTGATAAAATGCCTGAATTGACAGGTGGAAGTAGCAGCCACAACAGATGTAAAAGCTTTAAGAAAGTGTACTCTTAAAAAACAAGTTCATAGTATAGTTTGTGAGATTCTTTTTTCATAGCACCTCACTGTATTTCTTTAAAACTGTATTAAAATGTCAAAACAGTGTGCGCAAAAACACTTTAAAAAAAAAAAACATTCTAGAGCTAAGGCAGTTTTCATCCCAAACTGAAAATTAGGGTGTATTTGTCCCCAAACTAGTGGAAGAGCTTGAAGAGATTAGGAAGGCCTCTCTTACACCTCTGAACAGGGCCTCTGGTAAATGCTGGTACCGGTAGACAAACATATCTGAACTGGTCAGTGCTGAGTAGCATCTCCTTAGGAGATGACAGACAGGAGACTGAGTACAGGAATATCAAGCAGGAACACCACAGCAGTGAGTGCCAACCACAAGATTAGTGGAAAGCACATGGACTGATGTGTTTGCTGTGGTCTGGGGCAGGTGTGTAGGTGGGAGTGTCTAAAAGGCTGCAGGCACAGAAACTCAGACAAAGTCATGCAAGCAAGGTCAGCAACTGGCAATCAGATTAATTACAATAACATAAACAGAAATGAGGTCAGGGTTCAGGCTAAAGTTGGTAACAGACAAGCTTGTCAGGAAGAGAAGTAGAAGGCAGAAGCGTAGTCCACGTGCAAGCTGGGATCAGTACAGGTGAATATCAGAACCAGGTCAAGTCAAGTCAGGCCAATAACCGGTAGTCAGACATGAAGTCACAGGTCACAGATTCACAGGTAATACTGTAGACAAAACAGAGCTGGCTACATGTAACTGACCAGGTTATATAGCCTATTTTGCTCATTTGTAAGATGTCTTAGATCTTTCAAGGGGGACAACTTGTTCACCCTGAAGTCATTTCACAGGAATTTCACAAGATTTACCAATGGTTACAAATTTCTAAGCCCAGATATGACCCTACTTACCTTTACAGATTTTTTGAACAGTAATGCCTCATACACACGAGCGGATTTTCGGTCAGAAAAAACTTGGATGGTTTTTCCAACGGAATTCTGCTCAAGCTTGCCTTGCATACACATGGTCACACAAAAGTTCTCTGAACTTTCGACCGTCAAGAATGCGGTGACGTACAACACTACGACGAGCCGTGAAAATGAAGTTCAATGCTTCCGAGCAGGCGTTGAATTGTTTCCGAGCATGCGTAGGAATTTTGCGTGTCGGAATTTGTACAGACGATCGCATTTTCGGATAGGAACTTTTCCCGACCCGAAAAATAGAGAACATGCTCTCAATCTTTTGCTGAGCAAAAGACCAATGGAGCATACACATGGTTGCATTTTCCGACAAAAAGCTCTCATTGGAGTTTTGCCGGCAGAATTTCCAATCGTGTGTACGCGGCATAACTCTTTCCCTCAGCTCATGAGTCAGGATTCTGAACAAGCAAAATTAGATACACCTATAACACAGCAGAAGCTTCTTGGGACACTGACATCTCTACTGAGTAAGAAAGCTCCTGGGGTAAACAGTTTACTGGCTAAACTTTATAAATGTTACTGTGACACTCTTTTTCCCCTTTTATTGGACACTGAATGAGGCATTTGATGAGGGTCTCCTTCCCCCTTCTACGTATTGTGCCAATGTAACTCTGTTACCTAAATTGGGCAAAAATGCTACTCTGCCCGACTCCTGTTACCCCATATCCATACTAAATACATACACTATACTGCTTGCATTGGTTTTGGCCAATCATCTTATTTTGCATATGCCCAAATTGATGCATGTGGACCAATCAGGATTCATACCAGGTAGGTCTACTTCTACCAATATCTGTAGAGTTTTTTTCAACATCCCTCAAAAGAAATGTGCAATAGGGCTCCTTTATCTTTAGACATGGGCAAGGCCTTCGACAGCATGGAATGACCTTTTTTGTGGGAAGTGTTGAACATATTTGGTGTGGGGCCAAAATTTTTAGCTGTGATAAAGCTCCTTTACTCTGAGCCACAAGCACAAATTAGTGTCAATGGCGAAGGATCCTCCTTTTGTTATCCCTCACAGGGCACAAGACAGGGATGTCCTCTTTTACCCCTCCTCTTTGCCCTTGCGATAGAACTGTTGGCCAATGCGTGCAGCATTCCACAGATATAGTTGGTTTTCATTGAGGTGATTCAGAGGAGAAAGTTGTTCTCTATGCAGACAATCCTTTATTTTTTCTCAGTGCTACTAATGAGTCTCTAACAAATGTAATCACTTACCAGATAGCACGCAATTGTGCTGCAAGTTTAAAAATGACTTGCCAAGCTATTGCTAGACTTGCCAGGTTTCACAAGTGTGTTGCACAATTGCAGACCACATTGCATGACTCCAGATCCAATTTCTTTGCAAACATTCTCCATGTCTGCTGCAAGTTCTGGTTCAGTTATGTTGTGCAATAGTCAACCCACCACAGGGACACTGTGGCTGAATTTTCATGTTGTAGACTTGCAGAGTTCTTGGTGTAGACTCACCACTGCAATGTTGCTCTTGCTAGAGACTTGCCACGTAGATTTGCTGCAAATTGGAAAAGTGTAAACTAGAACTTGTGCTTCAAGTGCTCTGCTAATGTACAACTTGCCAGTGAAAATGTGCAGCAAGTTAGCAGACTTACAATTCAACACTGCCACAAATTTGTGGCAAGTTATCCTTGCTATCTGGGTTTAAAATATACATTTGGCACTTTCTCAGGCTTAGAGATCAATTGGGATAAATCTTCTTTGTTACCTCTGGACCCACTTAGGGCTCCCCTTCCAGATATAGCAACCTCATTAAATGTTGTAGACTCCTTTCCTTATTAAGGTGTTGTCATCTTGTCCTACCTAACTGTGTGTTGTTCTATGAACTTGTTACTTTTAAGTAGCCACTTATGCGTTAAATGTAAAAGCTGGTGCAACCTTATCTGTTGTTGGCCTGAGTATCTGGTAGCTGCTGTCAAAATAAACTGGTTCCCCCAAATACTGTATATTTTACTAAATCTTCCCCTATGGACACCAAGACATTGTTTTTTGGTTCTTAACCCATTTATACCTGAGGTTAAAATTGTTTTAATTTGTGCATAAAATTCATAGGTTACCTATAGAAGTAGGTTATAAATAACAGCCACATCACTGCTAGAAGCCTGGTGTTTCCTTATATGCATACATACTACTTAGCAGCCCAGATCTAGTTACTCACAGACCACTTAGCAGACCCAGGTTGAAGACATATTCAGTTACTTGGGGAACACATTGTAGGGTTACAACCTTCTTACTGGAATCTAACTCCCTATCTACATTTAAATCCTTTCCCACACATATATTGCTTCAGAGGGTATAGGACACTATAAAATCCATTTTCTTTATGACAGCTACCCTAACCACACACCTCTGTGGAACAATAATGTTTTCCCAGAACTTACTAAATTGGGAATCTTTGACCTTATTCTTGAATCAAATACTCTCTAAGAATGAGTAAAAGATGTTTCAGTGACTTCAGAATTAGTACAGTCTCCCTAGAACCTGCTTTTACCAATAGCTCCAATTATGTCATTCACTTCAGGCTCAACAATTACATGCTTCATTTAGGTTCTATCAACAAGTAGTTTTGATCACCAACCTCCATGCAACCTCTAAACAGGGCAATGTCTCACATGTGTATCTGTCACGTACCTTCAGGTAGAGCCTGACGAGCAGAGGAAGGCCTCTCAAACAGCCCCGGTTCAGGGACCACTGAGTTTGTAACAGCGGCCGCGAGAGCATGGTGAGGTAGCAGTGCCTGCGATGTTCTTCATACCAGGTGAGCAGGTGAAGCAGCCAGCAGCGGTAGTAGAGCTGCAGGTTATGGCTGTGGATGCAGGCATGTTGTGGATGCAGGGGTGCTGCGGATGCAGGTATGTAGAGGCTGTAACAAGTGAAGGAGACTGGTGCAGAGTTAGACAAGTCAGGTTATACAAAGAAGATTAGGTACATCAAAGACATCGAGCAAAGAATGATCAAAGTTCAGAGGCAGAGGCAGAGGTTTGGCAATGGAGAATCAAACACATATAAAGAATCAAGGTCAAGGAATAACAAATGAAACTCATAAATAATTGCGCTATTACAAAAAAAGGAGAAAAATAACTGCCAGCATCAAACATTGTGGTGCACCGTGCAAAAATGTGTATAAATAATAAAAAATGCAGCGCTAAATATAATAAGTGCCAGGATGACGTGCTCACATCCTATATAAAGATAAATGGTGAGTATAACAGATAATGTTCGTAAACCAAAATTGAGCAAAAGTGATCAAACGATGACAAATAACTAAAAAGTGTCCAAAAAAATCCGTTAATATGTGCAATAAATTCTTCTTGAAAAGCACAATATGAGATGTGAGTGGTGATTGTAATTCGGGAAGGAATCCTCATGGATTCGGATCAACATAAAAGCGGTAGAAGTGGGTACTCTTACCGGAGGGTGTGGACACAGACACCGTACTGTGGAGTGTCATGCGAGCTTTAGGGATTGAACAATCCCAGGGATACTATGCTGGAAGATGCTGCTGAAAGGTTCCATCCAGGGCCACCGTGGTTGTAGAATGGTGGATCCACAGCAGGTGGAGGAATGATTCTTAAAGGAAAACGCTCCATATAGTTTCAATTCATGGGAGGAAAATAAAGTCTCCACATAGGGCATGAATCCGATAAAAAATTATTTTATTTTTTTAAAAAAGTGCCAGAAAATACTTTTTGCAAGCACTGCATAAAACGTGATCACAGAATAAAGATAAAAATTGCGTGGTAGCAAGACATCGAAAGCTTCAGCAACCCTGGTTGCTGAAGAAAGCTGGGGTCAGGAGTGGAGAGAATCAGAGAAGTCAGGAAGCCAGGTCACAATCAGATGAAAGGCAAGCATGGGAACAGGATACAGGAGAAAGCTGCAGATCAGACAGCAAGTCCCTAGTGCATCTGCCATCCTTATATATGGCATTTGGTCGCCGATGTTAATGAAGCACACGCACATGCATGCACAAGCATGCATGTGAACTCACTCGCGTGCACAAGCGTGCATTTGCACTCACTTGCACGTTTGCGCATGAGCATAGGCATTTGCGTAATCGTGTGGGCATGCTTGCCAGGAAGGGTATCATTGGAATTGTGCTTACGCATGTGCAATGGCCTCTGCCTTTGCACATCTGCTGTGCTAGGACCAGCAGCATACCCCTGACAGTATCTGAGACTACTCACATCCCAGTTGCAACACACTCCACCATCATGTAAACTTAAATGGGAGGAGGATATAGGAGCAATATCAGAGAATTCTATTTTACAGCTAGCCCCTACGCTAACCTTATCTAACTGTTTAAATGTAACTCTAAATTGTTCAGGTACTGAGAGGATATAGAAAACATGGTTAATCTAGCGCTGACTTCCATATCTCAGCTCCCTTGACTTGTGTTCTAGGCTGGATTCCCCCAGAGCAGGGTGCCTTATTACCCATGGCCTTAAATCCATTGTTGTTTATAGCTAGGAAACTGATCACCATGAAGTGGTTCTCTCCTATAACACCAACAGTAGGCCATCGGACTAAGGAGGGTAATTCCACCCTTAGATTGGAAAAGTTAACCTACCAGGGCTGAGGTTGTCCGCATATATTTGGAAAATTATGGGGAGCATGGTTAAACATCCCGTGTCAGAGATAGATTTCTTTCATAGTATGTACATGGTCTAAGTGTATCCTTTGCAGCTAAGCACATATGAGTGGCAATGCAAGTCTATGAGCCAGCCTGCACCTTCGCATTGACATTTGCACAGATGTGCCATTATGTATACTGGCATGACCTTCCTCACGGTGTTATTTCAGAGACATAAGTCACATACTGTACATAATGAGTGCCGGGACACTTACTTTTTTACCTATTTATAAATTATATACATCTTGTGATTAAAATTGCCCTTTCTTTGTTTGCAAATTATGCCAAGCTATGTAGTGAAATAATGTCCTTACAGGATGTCTGCAACTTCCAACCAACCCTAATGCACTGTTTAAATAGACAACTATGTGACAAATATATTTAATGTTGATAAACTTTACATTTATCAAATGTAATGTAAAGTTATGCATTTGGGGACTAAAATCTAAGGTGGTTAATGGTCAAGAAGGATCTGGGTGTCCTGGTAGATGATATAATTAATAACATGTAATGCTAAGCTGAAGTTTCTAAAGCAAACAAAATACTATTTAGTATTAAAATATATATAGACATAATTCTACCCCTGTACAAAGCATTAGTAAGACCTCATCTGGAATATTCAGTTCAGCTTTTGACTCCAGTTAACAAAAAAGAAGACAGAGGAACTGGAAAAAGTATAGAAAAGGGCAATAAAATTGATAAAAGGCATGGAGAACTTTAGCTATGAATAAAATTTGGTGAACTGAATTGATTTTGAGAAGAGTCAGTTAAAGCGGTAGTGGAAAAAAAAAACTTCCACCTGCAAGTTAGAAGCATAATGTGCTAGTTTGCGTTGCATACTTGCACATTATGAAAGACTTACCTTACAACTAAGCCCTCCAGCGGTGTTCTGTCACCGCTGACAGGGCTTTCATCTTTACCCACTGAATGAATGAATGGCTAAGCCGTGATGATGCCACTCCCAAGCACGTGCACTTGAGCCACGATGGTAGCACAGCACTCTGAAGGGTTGGCATATTTAGCATGCTATCCCTTCAGCATGCCCCAGTGATGTCACCAGCTGCAGAAATAGTAAATATCTTCTATACCGTGCATGTTTATGAGATATTCCTTGTACCTACAGGCAAGCTTTTTTATAAGCTTATCTTTAGGTACAAATCACCATGCAGTATTTACTACTGCTATAAGGAGGCATATGATCACCATTCACAAGGCTGGCAGCAGTGGCAGAAGTTGGTAGTGGTGGCATGCTAGCAGAGGTGGCAAGTGCTGTAAGAATGTCAGGCCAGTAGAGGTGGCAGGAGCTGGTAATGAAGGGAGGACAGGGGAGGTGGCAGTAGCTGGTAATGGTGGCAGCGGCAGTCCAGTAAAGGTGGCAAGAGATAGTAATATAGACAGGCAGCAGAGGTAGCAGAAGTATAATGGTTGCATGCCAGCAGAGGTAGCAAGAGCTAGTGGGGGTACAGGATAGGTGACAAGGGCTAATTATGGTTTCAATGCAAACCCTTTTGTAATATTTAGCTTTCTCATAAAGTCAAAACTTACACAAGACATTGGCGTGCACTGAAAATGAATCAAGGCAATGGGTCAGCATGGCAGGGGTAAGTAAATTCTAAGGACAATGCCCTCTGTGAAGCAAACCTGTTATTTTGGTCAGTATGGGCAAAGCAGAGGTTTGCTTTGATCATATTGGAAAAGAATAAAGCTTCCTTTGCTTGTAGAGTTCACTGAACTAATCAGGAAACAAGCAGAGATGAGTGCATGAGCATTTAGAGTGACAAATGGTATCGTTGCTCCAAGGCTCTATGTACACTGCTTGTGCATTTATCCTTTTTTATTGCTGAAACCTATATTCAGTGTCTGTTACGCTTAAATAACCTGTGATGAACAAAGTCAGTTCTTTTCAACAAAACACAAATGACATATCCTGCAGGATACTGAAGTCACATCTACAGAGTCAATCTACTGAAGATTGTAGCCTCTTTTTCCAAAACTCAAAAAGCATATTAGACATAGAAGTATTAAATACTTAGCCCATGTGGCCACCTCTCCTTGACATTTAACCTATCTTAGTGTAGCATACATTGACAGTACTATATAAATAATTGTAATAAATACATACTAAATAAGGTCTTCCTTCACATACTGTATTGTCCCAAACCCCTATGGGCCCAGTTTCCACAGGTATACAATAATACTAACATCAATGTAAAAACCCACTATGAACAACTATGGACTATATAAAGGGCATCAAAATATATATGTATGAAATGTTTATTCACACACACAATTAATAAAAATACTATGGTATACAAAGATCCCAAAAAAAACCTTGCCCTGTAGACCCCTACACTGTGAACATGACACACCTTTTATACATACACTGTACTTACAATGAATAAGATATACAGTATATCTAACATCCAAAATACAGTTTCCAAATTACCATTTGATACATTTTATAATGTTTAGTTAACAAAATTGACCTCAACCAATAAATCATAAATCTACACTATGAATGGGATAAACTGTGTCTAAACATCTCGATTCATCAAGATATATATATGTAGCGTGAAAACATGCTGCCACATCCTTTCAAGGAATAATTGTAGTTCCATAAACGTTCTATCAATAAATTATTTCAGTATAAATATTGCTGTATGTCCTCCGAAAATAACAGAGCAGTGTGCTACATAAAAGTAAGGCAGTAACGCCAAATGCCTGTCAATTTATACTTGTTGCTTAAAGTGCACACTTGCTATATATCCTCTAATGGGAATAAAAAAAAAAAAAAAGATTTTCCTTTTTTTTTTTCCATAAAAGTTTTTAATTTTGTTCCGTATGAAAAGGGAAAAGGGAAAAACCTGGGATCAGGGGTGGACTGACCAGTCAGTCAGTTCGGCCGCTGACCGAGGGCCCGGCCCCTGAAAGGGGCCCGCCAGCGCCACCTGCTGGAACTCTCAGTGCTCCTATGGGCCCCTGAGACCATCGTTTCGGGCTCACCCAGGCCCCAGCGCTGCTGGCATCACTATTGAAGGGGGGGGCACGGGTGACACCAGGCTCGGAGTCGGATTGACACTGGGCACCGCGGCTCCCTTTTTCCCTTACGATATCCCTCAGCTGCACGGGATATGTGGGAGCATGGGGGAGGAGGGACGAGGGAGTGAGGCAGAGAGTAGAGACATTGACAAACAGCCTCCTCCTCGGCTCTTACATTCACACACACAGCCTGGAGCAAGAGCTGGGGAGGAAGGACACCTGCCATAAGAGGTCTGTAATAAGAGTCTTGGAAGGGGGCAAAAAGGGCCTGGGCAGGTAACAATTGTGCTGCCAGGAGTGATTCTAGGGAGGGGAAGGGGGAGTGGTGTATAGGAAAGTTGGGGGGGTTGGGTTAGAGAGGACTTGTATTAGAAGATGGGGGGCAGATTTGAAGTTTGACCCCCCCAGCACAATTCCTCTCCCCTCTCAAAACACCACCTATCACATATCCTATCCCCCACCCCCCTTCCCCTCCCTAGAATCACTCCTGGCAGCACAATTGTTACCTGCCCAGGCCCTTCTCACCCCCCCCTTGAAAAGCATCCCATGCCACATATCATCCTTTACCCCCCTCCCAAATCACAGATCTCATCCTAGCTCCATCCTCCTCCACAGCCCGATTCCTTCCCAGCGCCATCCACCACCCCACTCCAATCCTGGCTCCATCTAACCCCCCGATCCCATCCCGGATCCATCCATCCCCCAAACCCATTCCAGCTCCATCCACCACCTGCTATTCCACTCCGGCTCCATCCACCACCCCCCGTTCCAATGCCGGCTCCATCCACCACCCCCGTTCCCATCCTGGCTCCATCCACCACCCCGTTCCCATCCTGGCTCCATCTACTGTGGCAGGCTGGGAGGAGAGCCACGCCAATGCACTAGCCTGCTCAGTGCCCCTGAGGTGGGGGGTGTGACACCATGTTTTACCACACCAGGTGACACTATCTCTAGTGATGCCACTGCTTGGAGGGTAAGGGGGAGGGTAAGCGCTCTCTAATTACACAGATCGGGGATCTCCTGCTTAACCAGTGACCGCTGTCATCCGATGTCCCGCCCCCTGGCTCCTTTGACAGACATCACACTGGTCCCATGCCAGGGGACGTGTGACGTCTATCAAAAGAGGTGGGACATTGGATGACAGCGGCCGCCAGGTGTCACATATCACCACTCTGTGTGATCCGGCAGCTCTACTCTCTAACCCCCATGCACTGGTGAGGCTGCTTTCATGGGCACTGGTGAGGCTGCTTTCATGGGCACTGGTGAGACTGCATTGATTGGGGGCTCTTTCCAACATAGGCTCTCAAATGGAAACAGAGAGGACCCACACACAATGTCATTATCCATTGCGCCGCACACCGCTGTGCACTGGGCCTGCTGCAAACCTTCTAGTTCTACCGTCCTGGATAGGGGCCACAGTCTCCCTCCAAGTCCCTCCCTCGTCTTGGCAAACAGTGCCCAAAACGGCAGAAGAGGAGAGGACACACCAGCCACCCACAGCAGGACCAGGGTGCCATCAAACCACCCAATCTGACCCACCCACAGCAGGGCCAGGGTGCCAGCCAGCCACCCACAGAGACCCACCCACAGCAGGGCCAGCCAGCCACCCACAGTGACCCACCCACACTAGGGAGCCAGCTAGCCAGCCACAGTAGGGTGCCAGCCAGTCACCCACCCACAGGAGCCAGTCACAGAGGATGCGGGAGCCAGCCACAGCTACAGTACTAATAGTTAAGGTAAGAGGAGTGCTACACAGTGCCAATTTTATTTTTACTTTGTGAGAGGTTGGGGCAGGGGTGAGAGTCATGGCAGAAGCAGGTAGACCCATGAGGACCAGAGTGAATGAAGGTGTTCACTGTACACTGCGTTAGAAAGAGGCCCCCCTCCAGGTCCCATTATACCCCTTTGTAGTCTCTAATGGGACCTGTGGGGGACTCTCTCTAATGGAAACTGTTAGAGAGACCCCCCCCTCCAGGTCCCATAAAAAAGACAGAAATTGTACTTTGTTCAAAATGTAGGGGCAGGGTCAGGGGTGAGCCATGAGCGGGGTCAGGGGTGGGTCATAGGCGGGGCTTGACAGGGGGCCCTTGCTTTATTTGGACCGGGGGGCCCCGAGTGTTGTCAGTCCGCCCCTGCCTGGGATGTCATGAACCAAACTTGTGCATAAAACATAACATCATAGCATCATAGCATCATTTCATTTTCACCTCCCCCCCACTACAGGGAGCCAAACGCGGGAGGTAGCTTAGGCGTTCGCTCCAGGTCAGAAATGTGAACGTATTGCAACCTAAGAAGGTGACAGCAGACTAAACATAGAGAGGGATGGGGTGAAAGGTGTCGTGAAGGTTCCAGTCGAATCCAGGGCAATCAACCAACATAAGGGAAAGGGGAAGGGTAAGACTGTATATGAAGAAGTAAAAAGAAAGAAGTAGGTTGGGTAAAGAAAAAGAAAAAAAAGGGGGGGTCAAAGGGGGAGAAGGTGAGAGGGGTGAGGGTGGGACATAGCTGTGCATGTGATGGCAGAGAGGCGTAGGAGCAGAAGGAAGGTCAGTGGAACATTCTCGTGTGACTCCACCCCAACATCCTCCAGTTCCACCTCTGCGGGGTCATTTTATGGGACATATTGGTGGTATCTGTCTGATGTTGTAAAATGGTTCCAACATGCCCAAGTGACTGTGAATTTGTGCATCCTATCTTGAGAGATATGAATTAATTCTTCCATGTTTTTTATGTGCGAGACCCTCACCAACCATTCCCTGATTGTCGGTGCATTTTTAGAGCACCAATGATTTGGTATGCAAACCTTAGCTGTGTTCACCATATGCATGGCTAGCGATTTGTAGTAATTTTTTTTTTTTTGATAGGATAGTATGATGTAAGAGGAACTGTGCAGGATAGTAATGTAAGGTAAATTTCCTTTTTTATTGTTATTTACACCTTTTTATGCTCTTGTATGGCTACTTTTCCAACTATTGCATGTATCATATTGGTATCCAGTTCTGGACTACCTATATTTCCATGTGTGTCTGTAAAATCATATCTTTTTGTGCATCTCTCAGATTTCTCAATCTCCTGTCATTGGTTCAATTAGAGTCCACTTGCTTAATTGGATTTCACTCTTATGAACAAAACAACACATTACTTTAAAATGAATTGCCCCAAAATAATTCCAATATATTTGTATATTATTCATTAATCATAAAACAATAAGTACTGTATGGTATATACTGTATGTTCTGCACATACAAACCTTTAATAAATAACCAAAACCATATTAAAAACATTTCTGTTAAATGTAAGACTAAATGTAATTACTATTGTCTTATTTATATAAATTGTCTCTTTGCACTAGGATCTTACCTCCACTTGTTAGAATTCAAGTCATATACATATATGAATGGCATAACTAACAGCCTTTACTGGGCTTTCTGTCCTTTTTAACTGTCTCTAGTTGCAAACATTTATATGATCCAACATCCAGTTATTTCATTATCTACACTATTTCATATCGTGGCATGTTTAGTACAGATGCAATGTGTCTACAAACATTATTTGTATCAGCAGTTAAATACATCTATGAAAAATAGGGATGAGCCACATGTACCTGGGTTCAATTTGAGGTGAATTCAGTGAATTTTACTGAAGTTTGGGTCCTGAATCTGAGCCCCTTTGAAGTCAAGGCCCGCTAGAAAAAGCTTTTCAAACAAATCCCATATGGGGCTGGGCACAGTGGGGTTCACTCTAAAAATTCACACCAGACCCTTATCCTTGTTGAGGGACTGGTATGGATGTCAAGGGCGACCCATGCAAAAAAAAAAAAGCATGTGATCCTTCAGATTTCATACCAGACCCATCTGGTTTGGATTTTAGGAGGGAACCCCATGCAAAACAAAATAACAAAAAAAAATTAGGTCCCCACCATATTCCATACCAGACTCTTATCTGCGCATATGGGTTGGCAGGCCAGGAAAAGCATAGGGACAAATATGCACCCCATGCTGAAACATGCCAGGCCATATGTCCTCAACATAGTGGGGCACCTAGCCAGAGGGGACCCTCCTAGTGAAATACCTTGTCCTCATGTCCCACTACAATAAAAAATCTTGCCAACTGCAGTCACAATCGAGTCCCATTCCTCTTTTGCCACAGAGTAACATCTCCAAGTTCCTGCCACTAAAAGTAAATGAAGTAGTGGGTCTTCCTGGTGATGTCATTGCCCAAATTTGGACATGGCCATGTGTGGGCAATGTCATTGCCCAAATATGGCCACATGGCCATACTTGAACAGTGATGTCAGCTCTATCCTTACCCCTTTGCTTACATGGCCACAAATACCCAGACTGGGTGATGTCACTGGTTGCTAAGAACAGGGCAGATGAGTGCATGCGCGGCTTGCTAAGATGGCGGACGCTTAGGATCTGAGCTCCAGCATCGGCCTGCACGTCTGAACCTCCCGCTACGCATCTATAGCAGCCCAGATCCGGGAGACTAATCACCCGCTTGGGGAACCTTACAGCTACCTTCTGATCCTTATATGGGGAAGATCGGTGACCAGAGGCACGTTTTCCAGAGGCAAGCTTCACAGGCCGCAACCAGGCCCACCCAGTCTATGGATCGTTTCCTCCGTAGGCCACAATCCCCGGCCTCGAGTACACCGCCGCCTGCCGCGATCCTGACTGACACAACCCCGCTGAATGATCTCCTTGCTGCAGACCATTCACAGCACTCACAATCTTCATATCCACCTGCATCTCCTACAATGTCATTGCCAGTGACAGTGGATGTGTTGGACACTAAGCTGCAGGCTCTGCTTCAAAGCATTACCCAGACTATAACCAAAGAGGTAAGCAAGCTTGCTCATGGGCTCAGAGGGGAGATTGACCAACTGGGGGAACGTACAGACACTCTGGAGTCCAAATTTGATGACATGGTGCACTATGTTCATGCATTAGAGGAAGAAAATGTCAGTTTAAAAAATGCAGTTACACAACTGCAGATGCAGCAGGAGGACCTCGAAAATAGGGAACGACGTCAAAACCTACGGATCCGAGGGGTCCCTGAAACCATCCCTGATAAGGAAATCCGACCCTACCTCTTGGCCCTCTTTGTTACATTGGCACCCCACATTCCTGATATAGACTGGCGCCTCGATAAGGCACACAGGTCATTGGCTCCTAAACCTCCCCCAGGTGCTAATCCCAGGGACATTATTGCACGCTTTCATTTCTTCGAGAGCAAGGAAGCTCTGACCATTGCCACCCATAATAGGTCCCGGGTAGAATTTAAAGGTGCGAAGATCCAAATCTTCAACGATCTATCACTTATTACCCTGGGTAAACGCCGTGCCCTACGCCCAGTCACCTCTCATTTACAGCAAGTTCCATATAGATGGGGTTTCCCATTTCGTTTGTCCGTTACCAAGGATGGAACAAAACACTCCATGAGAGATCTACAGGAATGTGAGGCCTTCATCAAAAACCTGGGCCTCCCCCCAATACCGGATGAAGATCTACAGATCCAGATCCCATCCTCTCGACCCTTGTCTACACCTGCAAAGATCTGGACCCCGGTTCGTCAGAGGCCGCGGAAGGCTCCTATCACCCCCCAAAGAGCTGCGCCATCCAAAGGCCTCACTTGAGACTGCCTTGAAGTCCATCCTCTGGTCTCCCTCTAATATGTAAGTCGTGTTATCTTTTCGGCTTACATATCTCCGGACTTTGAGTTCAAGGTCCTCAGTTATATTCTAGTTGCACCAATTACATATGATCCTCGTCTTTATGACCATATAAATGTTATAGGTGGACTGTTTCCTAACCACTCTGTTATCTGATGTTCGGATTGGGCTGAGGCCTCTGTGGCTGATCTTGTAGGCTGCCATGCCCCCTTTTTTACCATCATGGTCACGATCTGGGACCGTGACCCCCTGAGGTACCACCTCTCCTCAAGTTTTTCATCTCTTTTTTTTTTTTTTTTTTACTATGAATCCTTTTTGATCCTACTCCGGTTTTTTTTTTTTTTTCTTTTTAATTTTATCTTTGGTTATTTTTTTCTTTTGTTTTTTTACACCCACAGTTTATGTATGGGATCTTTTTTTGATCCAAAACCAGAAAACAGAGGCGTACATAACCTTTCGCCTTTTGATCATTTAATTATGTATAATGCTTTTGTTAAAATGTTTTATACATCATGGTATACACATTTTTGCTGTTTTATGATTGTAACAAGGGCTTTGCCCCTAAGGTTGAGATATGGCTGTATGTATATTTTCCTGCAATGTTAAAGGTTTGGGCTCCATACGCAAGCATTGGCAAGCGCTGAAGGAGTTCAAATCCTCAAAGGCTGAAGTGATCATGGTTCAGGAGACTCATTTTAAGGCAGAAGACACATTTAAATTAGCCTCCAGACAATTCCCTACTGCCTTTAGAGCATCGGACCCATCTGGGAAGGCTGGCATAGCTATTTTACTGAAACATTCCTCTTCCACTCAGGTTAAATCCTCTTACCTGGATCCTCAGGGCAGATTTGTTCTCCTGAGTTGTGGTCACAAAAATATCTCCTTCACCCTAGCCAATGTATATGCACCTAATATGGGACAAATTGGGTTTTTGGAAACGTTTTTTGAGCATCTTTAACCTTTCTACCAACCCTTCATGGTCATTGGAGGAGATTTCAATGTATGTATGTCACCAACTAAAGATAGATTCGCCCTTTTCTCGCATAGCCTGCCCCCACAGATCCAGAAGCTGTCTACTGCATTTTGCAAACTGATAAGAACCCATAATTTATTTGATACATGGAGGGTGAAACATTCAACGGCCAAACAATTTACGTTCTACTCCCCACCCCATAAACTATATACAAGATTAGTCCTAGATCTTTTCCTATCTGCACCCACACCTAGAACCTGCCATTGGCGCCTCAATGAGTCTCTTCTTAATGTCCCTGAGATTCACCTTCAACTACAACAAAAGTTAATCGAGTTCTTCGAACTTAATGAGGGTTCAGTCTCTGGGGCGTCCTCTCTGTGGGAGGCCCATAAGGCTTTCTTCAGAGGGGAGTGCAGCTCTGTAGGCTCTCAATATAAACGAGATTGTGAACTTCAAAGGTCATCCCTTTTAAATGACCTAGCCAAAGCAGAGGAACGCTTACTCAGTCTCCCTACGGTGACACACCTCAGAATTGTGGTCTCAATACGTAATAGCATCAAGTCCTTGGACCTGACTAAATTTGCCAAATCCACTCTATGGTCCAAGCAAAAATTCTATGAGTATGCCAATAAAACCCCGTAGAATGTTGGTCAATAAACTAAAACCTAGAACCTTAACTTCTACCCCTGATTATCTATTGCAATCCAATGGTGAACCCACGTATTGTCCCTGTTAATATGTCCAAAGTCTTCGGTGATTTTTACCAGAGACTGTATAACTGCTTATCTACAGACCCGAATTCCCAATTCACCCAAGAAAAATTTGACACCTTTCTAGAACCTTTGGAACTCCCTACAATTTCTACTGAGGACCATCTGGGACTTAATGCTCCCAATTCTGTTGAAGAAATCACTAAAGTTGTAAATCAGCTCCCCAACCACAAATCCCCCGGGTCCAATGGACTCCCTTACTCCTACTATAGAAGGTTTCTTCCGGTCCTGATGCTCCATATGGCTAATCTTTTTACCTACCTAATGTCAGGGACACTCCCTCATTCCCAATTCCTACACGCCTTTTTCACGGTCATTCCGAAGGCAGATAAAGACCTCTCACTGCCTGATAACTATCGCCCCATTGCCCTTTTAAACTCTGATTATAAAATTTTTACTAAAATCTTGGCCAACAGACTTTCTCTACTTCTTCCATTGCTTATACATAGGGACCAGGTAGGGTTTGTCCCAACTAGACACGCAGGAGATAACACCAGGCGAACAATTGATCTCATTGATCTCCTGACGAAAACTAAGAAACCTGCTTTAGTCCTTAGTCTGGACGCGCAAAAGGCATTTGACCATCTGAACTGGTCATTCATGTTTGCTATTCTGCATAGATATGGTTTCTCTGGTCCCTTTATTCAGGCCCTGAAAGCACTATATTTCACACCCACGTCCCAAGTGCAGATGGCCTCCCATGTCTCTCCATCATTCACTCTGAGTAATGGTACACATCAGGGGTGCCCCCTATCTCCCCTGCTTTTCATTCTTAGTCTGGAACCCTTGGCAGAAGCTATTCGATCCCACCCAGACATAAGGGGGGTGGCGTTGAGGCATCGGGATTACAAACTGTCACTTTTTGCGGATGACATTTTATTGACATTAACTCATCCTCACATTTCACTTCCCTCGTTGCATACAACCCTAACCCAATTTGGCAATATATCCGGTTTTAAAATCGACTCGTCCAGAACTGAAGCTCTCCCTATTAATATTTCAACAGATACACTCTTGAATTTAAAAGAAAATTTTAAGTACCGCTGGTGTCCTCAGTCACTAAAGTACCTTGGAGTTCACTTAACCTTTTCTTATTCTACACTTTTTTCAGGCAAACTTCCCCCTATGTTTATAGAAATTAATAATTTACTGAAAACATAGACAAACCTCCCTCTATCCCTCCTAGGTAGGGTGAATGTTCCCGAAATGTCAGTGCTCCCCAAACTTCTATATCTTTTTGAAACCCTTCCGGTAAAGATCCCAATGTCTCAACTGAAACTCCTTCAGAGAAATTTTCTAAATTTTATATGGAATAACAAGTCCCATAGAATAGCCGGCTCGATTCTCTTTGCAACCTCAGCCAGAGGGGGCTTAGGGACACCAGACATATTCAAATACGCACTTGAGAGCTATAACCTCTTGGACATCTAGATGTGCCCCTAATCGATGGTATGAGATTGAGATGAGCATTACAGTACTGGCTCATCAATGCTGTATGTTATGGCCATCTCCTGACAAATCTACCTCCCAACTGTGTAGAATCTGTTTAAATCCAATACTGTTCATGCTTTCAATCTGGAAAAGCTGTTAAGGTAAATACTCACTCACATCTCCATGTTCTCCTTTAATAAATATCACCTTCAACCCAGAAATTCCTGACAGCCTATCTTATGAAGCTATGCTACCTTGGACAAAGGCAGGAATATTCCAGCTACGCCATGTAGTTCATCCAGTGACACACAAACTCTACAATTTCTCTGAATTACAATCTAAATACGAAATCCTGAAGAATCTTTTCTACTCTTTCCTACAAATCAAACATTTTTTCTCCAAAAAAGCACCACAATTGACTTTAACTATACCTACGGAATTTGAACTGACATGTTCCAGAGACCCCTATGAACCCCGCCTAATATCCACTATTTATAAAATTTTGCATGCTACCCCCATCATTGCTGAACATACTCAGTCCTATATGCGGAAATGGTTCCACATCTTAAATAGATCCATTACATTACAGGAATGGAGGGTAATCTGGGACGCTACTTCTAAGATATCCAGATGTGTGACCCAAAAAGAGACTGCCTATAAAATTTTAATGTTTCGGTACAGGACTCCAGAATTCTTGTTGAAACATAAACTGACAGCTGGTCTGTGCTGGAGGTGTGGTAAGTCCATAGGCACCCACTATCATATTTTCTGGGAGTGCCCCTTACTATCACCCTTCTGGACACAATCCACGCACTCTTGGGAAGGGTCCTAGACCTTTCCATTCCTTTCCAACCCATACATCTTCTGTTGGGCCTTCCAATCCCAAAAATGTCTAAACCTCGTAGGAAACTGATGGCCTTTATCTTACTGGCAGCTAAACGGGCCATACCTCAATGTTGGCTAGCCAATACCCCTCCTACTTTTGCACAATTTCTAACTATCATAGCAGACATTCGTAGGATGTAACATCTTACAGCTGAAATTGAGGAATCCCTTCCTAGTTTTGACAAGGTTTGGGGGACATGGGATGCCTCCGAATACAACCTGGAGAAATCTTAATAGTCATGAATAAATGCTTTTGACAGATCTGATCTCTGATAAAACAATCAGTCAAAAGTTTAAAAAGTTTGTCGATGAACTTATTCTGCAACATATATGTCTTTTTCTCACCGTGATGTGTATACATTGACTGTTAATCATTTGACATCATATTTGTATCCCTAATGTATAAAGTATGTTATGTTTCAGTTTCCCTGGGATGGAACTCCCTTTTATGTCCTTTCTTCCTGTGAAGATGTATGATGATATGTCCTTGTTACATTTTGAAAATATTCAATAAATAAACAATTTTTTAAAAATAACAGGGCAGGTGGCAACCATTGCTTCCTTAACAACTTCAAACAGGAAGCTGTCATATATAGTAGTTGTAGAAATACAGATAATATACAAGACATTCAGCTGTTGCCAAATAAGCAAAATGTTCAGTGTTTGGGAAAATGCCTAAATAGGCAAAGTGTGTTCAGACTGAACCTTGAGCTCATCCTTAATGACAAACAGCCCTTTAAAATGTGATGACTTCCAAATCCTTGGTGCCGGGTGAGTTCATTTTTAACACAATTCCCACCTTTACCATTCCTTTCTTGGTATAAAATTAAACAGATCATACACATGTAACTCTCTTCTAAGAGTTAAAATTCCCCCTGCATCTGCAATGGTAAGAATAAAGGTAAAAACAAGCTCTTTGTGAAATTCAAATTTCAAAAACTCTTGCTCAAATAAAACACTACAAAGCATTTTGACTGTTAGAACATAAAAGGTATTTGTTTTGTTGCACATTGCCCAGGGTTTTTTTTTTTTTTTTTTTTACAAAATTTTGGTAGATTAGATCATTTCAAGGAAACTTATTCTTTGCCTTGCACAGTTCTCCCACTTTCAAACTTAAGATAACTTCATCAGATTGGGAAATAATGATGACAATTCCAACTGCAAGCATTTCATGCCATCCAACAAGCCACCACCATGATTCTGATATATACAAACCATTCCTCTGGGGATTGACAATCCAAGAAATGTTCCTCTCCTTACCCAGAACAGGTTGCAGCAATGACATAACTTAGAATAACCATTGTTCCTTATTAATTTGAAAACAAAATGCTCCCAGCTGATGTCCAGCTACCACTAGTACCTAACCTACTTCTCCACCCCCAACAAACACCCATACTCCCCTCATGCCCCCACCACATGATGCCCCCAACCTCCAAAACCTGAACAATTCTCCATACCAGTCCATCTTTACCCCCTCATATGTGGACTAGTACCAAAACTTGTTCCTCAAACTATGTACTCAACCTTAATCTCTACTACTCTTTGAAATCAATCCACCAACATTTGGAACAACCCAACTGCACCCTTTATTATTTGTATCTGTATTACCAGAAAGAATAGCAGAACTCACATTTTGTTTTGACAAACACAAACTTTTTAAAAAAATCAGTTTTTTTAAGCTATAAGATATGTATACATACAATGATTCTATAATTTTCCCTTTTTAGAGGTCAGTATTGCACCCATCTTCATTATTATAGTTTAGCAAATAGGCACACTATTTTTGGTTTAATATTTTGTGCATTCAGTATGAGATTCCAAGTAGATATTGCAGTATTCTGTGTACATTGGCATAATAAAATTCATAATAAATGATACATTGGCAAATACGTCAGGTCAAGGAACAGGGTTCTGGAGTTCAATTTGGGGATTTGGAGTTTCATGGTGAGGACTAGAAAAAAAGACTGAGATGCAAACAAGCACAACAAAATACACCAGGAACTGAAAATACCATTACATACCAGGAAATTGATGGAGTGGCATACATGTACACAGAGGGATGGGCAGTGTTGCAAAATCCCTATGTGCAGGGATTATGTTCAAAAAGAGAAGAAACCCTAATCAACAAATTCCATTTTTGACTGTTTGCTGTAGATTGTTTGTTTTTGTTTTTGAATAAACATGATACAGTTTTCAACTTGGAAGTGTCTTAATAATTGCAAAATGTAATTCTGTAATTATTTTTTATTTGTTTATTGAAAATACAGAATGTTTAACATATAACTATTGGCCAATCATACAAATCTGAGCATAGCTTAAATGGATATGTATTAAAATGGTCCTGGATTGAAAGATTATTTTTCTCCTTGGATTTAGGATTCCCAGCACTGCAGTTGATCCATATGGATTTTGAACATAATGTATCCCTGAGTAAAAGAGCAAGCTTTTAGCCAGGATATGTCTTTTTAGGTTTGCACATTAAAATTACCAGGAAAAATTCTAATTTCAATACTTGTTATGAATTATAATTCTGTTTTATCTCGCTGACTGTGTTATCTCAACAATGAAAGACAATGAATAAATTACATTAAAATGCATTTAGGATAGAGACTATGTTCTTTATTCGCCCTTTGCTTACATTGTTACTGACAACAAGGAAAGTTATTTCTAAGATTTAAATGTCAACTACTGTAATAAAAACTGACCTGTCTAATGCTATGTTTTTAGTAGTTTCTCAGACTGTGATAATCATATGCTATTTAATATGATATGGTAATCAGTCACATGCACTGATCTTTAGGAAGAACAGCTGTGTTAGTAAAGGCATTGTGTTTTCATTTAACAAATAATAATATGTACATTTGTAAAATATCTGTTAACTTGGTTTACCTAATTTGGCATAATGGTCAAGTTAGTTGCTAAATATTTACTATAGTTGCACATCTTTAAATTGTTTGCTTGCAAAAAGAATTTGTACAGGCATGACCCAAATTGAACTAAAACTTTGCCTTTCCCCTCCTATGTTGGCACAAAATATCAGTTCTCTTGGTTTACCTAATTTGGCATAATGGTCAAGTTAGCTGTTAAATATTTACTATAGTTGCACATGTTTAAATTGTTTGCTTGCAAAAAGAATTTGTACAGGCATGACCCAAATTGAACTAAAACCTTGCCTTTCCCCTACTGTGCCAACATAAGGTTTTTTACCTTGGTTTTTAAATTGCTCCTATAGTGAAAAACAACTTTTGTTACTCCTTAAGATATCATAATCAGACTTCTAAAATTCTTGTAGATGCAACTGCTGGAAACTTGGTTCTATTAACACTGGCATGCTCCCAGAATTACATTTTCCAACAGATGCTTTTCTACATACAGTGTATGCACAGGTTCTTGGTAGTAAAGGCTTTTTTTGTTGAAGGAGAAATCAATGTAATCATGCATAGGGACATAAATGGGTGGAGATAGCTGGAGCTGTGTGATCTATAAATCAGGGCTGATAACACTGCCTGGGATCTCAGAGCAGCAATCATAAATAAATAGATTCAGTAAACAGCTCAAACAGGAAGTTAGAAACACATTTTTGGCAGATCAACAGATTATTTTTACAAAGCTTGGAGATATATGGCAGGGACGTGCAGTCAGGGGAGGCAGGTGAGGCAGGGCCTCACCTGCCATGAACTTTTTTTTGTTAAATTGAGCTTCGAGGGTCGTAGCTCAGCGACCTAGGATCATATTTGGGGAATATGTAGCCTAAGTGCTACCCCACCACTGGTAAAAATTTGGGGCTCCTACGACTTATGGTTCCAGAGATATGGGGCTCCTTGTGCAGCCTGTCACAAACCAAATACATAGCAGCCACTTTAACCGGTTCCCGACCGTCTCACATACTTTTACTGCGGTACAATGGCACCACTGCACGAAACTCTGTACCCGTACGCTTTTGCCGGCAGGGGGCGTGACCATCGGATTTGTTCCAGAACCGATCAATCTTCGGGTCCAGGCCAATGATTTCTGGCCTGGACCTGCTGATGGGTTCTGGCGAATGAAATGCTTCCCCTGCCTGTAAGTGTAAACACAGGCAGGGGAAGTGATGTCATCTACCCTCATGGAATTCCTGTTGGTTCTAGATAGAGGAGAGAGGATATCTAACTGTAGGTTGCACCAACACTACACTAACACCAGTACACGTAGGCACATTTTTCACCCCCGGATCACCCCCCCGATCACCCCCCCCTGGTTAACTCCTTCACTCCCTGTCACAGTGTCACCAAGTGCAGTTTTCAGATTTTTCACTGATCACTGTACTGGTGTCATTTGTGACTTCAATCAGCATTAGGGCACTTAGTAGTAGGCCTAAGAAACTAGAAGCTACAAGCATTTCATGACTTCGGTTGCGCTGGATATAAACAGCGCCATTGGGAAATTGGGAAAGCATCTTATCACACCGATCTTGGTCAGATTCTTTGAGGGCAGAGGAAAGTTCTAGAGTCCAATAGACCCCCATTTTAAAAAAAAAAAGAGTACCTGTCACTACCTATTGCTATCATAGGGGATATTTACATTTCCTGCGATAACAATAAAAAATATTTTTTTTTAAATGTAAGGAACAGTGAAAAAATAAAATAAAAAAGCAAAATAAATAATATATTTTTTTTTAAAAAAAGCACTACTGCTCCCCATGCTAGCGCACAATGACAAACGCAAGCATTGGTCCAGTGTCATAAGTAAACAGCAATTGCACCATGCATGTGAGGTATCACTGTGAACGTCAGATCGAGAGCAGTAATTTTAGTGGTAACCTGTAAAGGCTTTTAAAAATGTATGTAGTTTGTCGCCGCTGCACAGTTGTGCGCAATTTTAAAGCATGTCGTGTTTGGTATCTATGTACTCGGCATAAGATCATCTTTTATATTTTACCAAACATTTGGGCAATATAGTGTGTTTTAGTGCATTAAAATTCAAAAAAGCATTTTTATCCAAAAAAAAATGTGTTTGAAAAATCGTTGTGCAAATACTGTGTGAAAAAAAACTGCAACACCCACCATTTTAATCTGCAGGGCCCTTACTTTAAAAATATATAGATAATGTTTGGGGGTTCAATTATTTTTCGAGCAAAAAATAAAATATTCTTTCACGTAAACAAAAAGTGTCACAAAGGGCTTCGTCTTCAAGTGGTTAGTGACCCTGTAACTTTGATAACTTTTGTCCAATAATTCAGAGCGAGGCATGGAACTTTCCATGACTGCGCCACAGCCAGAAAGGCTGGCATCTGTGGTCATTACCTTCCATGACAGTGGAAGAAAAGACCTTCCCTGTACCAGATTCTGGTCTACTAACCACCAGGCGAGACTTCCTCGAGCCTTGGGGGTTATGATCATGCAGGAATCCATAACCTGCATCTTCCTGCTCCATGCAGACAGAATGTTCTGCTGCAATGCTCTGGAATGGAACTGGGCATATGGAATTGCCTTGAATGAGGAAACCATCCTAATACAGAGTCGGACAGACGGGCATCTCTTTCAGCTTACCTGCCAAACCTGATCCTTTAGGGCCTTGACCCTTCTTGGAGGCAAGGATACTCTTGCCTGGACTGTGTCCATAACAAGGCCTAAGTATTCCAGACTTTAAACCGGTTTTAGGGCCAATTTCTCTGAATTTATGATGCTTCCGAGATGTTCCAGGAATTGTACCGTAAAGGTCACATTCCTTATCAAAACCTGCAGCGATTGATACCTGAGTAGGAGATCATCTAAGTAGACTGCAATCAAGATCCCTCAAGATCTTAGAAGACCCAGTATGGGTGCTAGGATCTTTGTGATGACCCGGGGGGCGGTTGCAAGCCCAAAGGTCGGAGCCACAAATGAAAATGTTGTTCCTCTATGACAAAGCGCAAAAGCCTTTGATGAGGCTGAAAAATTGGCACGTGTGGGTATGCATCCCTGATATCTATGGATGCCAGAAAATCTCCTTCTTGGAGAGAGGTCACAACAGAGCGGACTGATTCCATCTGAAAGGGCCGCACTGAGAAATAACAGGTCAGTGCTCTTAGATCCAGAATTGGTCTTATGTCGCCATTTGGCTTTGGAACCGTGAACAGATTTGAATAAAACCCTGTTCCCCTTTCGAGAAATGGGACCTCCATGTTCACTCCCTGCTGCCTTAAACAGTCTAGTGCTTGGAATGAAAGGTCCATGGGAACGCTGGACCTCACAAATCTTTGAGGAGGGTAAGAGTGTAATTCCAGCCTGTATCCCTGAGACACTGTGGAGATGACCCACCTGTCCTGAATTAGCATTCCCCACAATACCGCAAACTGCAACAACCTTCCCTTCACCCGCAGGAATCCCTTCACAAGAAAGATTTGGTGCCAGTATTAGCAGGCTTTTCGACCCACTGCCTCTTTTGGCCCTGGCCCTGCTGTTTACCTTTGGCAGCAGATCCCTGGTGCCGACGGAACTGCCTAGGCCCTGAAAAACCTGGGGAAATAGCGTGTGGCACCTTAAAAGAGGGCCGTGTAGCTTCCTTACAGGAAGGAGGTAACTCTTACCTCTAGATATCTTTTGGATGTGTAATGGAAATTTGTAAGTTCTGTATATAATTGTATTCTATTTTGTATGTATTGCACACTGCCCTCACTGTGCACACGGCACTAATAATGTTTACAGTACATGTTTACATTCTTTCGCGTCCTGATTAGCATTAGACTGCCTATGTAACGCCCCTACCATAAATGTACAATTGTAATATTAATGTGATACCTACGTAATCATGTGTATAAAAACCTTCAATTGCATCATAATAAAGCAGAACAGTTATTTGGAAAGTTGCAGAGCGTATCTTTTGTGTCTGTTCCCTACTGCAGTAGTTATTATTAATTTGGAACCACTAATCAATATGAGGATAGGAGTTGCCTCTCATCAATTTAACCAAGTCAGCATGGTGAGCTTTGCCTTAGGAGGGGATTCCAGGTGACCCTGAGTATCCAAAACGAGGAGCTTGAGATGATCCAGGAATTTCTGCTAATCAGCCGGCTGAGGTAAGCCTTTTGCTTACATTTGAGTTATCAGACTTCCTTGATTGGTAAGGCTTTTTCGGGACAAAGGGTACCTATTTTACTCCCATTAATCGAACTATATTGATTGGTGGTTATATGTTATGTTGTCCCTGTCTATTGTCCATCGGAGTGTTATAGATAAGAAAGGGAAGAATAGTGCTGTTCACAGGTATATGTAGTACATCTGCTAGATAAAGTAGTTTAGAGGCAAGAGGGTATAGGCACATGTAGAGAAGACTGGGCATTATTGGCATTAAATTAGGTAAGGGAATGAAGGGTAAGAGATCCTCAAAAATTTGGTGACCCGGGTCCTGCACCAGGGGACATGTATCAATGCAAAAAAAAGTTTTAAAAATGGTAGTTTTTTCGTGATTTTAACCAATTCAGCCCTGGAAGAATTTACCCCCTTCCTGACCAGTGCGTTTTTTGCGATTCGGCACTGTGTCTCTTTAACTGACAATTGCGCGGTCGTGCGACGTGGCTCCCAAACAAAATTGATGACCTTTTTTTCCCCACAAATAAAGCTTTCTTTTGGTGATATTTGATCACCTCTGTGGTTTTTATTTTTTGCGCTATAAACAAAAAAATAGCAACAATTTTGAAAAAAGGGCATTATTTTTTACTTTTTGCTATAATAAAGATCCCCAAAAAATATTTAAAAAAACATTTTTTTTCCTCAGTTTAGGCCGATACGTATTCTTCTACATATTTTTGGTAAAAAAAATTTGCAATAAGCGTTTATTGATTCGTATGCGTGAAAGTTATAGCATTTACAAAATAGGGGGATAGTTTTATGGCATTTTTATTAATAATTTTTTTTTTTACTAGTAATTGCAGCGATCAGCGATTTTTATTGTGATTGCGACATTATGGTGGACACATCGGACATTTTTGACACATTTTTGGGGCCATTGTCATTTATACAGCAATCAGTACTATAAAAATGCACTGATTCCTGTGTAAATGACACTGGCAGTGAAGGGGTTAACCACTAGGGGGCGGGGAGGGGTTAAGTCAGTACTAGGGAGTGTTTTCTAACTGTAGGGGGGATGAGCTAGCTGTGACAGGTCAATGATCTTTGCTCGCAATGACACGGAGCAGAGATCAGTGACACTGTCACTAGGCAGAACGGGGAGTTGTTTACATCAGCATCTCCCCATTCGTCCTCTCCGTGAGGCGATCACAGGTATCCCTGCGGCGGACCCCCCAGTCCATTACCAGGCCCTTTGGGTCTTGTATAGATATTAAGGGGAACCCCGTCCTCAAATTAAAAAAAAGGAAAGACGTGGGGCCCCCAGGCCCTATATACTCTGAACAGCAGTATACAGGAGGTGCAAACAAGACAGGGACTGTAGGCTTGTTGAATCTGTTTGTAATTTTGAACTGGTACATTTTTAACGTGTTTAGCTGCAGCCAAAAAATCTATTTTAAGCTTTTTGGAAAACATAGGGAAGGGTTATCACCCCTGTGACATTTGTTTTGCTGTATGTGCTCCTCTTCAGAAGATTTCACCTCACTTTCTGTCCCAATGACAAATGTTTTTAGAAAATGTGGGGTTTTTAGTGAAACAAGGATTGGTGATAAAGCATCAGTGGAAAGGAGAAATGTTTTTCACATATTAACTCTTACAGGAGATAATTTCCCTTACTAGGGTTAGATTTCATCTCACTTCCTGTTGTCTCCTTCCGTTTGCAAGTAGGAGTCGTTTGTAAGTTGGATGTTTGAAAGTAGGGGCCTGCCCTATATACTCTGCAGAAATTGTGGCCTTAGGGCCCTCACAGGGCCCTGCTGTGATGTATTAGATTAAGAATTGTAATTACATGCCCCTGTTGAACAGGGGCAGAAAAATTGGGCCTTTGGTGATGGTGGTGGTGCTGGTGCCACAACACTGTAAGTCCTCACAGTTACTCTTGGTGGGTGCTGGAACGGGCCCTGCTGTGAAATATTAGATCAAGAATTGTAATTACATGCACCTGTTGAACAGGGGCAGAAAAATTGGGCCTTAGGCACTGGTGCTGGTGCCACAACACTGCAACCCCTCACAGATACTCTAGTTGGAGCGCAGGAACGAGCCCTGCTGCAAAGAATTGCATCAAAAATTGTAATTACACGCCCCTGTTAAACAGGGGCTGAAAAATCGGTCCTTAGGCACTGGTGCCACAACACTGCAACCCCTCACAGATACTCTAGTTGGAGCGCAGGAATGAGCCCTGCTGCAAAGAATTGCATCAAAAATTGTAATTACACGTCTCTGTTAAACAGGGGCTGAAAAATTGGGCCTTAGCCACTGGTGGCGGAGCCCAGAAACAAAAATATTCTTACAAGCTGTTAGCATGATCATTGAGGAGGAAGAGGATAGTCACTCAGCATAACAGGATAGTCACTCAGCATCAGCATAGGCAGTCTTGAAGGGATCTGAATTTTCAAAAAAATGTATTCGGTTACATCAGCATCAGGTGCTTGGTATCTGGTGGTGTTCCAAGACCGATCCATTTTTATGAAGGTCAGTCGATCGACCAAGTCGGTTACAAAGCCTCCAGCAGCACTGAATGTGCGTTCTGAAAGAACGCTGGATGCAGGACAGGCCGGTAGCTCAATTGCATACTGTGCAAGCTCTGGCCAGTGATCCATCCTCAAGACCCAGTAACCCAGAGGATTTTCGGTGGGAAAGGTGTCCAAGTCAGATCTTGCCCCTAGGTATTCCTGCACCAAGCTGGCGATGGTTGCTAGAACCGATCATACCTTGGGGCTGCGGACTAAAAAATTGTCTGAACGCATCGGTCAGACGGCCACCTTCTCCACCGCTCCTTCTTTGACTGACCGAAGCCTCAGCAACAAGTTGTCCAGGAGCAGGAGTTTGTAACCTCCCAGTCTCTGGGAACGTGTTGCACAGACCTTTCTGCAAGGCCTCCCGAAGATGTTTCATCCTCTGCTCCCTCTGTGATGGCAAGATAAGGTCCACAACTCTTGTAATGTGGATCAAGGAGGGTTGCCAGCCAGTAACGATCCCCCTCCTTGATACCACGTTATGAGGGTCCTTCCGCAGGCTTTGCAGAATTAGGGAGGCCATGCAGCGTAGGTTTGCTGAGGCATTCGGTCCGGAGTCCTCTGAGTCACTAAGGACTAGGGATGAGCTTCGTGTTCGAGTCGAACCCATGTTCGACTCGAACATCGGCTGTTCGATCGTTCGCCGAATTGCGAACGTTATGGGCCGTTCGCGCTAAATTCGTGTGGCGCGTCACGGCCCATAATTCACTGCGGCATCGCAGTGCATTGCTGGCTGATGATTGGCCAAGCATGCACTATGACCCGCATGCTTGGCCAATCACAGCGCTGTCAGTAGAGAGAGCTGTAATTGGCCAAAGCCAGGGTGGCTTTGGCCAATTATGGCTCAGGGGATTTAGTACACACCCCACACTATATAAGGCCGCCTGCACGGCGGCCCTGTGTAGTGTGTGTTCCGGTGTGCTGAGAGATAGAGAGAGAGAGAGACAGTGTCATTTGATTTGAGTTAGATAGATTAGGCAGAACAGTCAGTCAGTTAGCTGCACTTACAGTGTATTGTGTATATATATGCATCCCAGGTGTTGCATATATATATATACACTGTATTCAGTTTAGCTAGATCTGTTCCTGTTATCTTCTATCTAGACTATTTACATTTAATGCAGTGCGTCCTGCTCACAGTGTTCAGCTAGATCCGTTCCTGTTAAATTCCTACTGACCGGCAGGCTTGTCTGGTTACAGTATATAAAGCTACCTGAAGAAAATTACAGGTGTTCTATTTGATCCTATTAGTACCACGGTCAGGCAGCTAGACTATTTACATTTAGTACAGTGCGTCCTGCTCACAGTGTTCAGCTAGATCCGTTCCTGTTATCTTCCTACTGACAGGCAGGCTTGTCTGGTTACAGTATATAAAGCTACCTGAAGAAAATTACAGGTGTTCTATTTGATCCTATTAGTACCACGGTCAGGCAGCTAGACTATTTACATTTAGTACAGTGCGTCCTGCTCACAGTGTACAGCTAGATCCGTTCCTGTTATCTTCCTACTGACAGGCAGGCTTGTCTGGTTACAGTATATAAAGCTACCTGAAGAAAATTACAGGTGTTCTATTTGATCCTATTAGTACCACGGTCAGGCAGCTAGACTATTTACATTTAGTACAGTGCGTCCTGCTCACAGTGTACAGCTAGATCCGTTCCTGTTATCTTCCTACTGACAGGCAGGCTTGTCTGGTTACAGTATATAAAGCTACCTGAAGAAAATTACAGGTGTTCTATTTGATCCTATTAGTACCACGGTCAGGCAGCTAGACTATTTACATTTAGTACAGTGCGTCCTGCTCACAGTGTACAGCTAGATCCGTTCCTGTTATCTTCCTAATGACAGGCAGGCTTGTCTGGTTACAGTATATAAAGCTACCTGAAGAAAATTACAGGTGTTCTATTTGATCCTATTAGTACCACGGTCAGGCAGCTAGACTATTTACATTTAGTACAGTGCGTCCTGCTCACAGTGTTCAGCTAGATCCGTTCCTCTTATCTTCCTACTGACAGGCAGGCTTGTCTGGTTACAGTATATAAAGCTACTTGAAGAAAATTACAGGTGTTCTATCCCAGCTTAGTGCAGCTACAGGCCATTAGTATGTCTGGAAGGCCAAGAAGGAGAGGCAGACAGTCACAAGCCAATAAGAGAGGGCAAGCAGGCTCTGTGTCTAGTGCTGGTCGTGGAGACGGTGCATCCTCATCAGCACGTGGCCATGGGACACGCTTGGCCTTTTTTTCGGCAGCTGGCCATGTTGAGCCGCAACATGCGGAAGACTTGGTCGAGTGGATGACCAAGCCGTCCTCATCCTCCTCATCCTCTCTCACCCATGCCCAGGGTGCTTTGTCTGGCAAAGCAGCGGCCTCTTCCCTCAGCTCAATGTCATCAGTGACTCCTTCCCTAGCTCCACCATGTCCTCATGAGGATTCCCTCGAACTGTTTGACCACAGTGTTGGGTACATGCTCCAGGAGGATGCCCAGCGTTTGGAAGGCTCTGATGACGATACTGAGCTCGATGAAGGCAGTAACATGAGCGCGGACAGAGGGGGTGCCCAAGAAGGACAGCAATCTGGCAGTCATGCTCCCCCTGCTGCAGCATACTGCCAGGTTTGCTCCAGTGATGAGGAGGGAGGGGATGATGAGGTCACTGACTCAACGTGGGTGCCTGATAGGAGAGAGGAGGAGGAGGAGGAGGAGGAGGAGGAGGAGGAGGAGGAGGAGGAGGCGGCAGCACATCACCAACGAGGCAGGATGCCCTCCAGGGGCCAGCCTAAGGGCAGCACATTGACTGCATCACACCCCAAAGCTCCACATGTGCAGGGCGCTGCAGTCTCTGCGCGTTATTCAAAAAGTTCTTTGGTGTGGGCCTTTTTTGAGACGAGTGCATCAGATCGCACCGCTGCTATTTGCAACATATGTCTCAAGCGTATCTCGCGTGGCCAAAATATCTCCCGCTTGGGTACCACATGCTTGACCAGACATATGTTGACCTGCCATGCAGTTCGTTGGCAAGCGTATCTAAAAGACCCACACCAAAGAACAAAGAGGATCTCTCCTTGCTCCTCATCAGCTGAGATTTCCAACCCCACTAGACCTTCAGTCCTCTCTGAGACCTGCAGTGAGAGGAATGAAGGTGTAGAATTAGGTGTGTCACAGCCAAGTACTTGTGGGCAATCTGCTTTTGGTACACCGACGTCAGATTGTACCAGGCAAATTTCCCTGCCCCAGCTGCTGCACCGCCGAAAGAAGTTTGCTCCCAGCCATCCACATGCCCAGCGGTTGAATGCTAGCTTGGCAAAATTGCTAGCACTTCAACTGCTGCCTTTTCAGTTGGTAGACTCTGCCCCCTTCCGTGAGTTTGTGGAATGTGCGGTTCCTCAGTGGCAGGTACCCAAACGCCACTTTTTCTCACGGAAGGCGATTCCGGCTCTCTACCGGCATGTGGAAGGCAATGTCCATGCCTCGCTGGACAGGGCGGTCAGCGGTAAGGTGCATATTACCGCTGACTCATGGTCCAGCAGGCATGGACAGGGACGTTACCTAAGTTTCACGGCGCATTGGGTGACTCTGCTGGCAGCTGGGAAGGATGCAGGACAAGGTGCAGTAGTGTTGGAGGTTGTTCCGCCACCACGCCTCCAAAATGCTGATTGTGACACACCTCTCTCCTCCACCCCCTCCTCTTCTTCTTCCTCCATGGCCTCTTCCTCGGAACCAGCGGTGCTCCGTAGGCGTTCAAGGGGCTACGCAAGTACGCAGGCCAAAAGATGCCATGCGGTGCTTGAGCTGGTGTGCTTGGGGGACAGGAGCCACACTGGGGCAGAGGTTCTGTCAGCTCTGCAGGGGCAGGTTCAGAGGTGGTTGACGCCACGCCAACTTAAGGCAGGAATGGTGGTTTGCGACAATGGCACCAACCTCCTCTCTGCCCTCCGACAGGGACAAATGACCCATGTGCCCTGTTTGGCTCACGTCCTTAACTTGGTGGTGCAGCGGTTCTTGGGCAGGTACCCGGGCTTACAGGATGTCCTGAGGCAGGCCAGGAAAGTCTGTGTGCATTTCCGCCGGTCATATAATGCCAGTGCTCGGCTGACGGACCTCCAAAAGGAGTTTAACCTGCCCAAGAACCGCCTAATCTGTGACATGCCCACCAGGTGGAACTCAACGTTGGCCATGCTGCAGCGGCTGCACACGCAGCAGAGGGCCATAAATGAGTACCTGTGCGACTATGGCACCAGGACAGGGTCAGGGGAGCTTGGTTTTTTTTCCCCACGCCAGTGGGCCATGATCAGGGATGCATGCACTGTCCTGTCACCATTCGAGGAGGCCACGAGGATGGTGAGCAGTGACAGTGCATGCATCAGTGACACTGTCCCCCTTGTCCACCTGTTGGAGCACACGCTGCGTGGAATAATGGACAGGGCACTTGAGGCAGAACAGAGGCAGGAAGAGGAGGACTTCCTTAGCTCTCAAGGCCCCCTTTATCCAGACAGTGTTCCTGCGTGCCCGCCGATCACACAGGAAGAGGACGAGGAGGAAGAGGAGGAGGAGGAAGATTGTGTCAGTATGGAGGTGGAGCCTGGCACTCAGCATCAGCAGCAGTCTTTAAGGGATCAGTCCCAAGAAACACATGGACTTGTACGTGGCTGGGAGGAGGTGGCTGCGGACCATGTCGTTCTTAGTGACCCAGAGGACTCCGGACCGAATGCCTCAGCAAACCTACGCTGCATGGCCTCCCTGATCCTGCAAAGCCTGCGTAAGGATCCTCGTATTCGTGGTATCAAGGAGAAGGACCAATACTGGCTGGCAACCCTCCTTGATCCACGTTACAAGGGTAAGGTTGCGGACCTTATCTTGCCATCGCAGAGGGAGCAGAGGATGAAACATCTTCGGGAGGCCTTGCAGAAAGGTCTGTGCAACGCGTTCCCAGAGACTGGGAGGTTACAAACTCCTGTTTCTGGACAACGTGTTGCTGAGGCTTCGGTCAGTCAAAGAAGGAGCGGTGGAGAAGGTGGCCGTCTGACCGATGCGTTCAGACAATTTTTTGGTCCGCAGCCCCAAGGTATGATCGGTTCCAGCAACCATCGCCAGCGTCTGTTTTACATGGTGCAGGAATACCTAGGGGCAAGATCAGACTTGGACACCTTTCCCACCGAAAATCCTCTGGGTTACTGGGTCTTGAGGATGGATCACTGGCCAGAGCTTGCACAGTATGCAATTGAGCTACTGGCCTGTCCTGCATCCAGCGTTCTTTCGGAACGCACATTCAGTGCTGCTGGAGGCGTGGTAACCGATCACAGGGTGCGTCTGTCCACCGACTCGGTCGATCGGCTGACCTTCATAAAAATGAATGAGTCTTGGATCACCACCAGCTACCAAGCACCTGATGCTGATGTAACCGAATAATTTTTTTTGAAATCTCAGATCCCTTCAAAGACTGCCTATGCTGATGCTGAGTGACTATCCCTGAGTAATTATCCTCTTCCTCCTCAATCATCACGCTGATAGCTTGTTGCAGTGTTGTGGCACCAGCACCAGTGCCTAAGGCCCAATTTTTCTGCCCCTGTCTAACAGGGGCGTGTAATTACAATTTTTGATGCAATACTTTGCAGCAGGGCTCGTTCCTGCGTTCCAACTAGAGTGTCTGTGAGGGGTTGCAGTGTTGTGGCACCAGCACCAGTGCCTAAGGCCCAATTTTTCTGCCCCTGTCTAACAGGGGCGTGTAATTACAATTTTTGAAGCAATAATTTGCAGCAGGGCTCGTTCCTGCGTTCCAACTAGAGTGTCTGTGAGGGGTTGCAGTGTTGTGGCACCAGCACCAGTGCCTAAGGCCCAATTTTTCTGCCCCTGTCTAACAGGGGCGTGTAATTACAATTTTTGAAGCAATAATTTGCAGCAGGGCTCGTTCCTGCGTTCCAACTAGAGTGTCTGTGAGGGGTTGCAGTGTTGTGGCACCAGCACCAGTGCCTAAGGCCTAATTTTTCAGCTCCTGTTCAACAGGGGCATGTAATTACAATTCTTGATCTAATATTTCACAGCAGGGCCCTGTGAGGGCTTACAGTGTTGTGGCCACAGCAACACCTAAGGCCCAAATTTCTGCTGAGTATATAGGGCAGGACCCTACTTTCAAACATCTAACTTACAAACGACTCCTACTTGCAAACGGAAGGAGACAACAGGAAGTGAGATGAAATCTACCCCTAGGAAGGGAAATTCTCTCCTGTAAGAGTTAATATGGGAAAACAAGTTCTCCTTTCCACTGATGCTTTCCAATCCTTGTTCCACAAAAAAACCCAAATTTTCAAAAAACATTTTTCATTGGGACAAAAAAGTGAGGTGAAATCTTCTGAAGAGGAGGAAAGACAGCAAAACAAATGTCACAGGGGTGATAACCCTTCCCTATGTTTTCCAAAAAGCTTAGAAAAGATTTTTTGGCTGGAGCTAAACACGTTAAAAATGTTCAAAATTACAAACAGATTCTACTTAACAACAAACCTACAGTCCCTGTCTTGTTTGCACCGCCTGTATACTGCTGTTCAGAGTATATAGGGCCTGGTGGCCCCACACCTTTCCTTATTTTAATTTGGGTGCGGGGTTCCCCTTAATATCCATACAAGACCCAAAGGGACTGGTAATGGACTGGGGGGTACCCATGCCGTTTGTCTCACTGATTTTCATCCATATTGCCATGACCCGACATGACATTAAACCCGCAAGCAGTTTTAAATGAGATTTTTTCCTTTAAAAATGACATTTGGTGCAGGGACTGTTCTAAACATGGGAAACACGCGTCACTTTACAGGCATACTATAGACACCCCCCAGGTACGATATTTAAAGGAATATTTCACTTTTTTTTTTTTACTTTAAGCATCATTAAAATCACTGCTCCCGAAAAAACGGCCGTTTTTAAAAGTTTTTTTTGCATTGATACATGTCCCCTGGGGTAGGACCCGGGTCCCCAAACCCTTTTTAGGACAATACCATGCAAATTAGCCTTTAAAATGAGCACTTTTGATTTCGAACGTTCGAGTCCCATAGACGTCAATGGGGTTCTAACGTTCGTGCGAACTTTCGGTCCGTTCGCGGGTTCTGGTGCGAACCGAACCGGGGGGTGTTCGGCTCATCCCTACTAAGGACGACATGATCCACAGCCACCTCCTCCCAGCCACGTACAAGTCCATGGGTTTCTTGGGACTGTAAATGATCCCTGAAAGACTACTGGTGATGCTGAATGCTAAGCTCCACCTCCATGCTGACACAATCCTCCTCCTCCTCCTCTTCCTGTGTGATCGACGGGCACGCAGGAATACTGTCTGGAAAAAGGGGGCCTTGAGAGCTAAGGAAGTCCTCCTCTTCCTGCCTCTGTTCTGCCTCAAGTGTCCTGTCCATTATTACATGCAGCGTGTGCTCCAACAGGTGGACAAGGGGAACAGTGTCACTGATGCATGCACTGTCACTGCTCACCATCCTCGTGGCCTCCTCAAATGGTGACAGAACAGTTCATGCATCCCTGATCATGGCCCACTGGTGTGGGAAAAAAAAAAACAAGCTCCCCTGACCCTGTCCTGGTGCCATAGTCGCACAGGTACTCATTGATGGCCCTCTGCTGCAGCGGCTGCTTGTGCAGCCGCTGCAGCATGGCCAACGTTGAATTCCACCTGGTGGGCATGTCACAGATTAGGTGGTTCTTGGGCAGGTTAAATTCATTTTGGAAGTCTGCCAGCCGAGCACTGGCATTATATGACCAGCGGAAATGCACACAGACTTTCCTGGCCTGCCTCAGGACATCCTGTAAGCCCGGGTACCTGCTCAAGAACCGATGCACCACCAAGTTAAGGACATGAGCCAAACAGGGCACATGGGTCATTTGTCCCTGTGGGAGGGCGGAGAGGAGGTTGGTGTGATTGTTGCAAACCACCATTCCTGGCTTAATTTGGCGTGGTATCAACCACCTCTGAACCTGCCCCGGCAGAGCTGACAGAATCTCTGCCCCAGTGTGACTCCTGTCCCCCAAGCACACCAGCTCAAGCACCGCATGGCATCTTTTGGCCTGCGTACTTGCGTAGCCCCTTGAACGTCTACGGAGCACTGCTAGTTCTGAGGAAAAAGCACAGAAAGAGGCCATGGAGGAAGAAGAAGAGGAGGGGGTGGAGGAGAGAGGTGTGTCAGAATCACCAGTAGTGGCATTTTGGAGGTGTGGTGGCGGAACAACCTCCAACACTACTACACCTTGTCCTGCATCCTTCCCAGCTGCCAGCAGAGTCACCCAATGCGCCATGAAACTTAGGTAACGTCCCTGTCCATGCCTGCTGGACCATGAGTCAGCAGTAATATGCAACTTACCACTGACCGACCTGTCCAGCAAGGCCAAGACATTGCCTTCCACATGCCGGTAGAGAGCTGGAATCACCTTCTGTGAGAAAAAGTGGCGTTTGGGAACCTGCCACTGAGGAACCGCACATTCCACAAACTCATGGAAGGGGGCAGAGTCTACCAACTGAAATGCAGAGCTCTGCAGTGTGATGCAGTCAATGTGCTGCCCTTAGGCTGGCCCCTGGAGGGCATCCTGCCTTGTTGGTGATGTGCCTCCTCCTCCTCCTCCCCTCTCCTATCAGGCACCCATGTGGAGTCAGTGACCTCATCACCCCCTCCCTCCTCATCACTGGAGCAAACCTGGCAGTATGCTGCAGCAGGGGGAACATGACTGCCAGATTGCTGTCCTTCTTGGGCACCCCCTCTGTCTGCGCTCACGTTACTACTTTCCTCTAGCTGAGTACCATCATCGGAGCCTTCAAAACGCTGGGCATCCTCCTGGAGCATGTACCCAACACTGTGGTCAAACAGTTCGGGGGACCCCTCAGGAGGACATGGTGGGGCTAGGGAAGGAGTGACTGATGCCATTGAGCCGAGGGAAGAGGCCGCTTTGGCAGCTGCTTTGCCAGACAACGTGTCCTGAGCCTGGGTGAGAAAGGATGAGGAGGATGAGGTCGGCTTGGTCATCCACTCTACCAAGTCTTCCGCATGTTTCGGCTGAACACGGCCAGCTGCCAAAAAAAAGGCCAAGCGTGTCCCATGGCCACTTGCTGATGAGGATGCACCATGTCCACGACCAGCACTGTTGCCTATAGACACAGAGCCTGCTTGCCCTCTTTTATTGGCTTGTGACTGTCTGCCTCTCCTTCTTGGCCTTCCAGACATACTATTGGCCTGCAGTGAGATGTAGCTGCACAAAACTGGGATGTATATATATATATATATATACCGATTATACTGCAGCTAGCAGAATCAACTGCTTGCCTGTAGTATTATTAGTATGAGAACACCTGCACTTGTCTTCAGGTAGCTATACTGTAGGTGCAACTGTGCAGGGTACACAGTACAGTAACTGGAAATACATCAAGAGCCTACACAAGCACCTGGCTTCAGGTAGCTATACTGTAGGTGCAACTGTGCAGGGTACACAGTACAGTAACTGGAAATACGTCAAGAGCCTGCCTGTGCTATTAATAGGGTCAGAAGAAGCACACAAGCACCTGGCTTCAGGTAGCTATACTGAAGTTGCAACTGCGCAGGGTACACAGTACAGTAACTGGAAATACGTCAAGAGCCTACACAAGCACCTGGCTTCAGGTAACTATACTGTAGTTGCAACTTTGCAGGGTACACAGTACAGTAACTGGAAATACTGTAAAAACACCTGCCTGCCTGTCAGTATATTAAGAAGAGAAGAACAGGATCTAGCTAAACTGAATATAGTGTATATATATATATATATATATATATATATATATATATATATATATATATATATATATATATATATATATACACACACACACACACAACACCTGGGATGCATATATATACACAATACACTGTAAGTGCAGCTAACTGACTCGACCTGCCTACTCTATCTAACTTAAATCAAATGACACTGTCTCTCTGTATATCTATCTCTCAACACCGGAACACACTACACAGGGCCGCCGTGCAGGCAGCCTTATATAGTATGGGGCATGTACTAAACCTCCCTGAGACATAATTGGCCAAAGCCACCTTGGCTTTGGCCAATTACAACTCTCTGTACAGACAGCACTGTGATTGGCCAAGCATGCGGGTCATAGTGCGATGCCACAGTGAATTATGGGCCATGAAGCACCACTCGAATTTGGCGTGAAAGGCCCATAATGTTTGCAATTCGGGGAACGACCGAACACACGAAGTTTGAGTCGAACATGCGTTTGACTACTCGAGAGCCTTCGATCCAATTGGTTCCTTCTAGCCAGGTCAGACTCCCAGCCTGAGAACTCTTAGTTTTCGAGGGTGAACCTTGACACCCGTTCTCATAATTGTTGTTGACAAGTTTAGGGGTGTTTGCCCCAGTTTCCCCTACAGCAACAGACCGATGCTCCAAACCTCCCTTATCAACCACATTACCCGTCACCCATTCCGCCTTTTTCACCTAGACCTTCCAGTCTGAGCAAACAATGGGGTGACCTGTAGTTTTGATTCTGCAAGTTTATGTTAAAGTTTTTTCATAGAGCTGTTCAGGGCCGGGGCAGCCGCCTTGCGCCTCCTCCTACCACTTGTATATGCTGTTCCCGATTCTGAGTGGTGGGAAAATAGCCCTGATTAGGGGCTATAAAAAATATTTGTTTTGAATGAAAGAAGGGAGCCTCTCCCCTACTTTCATTCCAGGCCAGTTATTGGCTCCAATGTTCCAATGCTACTAAAATCATACTTTCTCTTCTCTGAACTCTTCTCTTTTTCAGCCAGCCTGCTGATGGTACCTTGGTGCGAAGTGACCATGGCGGCCCCAACAGCCCCATTAAAAAACAGCTGTTCCTTAACTCCCCTCCGGGACAAGGTAGGTGACCATAGAATGAATGGCTATCACTTCTGTCTGCTCCATGGCTACTGACAATAGAGCAACTCCTCCCCTATGAATAATCTCTCATAACGCACAGGGGTTAAATTCACCCTTGAAAAGATGGAAAGCCTTTCAGGCATACTGTTCCCACCACATTGACGTAGTCCTCCTACAGGAAACCCAATTCCCGGCATGGTACACCCCCTCGTTCCTCCATGCACATTCCCCCCCAGTTTTTCCTGGCAAATGCCGAGGACAAAACAAAGGAAGTGGCGATCTTAATATCCAAACATTGCAAATTTACCCAGCAGTTGGAACACAGAGACTCGGAGGTAAGATTCCTCCTGGTAAAAGGAACTCTAGATGATCATCAATATTCTTTCATATCATACTATGCCCCTTAATAGAGGACAGACGAAATTCTTTCAGCAGATGTTTCAAACCCTAGGACCTCTAACGAAGGGCATCACAATCCTTGGAGGTGACTCCAATACGGATTTTGACTCAGGCCTTGACAAAACTAAACCCCTCAACACAACTTGCTAGGCCCAGTAAAGCTAGTGTTCAGATAGCGAAATTGATCTTCCAATTCAGCTTAGCAGACATATGGAGGGAATTAAACCCTACCAATCGGGACTTTACGCATTTCTCAAACCCACACCAGTCATACTCGAAAATTGACCATATCCTGCTCTCCATACGTCGCATCCCGTTAGCCATCAAATCCACCATTATGGATGCGGCCTGGTCAGACCATTCAATGGTTCTATTAGCAATGCGTAGAGACGCACCTAGACAACAAACTTCCCACTGGATGCTAAACCAGTCCATCCTGAGCTATCCCATTAGAGTCACAGAAATACAACGGGCTTTGCAGGAATACTTCCGCCTTAGTGATGAGGAGGATATTTCGGTAGAGACACTCTGGGCGGCCCACAAGGTGACAATTCGGGGCAAGCTCATGCAGATAGCTTCTCAACAGAAAAGCTAAAGGTTGGGAGATATAGAGAGGCTTGAGAAAGAATTCACTAGTTTAAGCAAACAACACAAAAGAGACCCCACGAGTGTTCCCATAGCCACTCTGGGCAGGGCTCGAGTAGCTCTAAACTTAGCTCTGACGGTAAAAGCCGATAAAAACATTAGATGGAAGGGGGCCAAGTTCTACCAGCGCAGGGACAAAATAGGGCCCATGCTTGCCTCAAAACCCTCCCCAAGACATAAATTGTACTCACTACAGAAAATTAGACAAGCAGATGGCACCCTCACCCTGAATCCACAGTGCATAATGCAGGCTTTCAAGGACTATTACACTGATCTATACAGAGCAGATACAAACACGAATTTGACACAAATAGAGCCATTCCTGGGTGATTTACACCTCCCATCTTTAGGTGAAAACCACAGAGAAGAACTAGAAGCACCCATCACATCTGAGGAGGTTGCGGAGGTTATCAAAAATCTGAAAGGGGGAACAGCGCCGGGGCCAGATGGCTTCTCAACGCCTTACTATAAAGCATTTGCTGATATCCTAACCCCATACCTTACTAGATTCTTCAACTCAAAGCTGAATGGAACCCCATTAGGAAACCAACTAAATTCGGCATACATCTCTGTAATACCCCAGCCCGAAAAAGATAGTGGGATAGTAGGAGACTACAGATCCATTTCATTAATCAATAATGATTTAATAATCCTAACCAAAGTCTTAGCAAACCATCTAGCGGCATTTATAAGTCAATATATTCATAAGGACCAGGTAGGATTCATACCAGGACGGCAGGGCCCTGAGCAGGTGCTAAAAGCTGTAGACCTAATCTCAATATTGCAGTTGGGTTGGGAGGGGGGGACGAGGCAAAAGGGTATGCTCTTATCGTTGGACCTTCAGAAGGCCTTCAATTAGGTTTCCTGGACATATCTATTTGTGGTTTTGCGATGCTAGGGTTTCGGTCCGAACTTTATAGGGATCCTGGTAGCTTTGTACTCTCTGCCAGAAGCCACAGTTAGGCTACAGGGGTTCCACTCAAACCCAATTAAGATAGCCAAGGGCACACACTAGGGTTGTCTGCTGTCTCCCCTGATATTTTCCATGATGACTGAATCATTGGCGATAGCTATTCGCACACACCCAGATATCGGGGGAGTACAGTGTGGCTGATCAACCCACAAATGCGCCCTGTTCACGGACGATTTGCTGCTCTTCATAACCTCTCCAACCACCTTTCTCCTCAACTTGTGTCACCTACTAAATAAATTTACTGCTATATCAGGTCTAAAAGTGAATATGGCCAAATCTCAAGCGTTAAATGTATCACTACCACACTTGTTTGTCTCCCAACTACAGGATACCTTCAAATTTGAATTGAGTCACACCTCCATCAAATACTTGGGGCTAAACCTCACACCTGAGGTCGAACACCTATACTAAGCAAATTACCCCCCAATCTACAAAAAGCTAGAATCCGATCTCAGGAACTGGGCTTCACATAAAATGGCATGGATGGGCATAATTAACTCGGTCAAGATGACCCTCCTACCTAGGTTGCTATATTTATTTTGCTCCCTCCCTATCCCGATCTAAAGTGACCACCTTAAAACCTTTCAGGGAAAGATCACCAAATTCATTTGGATCAAGAAAGACCCCCACTTCTCACAACACAACTTATTCAACCTTTCCACATAGGGAGGGTTAGGCCTGCCAAACCTCATATGGTACTACCAGGCTGCACGATTAGCACAACTATCCACCATCTACTTCAAAGTTGAAAAACTGGATTGGGTGGCTATAAAGAGACAGGAAGTACCTAAATTTACCCTAGACTTCCTGCTATGGTGCCCATCCAAAAGCAGACCACCTATCCTATCCCTGACCCTTTCACACTCACTCTCCTTGTGGGACTCGCTGAGAAAGCTTCCCTCCCTGGTCTCTGATACTCAACCACTAGCCCATATATTTAATAATCCTCTATTTACACTGGGCATGAAAATCAAAGCCTTCAAATGGTGGCTAGACAAGGGGGTGTACCGCATCAGACATTTCTATTCCACCACAGGCCCATAACCCTTTAGACACTTCGAAAAAGAGCTAGAGCTCCCCATCACTGAAAAATTAAGGTTCCACCAAAACTCCCATTTCATTAATTCCATATGTAAAAACAAACCAAACCCCCTTATGTTCACAGATTATGAATGCTGGTGCGGTCAGGCCATGGAGCAGAGGGGAGGGATTTCTATAATCTATTCCTCACTTGTAAGGAATGCCAACAAATTACCTTATATGCCAGCTTGGGAAAAAGACCCCCAGATCACATGGGAATTGGAGGAATGGCACAAGTCCTTTGCCCGATCAATTAAAGGCATTTTCAATGCCTCACTCATGGAAGCCAATATTAAAATTTCTACAAGATGGTATCTGGTCCTGACCAGATTAGCATTTATGTTCCCATCCTCCTCACCTTTATGCTTCAGAGGATGCCAGAGTTTATGTACTATTCTACACATCTGGTGGGAATGCCCAAAACTCAGAGAGTTTTGGAACAATATCTTCCACCTCATTCACAAGGTCACATTCACAAGGTTTGGGCGGAACAGTGGTGTAGTGGTTAGCACTCTCGCCTATCAGTAAAAAGGGTCGCTGGTTTAAATCCCAACCACGACACTACCTGCCTGGAATTTGCATGTTCTCCCTGTGCCTGCGTGGGTTTCCTCCGGTTGCTCCGGTTTCCTCCCACACTCCAAAGACATGCTGGTAGGTTAATTGGCTTCTGTCCAAAATTGGCCCTAGTATATGAATGGGGACCTTGGATTGAGGGTAGGGACTGATGTGAGTGTGCGATGTACAGGGTTAGGGACAAGGGTCAGGGTTGTAGACACACACTCACTCAGGTTGAACTGGATGGAATGGTGTCTTTATTCAACCTTACTAACTATGTAACTATGTAACTATGTCACGGGCTGTGCAATTCCCCAAACACCATCAATAACCTTGCTTAATGGATTCATCCCGAGTATCCCTAAACTCACTCGCAAATTGATCTTGTTCATCCTGACAGAAGAAAAAATTGCTATAGCCAAAGCCTGGAAACAAACCAAGGTCTCTCTATTGTCCACAAAAAGAAAGTTTTCTTTGATAATGGCCCATGAAAAAATGGTAAGCACCATATTGGACACAACCAGTCGAAGTGATATGGGAACCTTGGGCCCATCTCATGGACATTTCCCTGATACCTGGCAACAATGGTTGCTGAACATTGGGGCTGACATCTCACAGGCTGGTAACTCTTTCTCTTCTCTTTCCTCTCTCTAATCTCTTCTTTACCCACTGTGTGTACTCTCAATTGTAGGACACTGGCTACTAACCTCATGATAGAGCCCTTATGACCTACAAAGGGTCAACAATTACCCGGGTCCAAATTTATTATGGAGGTCGAGGTGCATTACGGGACTGGTCTCCCTGTGGACTTGAGACACCTAGGACTTTTCGTTAGGAGAACTTTATAGGACTGAAATAGATATGAGTGGGAGGTGCTTCCGCTCTACATTGGACACAGCGTGATCCCTCTAGGGGTGTCCGGAGCGAGGCGAGGCAACAAAGGCCTCCCAACTTGGACTGCATACTATGCTCCTGTGAGTTACCAATAGAAAGCGAAGTAGGCTCTTACCTAAGCCTGCTACTCCTAGCTGTTTCACCTGTGTGTCAATATGAAGATCAAGGTTTGACAATGTGACTTCAACGTGGATATCTCTGTTATGTTGATTTTCTGAAAAACGAATAAAATTTAAATGATAAAAACATGTACCCCCTTAGAAAGCCTGAAGGCGGTGCTTGGTTTTCTGGGTCCTGTACGTGGCTAGACTGCCACAAAGTCCCACACATGTGGTATCCCTCTACTCAGGAGAAGCAGCAGAATGTAATTTTGGGTGTAATTTCACATATACTATGGCATGTTTGAGCAATATATCATTTAGTGACAACTTTGTGAAAAAAAAAAAATTATTGTCATATTCCCAAAACTTGTGGCAAAATATAAAATATTCCATGGACTCAACATGCCTCTCAGCAAATAGCTTGGGGTGTCTACTTTCCAAACTGGGGTCATTTGGGGGGGTTCTGTGCTATCTGGGCATTTCATGCCCTTCAAAACCGTGTAAGGTAGTGAGGAGTGAAATCAAAAATTTACGCCCTTAGAAAGCCTGAAGGCAGTGCTTGGTTTTCAGGGTCCTGTATGCGGCTAGACTGCAAAAAAGTCCCACACATTTGTTATCCCTGTACTCAGGTGAAGCAGCAAAATGTATTTTGGGGTGCAATTTCACATATGCCCATGGCATGTTTGAGCAATACAAACAAAAAACTAAAATATTCAATGTGCTCAACAAGCCTCTCAGCAAATTCCTTGGGGTGTCTACTTTCCAAAATGGTGTCATTTTGGGGGAGTGGGGGTTTGTAATCCCCTGACATTTTATCACCTCAAGAAATGAGATTGACAGTCATAAACTAAAAGCTGCGTAAATTCCAAAAAATGTACCCTAGTTTGTAGATGCTATAACTTTTGCGCAAACCAATAAATATACGCTAAATATATATATTGTTTTTTTTTTTTTTTTACCTGAGACATGTGGCTGAATGCTTTTTGGCCTAAATGTATGACTAAAATTGAGTTTATTGAATTTTTTTTAACCCCTTCCCGCCGACTGTACGCACATCTGCGTACTCGGCTTTCGGGGGTTATACCGAGATGATGCCCGCAGCTGCAGGCATCATCCCAGTACCGTTGTTTAGAGCGGGCGATCGGCTATCCGAGTATAACAAACGATGCAGCTAAAAGCCGCTCGGCTGTTATACCGGAGGAGCGGGAGGGGACGCCCCCCCTCCCGCCGCCTCCCGCCGCTCTTACCTGGCCTCCCGTGCAATCGGGAAGCCTGGTGTCCAATCGGCCACCTTCGGCGGCTGGGGGCAGGCTGAAACGAAGCTGTGGGTGGCTTCGTTCGAGCCTTCTGAATGTAAACGCGGAAGCGACGTCATGACGTCACTTCCCGTTTACTTGGCTGCCAATGGCGCCGAATTTAAAAAAATACACAGTATTCAGAATCGCCGTTTTCGGCGATCTGAATACTGTGAAGTGCAAAGGAGGGATCGGGGGTCTTTTAGACCCCGATCCCTCCATAAAGAGTACCTGTCACCACCTATTACTGTCACAAGGGATGTTTACATTCCTTGTGACAGCAATAAAATTTAAAAAAAAAATGTTTTTTTTTATGCAATTTACAAGTATAAAAAAAAAAAATAAATAAAAAAAAAAAAATTTTTTAAAGCGACCCCGTCCCCGCGAGCTCGCGCAGCGAAGAAAACTCATACGGAAATCGCACCCGCATATGTAAACGGTGTTCAAATCACACATGTGAGGTATCACCGCGATCGTCAGAGCGAGAGCAATAATTCTAGCCCTAGACCTCCTCTGTACCTCTAACCTGGTAACCGTAAAAAAAATTTAAAGCATCGCCTATGGAAATTCATAGGTACCGTAGTTTGTCGCCATTCCACGAGTGCGTGCAATTATAAAGGGTGACATGTTTGGTATCTATTTACTCGGCGTAACATCATCTTTCACATTATACAAAAATATTGGGGTAACATTACTGTTTGGATTTTTTAAAATTCATGAAAGTGTCCCTTTTCCAAAAATTTGCGTTTAAAACACCGCTACACAAATACCGCGTGATATAAAATATTGCAACAATCTCCATTTTATTCTCTAGATTCTCTGCTAAAAAAATATATATAATGTTTGGGAACTCTAAGTAATTTTCTAGCAAAAAATACGGATTTTAACTTGTAAACACCACATTTCAAAAATAGGCTTAGTCATGAAAGGGTTTTAAACAAAAGGTAGAAAATATCATTTTTTTCAAAATTTTCAGGCTTTTTTCATTTATATCGCAAAAAATAAAACCACAGAGGTATTTAAATACCACCAAAAGAAGGCTCTATTTGTGGGAAAAACAGGACGCAAATTTAGTTTGGGTACAGCATTGCATGACAACGCAGTTACCAGTTAAAGCAGTGCAGCACCAAATTGTAAAAAGTGATCTGGTCAAGAAGGGGGTAAAACCTTCCGGGGCTGAAGTGGTTAAATACAAGCTGACACACTCTGTTTGCAGCAGACTGAGAGGTTGAGCTCACAGTGCCTCTCACTTCTTGTCAGAGGCACTGAGCTCAATAAACAGCTTGGTGTCTTGGACCAATGGTAAAGTACCATTGGTCCCAGCTATCCAATAAAAATGCTGCAGTGAAGGCATGCCTCTCACTGCAGTGTCTTAGAAGGGGCATGTATCTAAAAGACAAAATAAATAATGATATTTGAAGCGCTTCACAATGTGCATGAAAATGAATATATAAGAATAAATATAAATAGTCAAATAAATCCAGCGGTGAGTAAAAATTCCTATAAAATCCAGCAATCAAAATAGTGTAAAATTATAAAAAAATATAAAAAATTAGTGACACCAAATGTGTAAAAAATTCACATAAAAAATCCACATAAAAATAAATATATAGGGATGTATTCAGAAGGTTCAATTATACAGGTGTAGAATCCTGATTGGTATAGAGCTTTTGATCACTAGCAAAGCTGTTTAAAAACACTTGCTTAATTAAGGTGCTCATTGATAGTACCAATGTGTTTTTTGCTTCTATTCACAACCAATGTGAGAATCATAAACAGGCAGATAAGAGAAAAAAACAATCATTGTGCAATAGTTAGGATACCAAGGTACACAGGCAAACTTCAATCCACTCACGTGTGCCTTATAATGATAAGGCATATGCAGGTTTTACTATAGCAGTCAGCCGCCTTAGACAGGAGCAGATTCAGTGCAGTACACTGTGTGAAACTGCTGATCTGCACAGAGCTTCCTTGGCTCCTCCCACGCGTTACATCACAGTCACGTGACTTTTTCAAGGATAATACAAGCTCTGACGGACTCAGCTTTATAGCACAACAGCAGAGTGGTTGCCATGGCTACAGCATGAGTTTGTCATCATTCTGCTTCCTGCATAAACTTCAATCCTGTTAAAACCTACTTTTATTAGACATGTAATTCATATGAATATCGTTGGTTTATCAAAACCACGATTCAATGTGTAAAAAACGCAGTGTGTAAAAAGTAAAAAATATATATATTGATATCTCTAATCACGTTTAATTCTTCAACTCCCTCCAGTGGTCACAATTGGTATAACATCTCACAGAGGGAGTGTATGGCAAAGCATTGTCTCTAATGGTTTTGATAATTGACCAGTGCCCCATGATATCACAAAAATGGGGTATCCACATGCTCTGCTCATAAAATGTATGGAAAACGGAGTAAACAAGATGACATGATATATAAATATACATATATAAAATTAAAATAAGATATGATATAAGAAATAGGGAAATAATATTAAAATATAAAATTAAAATCTAAAAGTTCCATGATAGAATATTGCAAAAATGGATGATGACCATTATTTATATGCTAGAACTGAACCAAATATTGCCACAAAAACTGGTATTGGACAAATAATGAGAATATTGGACCAAAAAATAAATAAAAATAAAAAATATAAAATAAAAAATATTAAAATAAAATATATACCATAAAAATATATATATATATATAAATCTGAAACACCTCTAAAAATCAGAAATAAAACAATTCAGGTCGAATTCAATGTTCAAACCATGGGGTTCTAATGTACCCATCTGGAATATCCATTTGGATTCATTCTTGCTGAGTTCCCTCACTTTATGGGAACCCCTCCAATGAGCCTTATACTTTTAAATAGCCCAGAATTGGAGACCCCTAGGGTCTCTATTATGATACCTATCAAAATGTTTTGAAACACTGTGTTTTGGATAGCCTTTTCTAATGTTCTGGATATGCTCTCTTATTCTCTTCCACATTGGTCGCTTCGTTCTGCCAATGTATTGGAGGGAGCAGGAGCACTGTAAAGCATATACCACCCCCTCAGTCCTGCAAGATATAAAATCCTTTATTTCAAATTCTTGTCCAGTATTTGTTGAAGAAAATTTCTGACATCTGTATCCATTTTGATTAGTATTTATGCAGGCATAACACCTTTTACAGGGATAGAATCCTTTACCCTGAAAAAAGGTTAAATCAGTTATTCTCTTGGGTGGGTTGAGTACATTTTTAGCTATGATGTCCCTTAGAGTTGGAGCTCATCTATAAATGAATCTCGGTTTTTCTGGGAGTATATTTGCCAAAGTATTATCAGTTTTTAAAATAGACCAATGTCTTTTTATAATCCTCTCCATCCTCCTGTGTTGTATACTGAAGTCCATTATCAGAGGTATGTCATCTGTTTTGTCATTTACCTTGATTTTATCTTGGATCAGCGCTTCTCTTGAGGTTTGATTGACTTCTGTTATTTTTTCTTCTATAAAACATTTATTGTACCCTTTTTCTTCAAAACTCTTACCTATCCACTGAGCTTGTTTAAGATAGTCATTATTTTCTGAACAATTTCTCCGTAAGCGAATAAACTGGCCCTTCGAAATGTTGATTAACCATGGCTCATAGTGGCAACTCGTTACTGGTATATAGCTGTTCCTTTCCACCGGTTTGAAGAAAGTTTTTGTGCTGATGATATTGGCTGTTAGTTCTATTTCAAGATCAAGGAACTGGATTTTAGTCTCACTAATTTGATTTTCAAGTTTAATATTTTTTTGGTTCATATTCAAACGTTGGAAAAAGGATCTTAAACTCAGTTCATCACCCTTCCAAATAAAAATACAATCGTCTATGAATCTTTTATATAGAACCAGTTCCTTTGGAGTATTTAAAAAGATGGCATCCTCCTCCCATTTTGCCATGAATATGTTGGCTACACTTGGGGCATATTTAGCTCCCATCCCAATACCCGTTAGTTGTCGAAAATAATTATCATTATACCAGAAGTAGTTATGTTGAATACCAAAGGCCAGGCTTCTAAGAAGAAATCTTTTCTGTTTAGAAATGAGATGGCTGAATGAATCCATAGCCCATTTAGATGCTTCTATTGCATCGCTATGTTCAATTATTGTGTACAGTGAAGCAACATCCGCAGTTGCTAACAGATATCTTCCATTAGGGTCCAGGGTCAGAGATTTTAATATTTGTAATAAATGTTTGGTATCACGTAGATAAGCTTTAGTGTTAGGTACTAGGGGTTGCAAGAATTTGTCCACATATTCCCCTAGTCTTGCATTGATCGATTGAATCCCATTAATGATGGGTCTTCCTGGTGGTGCCTCAGCATTCTTATGGATCTTCGGGATGGTGTAAATGATTGGAACTCTACATGTATCCGGTACTAAATATCTAGATTCTTTTTTGGATAGAATATTTTTGTTGATTCCTTTTTGAATCAAAGAGGACAGATCTCGTTTGTATTCTCTAGTAGGATTGCTACTGAGTTTCAGATATGTGTTATTATCGTTAAGTTGTCCCATCAGTTCCTGGTGGTAGTATTCCTTTGTTAGTACTACAATGGTGCCCCCTTTGTCGGCCGGTCTAATTATAATATCTTTATTTGCTTCCAATTGTTTTATACCTTGTTGTATATGCTGGGATTCCGAGATTCTACTAAACTTGAGTTGTTCCAGGTCTTTGATCACCATTTTTTTAAACACCTCAATATGTTCATTATTTGTAGAGGGTGGATTGAATAGTGACTTATTTCTTAAATCACTATGCTGTACTCCTCTGCCAAGTTCCACTCCTTTGTTCAATGTAGATGGTGGTCTGGATAATAAGTATTTCTTGATATTCAATTTCCTGGTGTATTTTTGTATGTCAATATACATCTGGAATTTGTCCAGATTCTTTTTTGGTGCATATTTAAGGCCTTTGTCCAGTGTGATTAATTCCGCTCGTGTGAGCAAATCAATGCCAAACAAGGTAAAACTGGGTCTATAGCCTCATCACCAGATAGAGAGGTGAGGATAGTGAGCCCCAGGAGAAATACATATTATGGGACTCCAGAAAGGAGATCCAGGACACCAGAAACCCCAAGATATAACCAACAGAAACAATGGGAACAAAGTAACACACATGACAATGGATCAAGAACACCAAAACCTTGGTGGAGGAACAAAACAAAAAATAAATCACCAAGAAGACCCTACTGGAAAAATAATGCCAATAAAAGACCAAACAAACCCCACTATCCACCCTACAATCAATCAAGATCACACCAATCAGGTAATGAATCGCAATATGATCAGGTGAAAAATGGCAGGTACCCCAGGTATGGGGAACAAGGATACTATCAACATTCAACTAGAACTGAACCAAGAGGAAATCTATATAATTCCAGAAATGACCCCAGAAACTCCTACCAACAACCTCATAGGGATCAGCCAAGGGATTATCGGTATGATCAGGATAGGAGAGATCATAGGGACTATCAACAGAGCAATGGTGAATCTCGAGACCACCAGTCCAATGGTAATAGGAATGGGACCAGAGAATACGACCAATACAGATATCCTGATAGGAGGAGCCCATTGCCTACCACCAATAGATACGAGCCTCTTAGAAATTACATAGAGGAAGAACAGTCAAGATCTTTTTTAGATTTCCGCAGAAACGAAGATCCCCCACCCCTACAGGAATATACAAACAGAGAAAGAAGTCCAAACACCATAAAAGGGGATGCAGAGCAGGATGGCAAACCCAAAAAAAAGAGAGTACTAGGGGAAGGCATCTACAACCTCAGCGGCAAAGAGCTCACACGAGCGGAATTAATCACACTGGACAAAGGCCTTAAATATGCACCAAAAAAGAATCTGGACAAATTCCAGATGTATATTGACATACAAAAATACACCAGGAAATTGAATATCAAGAAATACTTATTATCCAGACCACCATCTACATTGAACAAAGGAGTGGAACTTGGCAGAGGAGTACAGCATAGTGATTTAAGAAATAAGTCACTATTCAATCCACCCTCTACAAATAATGAACATATTGAGGTGTTTAAAAAAATGGTGATCAAAGACCTGGAACAACTCAAGTTTAGTAGAATCTCGGAATCCCAGCATATACAACAAGGTATAAAACAATTGGAAGCAAATAAAGATATTATAATTAGACCGGCCGACAAAGGGGGCGCCATTGTAGTACTAACAAAGGAATACTACCACCAGGAACTGATGGGACAACTTAACGATAATAACACATATCTGAAACTCAGTAGCAATCCTACTAGAGAATACAAACGAGATCTGTCCTCTTTGATTCAAAAAGGAATCAACAAAAATATTCTATCCAAAAAAGAATCTAGATATTTAGTACCGGATACATGTAGAGTTCCAATCATTTACACCATCCCGAAGATCCATAAGAATGCTGAGGCACCACCAGGAAGACCCATCATTAATGGGATTCAATCGATCAATGCAAGACTAGGGGAATATGTGGACAAATTCTTGCAACCCCTAGTACCTAACACTAAAGCTTATCTACGTGATACCAAACATTTATTACAAATATTAAAATCTCTGACCCTGGACCCTAATGGAAGATATCTGTTAGCAACTGCGGATGTTGCTTCACTGTACACAATAATTGAACATAGCGATGCAATAGAAGCATCTAAATGGGCTATGGATTCATTCAGCCATCTCATTTCTAAACAGAAAAGATTTCTTCTTAGAAGCCTGGCCTTTGGTATTCAACATAACTACTTCTGGTATAATGATAATTATTTTCGACAACTAACGGGTATTGGGATGGGAGCTAAATATGCCCCAAGTGTAGCCAACATATTCATGGCAAAATGGGAGGAGGATGCCATCTTTTTAAATACTCCAAAGGAACTGGTTCTATATAAAAGATTCATAGACGATTGTATTTTTATTTGGAAGGGTGATGAACTGAGTTTAAGATCCTTTTTCCAACGTTTGAATATGAACCAAAAAAATATTAAACTTGAAAATCAAATTAGTGAGACTAAAATCCAGTTCCTTGATCTTGAAATAGAACTAACAGCCAATATCATCAGCACAAAAACTTTCTTCAAACCGGTGGAAAGGAACAGCTATATACCAGTAACGAGTTGCCACTATGAGCCATGGTTAATCAACATTCCGAAGGGCCAGTTTATTCGCTTACGGAGAAATTGTACAGAAAATAATGACTATCTTAAACAAGCTCAGTGGATAGGTAAGAGGTTTGAAGAAAAAGGGTACAATAAATGTTTTATAGAAGAAAAAATAACAGAAGTCAATCAAACCTCAAGAGAAGCGCTGATCCAAGATAAAATCAAGGTAAATGACAAAACAGATGACATACCTCTGATAATGGACTTCAGTATACAACACAGGAGGATGGAGAGGATTATAAAAAGACATTGGTCTATTTTAAAAACTGATACTACTTTGGCAAATATACTCCCAGAAAAACCGAGATTCATTTATAGATGAGCTCCAACGCTAAGGGACATTATAGCTAAAAATGTACTCAACCCACCCAAGAGAATAACTGATTTAACCTTTTTTCAGGGTAAAGGATTCTATCCCTGTAAAAGGTGTTATGCCTGCATAAATACTAATCAAAATGGATACAGATGTCAGAAATTTTCTTCAACAAATACTGGACAAGAATTTGAAATAAAGGATTTTATATCTTGCAGGACTGAGGGGGTGGTATATGCTTTACAGTGCTCCTGCTCCCTCCAATACATTGGCAGAACGAAGCGACCAATGTGGAAGAGAATAAGAGAGCATATCCAGAACATTAGAAAAGGCTATCCAAAACACAGTGTTTCAAAACATTTTGATAGGTATCATAATAGAGACCCTAGGGGTCTCCAATTCTGGGCTATTCAAAAGTATAAGGCTCATTGGAGGGGTTCCCATAAAGTGAGGGAACTCAGCAAGAATGAATCCAAATGGATATTCCAGATGGGTACATTAGAACCCCATGGTTTGAACATTGAATTCGACCTGAATTGTTTTATTTCTGATTTTTAGAGGTGTTTCAGATTTATATATATATATATATTTTTATGGTATATATTTTATTTTAATATTTTTTATTTTATATTTTTTATTTTTATTTATTTTTTGGTCCAATATTCTCATTATTTGTCCAATACCAGTTTTTGTGGCAATATTTGGTTCAGTTCTAGCATATAAATAATGGTCATCATCCATTTTTGCAATATTCTATCATGGAACTTTTAGATTTTAATTTTATATTTTAATATTATTTCCCTATTTCTTATATCATATCTTATTTTAATTTTATATATGTATATTTATATATCATGTCATCTTGTTTACTCCGTTTTCCATACATTTTATGAGCAGAGCATGTGGATACCCCATTTTTGTGATATCATGGGGCACTGGTCAATTATCAAAACCATTAGAGACAATGCTTTGCCATACACTCCCTCTGTGAGATGTTATACCAATTGTGACCACTGGAGGGAGTTGAAGAATTAAACGTGATTAGAGATATCAATATATATATTTTTTACTTTTTACACACTGCGTTTTTTACACATTGAATCGTGGTTTTGATAAACCAACGATATTCATATGAATTACATGTCTAATAAAAGTAGGTTTTAACAGGATTGAAGTTTATGCAGGAAGCAGAATGATGACAAACTCATGCTGTAGCCATGGCAACCACTCTGCTGTTGTGCTATAAAGCTGAGTCCGTCAGAGCTTGTATTATCCTTGAAAAAGTCACGTGACTGTGATGTAACGCGTGGGAGGAGCCAAGGAAGCTCTGTGCAGATCAGCAGTTTCACACAGTGTACTGCACTGAATCTGCTCCTGTCTAAGGCGGCTGACTGCTATAGTAAAACCTGCATATGCCTTATCATTATAAGGCACACGTGAGTGGATTGAAGTTTGCCTGTGTACCTTGGTATCCTAACTATTGCACAATGATTGTTTTTTTCTCTTATCTGCCTGTTTATGATTCTCACATTGGTTGTGAATAGAAGCAAAAAACACATTGGTACTATCAATGAGCACCTTAATTAAGCAAGTGTTTTTAAACAGCTTTGCTAGTGATCAAAAGCTCTATACCAATCAGGATTCTACACCTGTATAATTGAACCTTCTGAATACATCCCTATATATTTATTTTTATGTGGATTTTTTATGTGAATTTTTTACACATATGGTGTCACTAATTTTTTATATTTTTTTATAATTTTACACTATTTTGATTGCTGGATTTTATAGGAATTTTTACTCACCGCTGGATTTATTTGACTATTTATATTTATTCTTATATATTCATTTTCATGCACATTGTGAAGCGCTTCAAATATCATTATTTATTCTTTTTAAGTGACTCTGAAAACACTCTCTTTTGATAGCAGCCTCACTTGGTTTTATGTGTAATTATTAGCTATTTAGCATCACAGCGCTTTGTGTTTTATATATATTTTATCTAAAAGACAAATACTCCCTTTCAACCCAGCCCTCTTAACTACAAGGAAAAAACATGGGTTTATGGGTATAAGACATGAGACCTGTAGAATTTTTTAAACGTCGCCTATGGAGATTTTTAAGGGTAAAAGTTTGTCGTCATTCCACGAGCGGACGCAATTTTGAAGTGTGACATGTTGGGCATCAATTTACTTGGCGTAACATCATCTTTTACAGTATAAAAAAATTGGGATAACTTTACTGTTTAATTTTTTAATTCAAAAAAGTGTATTTTTTCCAAAAAAAGTGCGCTTGTAAAACCGCTGGGCAAATACGGTGTGGCAGAAAGTATTGCAACTACAGCTATTTTATTCTCTAGGGTTTTAGAAAAAAATATAGAATGTTTAGGGGTTCTAAGTAATTTTCTAGCAAAAAAAATGCTTTTTAACTTGTAAACAACAAGTTTGAAAAATAGACCCGGTCCTTAAGTGGTTAAAATTGCGTACACTTGTGGAATGGCGCCAAACTTCAATACTTATAAATCTCCATAGGAGACGCTTTAAAAATGTTTACAGGTTACATGTTCAGAGTTACAGAGGAGGTCTAGTGCTAGAATTATTGCTCTCACTCTAACGATCGCGGCATATGTAACCTGAGTGTATATGGTTTTGATACTAGCCAGTGCCTCACCAGCCACTAACCTCACTGCATGTCCTTGATATATGCATGTATTTTGGAGGTGCACTGAATATTTTTTAATTTTTTTTTTTGCACCTTTGAACACTTAATGGCTTTGGATGAATTATATTGTTTTATCAGTTAGCATTATTAACACTATTAGCATGTAGCAGTAACATTTTATATTTGTTTTTTCTGGGGGAGTAGCTCCACTTACAGTGAGCAATGTGGCTGATGATGGAAAATTAAACATGAGTGTAAATAATTATTGTTCATAAAGTCCAATTCATTTCAGGTCTGCTTTTACTTACAGTATACCAGAAGACTTCTTAAGAATTAATCTATGTAATCTAACCTCTGTTCTCTACTCTGCTTACTTCTTTTTAATCTAGAAGATTTCACGTCTATAAAGTAGTTCTCTTCTAATAATGAAATATACCTGTATGTCTATAACTAAAATTAAATGTTATCTTTTGGTTGATTGATTAACTGATTTTTGATCATTGTTTTGATTAAAGTAAGTGCCCTGAAAGAAGCCCAAAGGCTGTCAACTTGACATCTGAGCAGAAAAGTTTGTAGAGTCAAGAAAAAAATGCACTGAACCAACCCTTCAAGCACTCATCTCATATGTTGGAATCAGGTGCTGGCTTGGAGTACCTCGCTCCTCCACATATGGGTCAATATAACACAAAAGAAAAGTCACACAAATAGTGTCTTCACAGGCAAAATCTTATTCATCTGACAAACTTTAGCATATGGTCCCATTCCCATGACCACCCCTCTGCATTGTTTCATTCAATGGGCTTAATCATAGATTATATAATTTTTTTACATAATAGTCCATTTATGTTGTATACTTAATTGAATGCCCATGTGACTTGACCCATATAGGAGAAACTGCACAAAGGTTGTGATAAGATTTCACAATATAAATGTTCAATTAGATCTAATAAAAAAAACTTTCAGTGACACTTTCTGGAAGCAGGACATTATTTTAAACAAATAGATTCCTGGCGATTAACCATGTCCCCAACCATTTTGTTATTTAAAAGATGTGAGGTATTTTGAATACAAACATTAGGTGCATTAACACCAAAAGGGTTAAATCGTAATTATAATTTATTTCTGTTCCTTTGATGCATCATGTAAATGATTGTAATATTTTGTGATAAAATATATTTTTTTATAATTCTCGTTGATTCATCTATGGGCCATGATGTATCCTTTCCTTGCAGGATGGAACTATCTGAAGGCTCAGGTGTTTAGATCATTTGATGATGTAATTTCCTACCTGATCTTTTATATACATGTTTTTTTCATTTGTAACTAGCTTGAAAAAGAGCATGGTGTGCTTGAAACTGTTTATGTTACTTTATATTCTACTTGAGAAGCATTAAAGAATAGATATATGCTGCAACCATCTGTTTTATGCCCTGTACACATGGTCAGATTTTCAGACGGAAAATGTGCGATCGGAGCTTGTTATCGGAAATTCCAACCGTGTGTGGGCTCCATCGGACTTTTTCCATCGGATTTTCCGACACACAAAGTTTGAGAGCAGGCTATAAAATTTTCCAACAACAAAATCCGATCGCGTTCCGACCATGTGTGGACAATTCCGACGCAAAAAGTGCCACGCATGCTCAGAATAAATTCGGAGACGGAACTGCTCGGTCTGGTAAAATTAGCGTTCGGAATGGATATAGCACTTTCATCATGCTGCAATTTTTTAAAATGTTTAATGCAGCCCACTCTCTTCTTCTTTATAATGCTAGAAGAATGAAGTTGTTTTGCTGCTCATTTTACACAGAGTTCTTACAAACTCCTTTCTTAATTATTTATCGTGATTTCATCAATATAATATTTTTATTTGTCACATCTACCGAAAAAATATTATTTTTTGGATGTTTTTATATTAAATTATTTTTTTTTTGGATTTTTTTAAAGTCTGATCTTGTGTTTTATTTTTCATTTTTTTTTTTACTCTTTTACTAGTTTTGGTGGGTTTTGTGTGTCAAGTTACCACAACACCATTATTATCTTGTATTATTTAATCTCAAGGAGGTTGCTTGGTGTTGGTGTCTCTTGTTAATACATTGTATTTTTGAAATGTACCTGTCTCCTCACAAACAAACTGTCCTTTTTGAAGGAAAACACACATAGGCGAGTATAATAAATCAAACCAAAAATTTATCAAGGGGTCCTAACCAAAGAGGGAGGCAACGCTGGAGAAACAGCAGAAATTGGCGAAGCCTTTTGCCCCCAGGGCACACATCAACTATTTTACTGCAAAATTGGTGGCCTGAGGAGGGTCCATATATAAGGGAGTACAATTAGGTCCAGAAGTCCAAGAGATCATGAACAGCAGCAGATGACATGTATGTCCCCAGGCTGTGGTCATACAAGAGCCTGCATCTTTTGTCAGACCAGACTGAACCCAGGACCTTCTCTCTCTTGTCTTCCTTCCATGCTGTGTCTGTGGTGGTGGAGTTGTGGCAGGAGGAGGATGGTCCAACTCACTCAGGTGGGTATTGGGTGTGATTTCGCCCCTCAACCCCTTATTTAATGTTTTATAAATGATTTCCTCACACATGAGGCGTTGGCCCTCCTGCATGTCCTGCTGAATCCTCCACGTTACTCCCCTCCCTGGGTCTTTTGTTTGGAAGTCGGAGGGGAGGAACCTGCGATTCTGTGCGGCTCCTACTGGGCCCAGCCTCCTCCTGGCTGCCACTAACCCCTGCCTCCTCCTGGCTGCCACATTCCACAGCCTCCTCCTGGCTGAGGTTTTCTTGTGTATGAAAAAGGGACATAGTTTTAGTTTTTTCTTCATCAATCACATACAATTTTCATCTCATGACTGTTGCAAATTGAATGTTAACAAATATAACAGATTATCATTCTGAGCCCAGCATTTTTCATTCTTGTCCCAATTATTTTTGCCCACTACTGTCTATTGATATGTAAAACACTTTATTAAATCAGCAATTAGTGATCAATAATAACATCTAGTAAACATCATTTATTTATTGACCAGAAATCTGTAGATCAATGCTATACCTGGCTCAAGCTGGGCTCCTCCACTTCTTCCTGGCTGGAAGTCCCAGGTTGGACATCGGAAGCCTCAGCTGGGGTGGAAGATAGAGTGGAAGAAAGGTTTGAGAGGGATTCCCTGACTTCAATCTGGTTTGACAGAAAACAAAGTCTCTCATAGTACCACAGCCTGGGGACATAAACGTCATCTGCTGCAGCTCCTGATCTCTAAGAATCCTGGACCTTCTTGCGCTCCCTAAGATAAGTGCTCCTCAGGCCACCAATTTTGGCTTTTAAATAGGGGATGGTTGCCATGGGGACCACTGGCTTCACCAACTCCAGCAGTTTTTCCAGCACTGCCTGCCTCTTTTGTTTATGATTATAAAACGGGCGTTTCACCTGCCACAGACAGGGCAGCTCCCTGTACTTGTCTATGAACAGGGGGAGGAAGTTGTGGTCATTGAAGCCATCCATTTTATCTGCAATACACAAGACAAACCCTAATGTCAGGCTAAAGTCTCCTAATCTTGTCCCAATATAGAACTCAATCGATAAGCAGTATAGGCCCAAGTTTAAATGTTACCTTCATTATCACGATCAGCGCTTCCGATACTCCTTCCTCTGCTCACAGATCGTACGTACTAAGCACACGTGTTACGCTTTATATACGCTGCGCATGCGTGAAACTCTGCCCGCTTCTGACGTTCTTTCTAGTCTATTCCCCGCCCCTTCTCATTCTGCGCAGTGGGGGAAGAGCACATGGCGGAGACAAAGCAGGTGCATGCTAATTACACCAATGAGGAGGAGGAGGAAAGCCCGGAGCCAGAAACGTCACGATCCTGGAGGAGACGATTTAAGGCACCAAATAAGTCCTTTGTGGAGATGGTGGAGATGGTCGACATACTGAAGAGGGCCAACTATGGCGAGAAGTATGGACCTTACCCCAACCCCAATGTGAGAAAGGCCAAGATCATGGCGAAAGTTGTGAAGAGTCTGCAGAAGAATTTTGGGGTACGTCGATCCAAGGATCAACTGAGGAAGCGGTGGTCGGACCTCAAATTAAGGGAGCACGATCAGTATAGAAGGATCAGGAGAGTGGTGCAAAAAAGTAGTTGTCCTGTGTTCCTATTCGTTATTTTTATAACGTTCATGCTGCTCCATGTGCTTTTCTTTACTGTTGTACAGTTTAAAATGGCAACTTTCATGTTCATGGACACATTATTCGTTCGTAAGAAACAATGTTCGTTCGGCCAAGAAAACACCATGTTTTGTCCAGATTAGGGATGAGCCGAACACCCCCCTGTTCGGTGCGCACCAGAACATGCGAACAGGAAAAAAGTTCACTTGAACACGCGAACACCGTTAAAGTCTATGGGACACGAACATGAATAATCAAAAGTGCTAATTTTAAAGGCTTATACGCAAGTTATTGTCATAAAAAGTGTTTGGGGACCTGGGTCCTGCCCCAGGGGACATGGATCAATGCAAAAAAAGTTTTAAAAACGGCCGTTTTGTCAGGAGCAGTGATTTTAATAATGCTTAAAGTCAAACAATAAAAGTGTAATATCCCTTTAAATTTCGTACCTGGGGGGTGTCTATAGTATGCCTGTAAAGGGGCGCATGTTTCCCGTGTTTAGAACAGTCTGACGGCAAAATGACATTTGGAAGGAAAAAACCCATTTAAAACTACCCGCGGCTATTGCATTGCCGACAATACACATAGAAGTTCATTGATAAAAACGGCATGGGAATTCCCCACAGGGAAACCCCGAACCAAAATTTAAAAAAAATGACATGGGAGTCCCCCTAAATTCCATACCAGGCCCTTCAGGTCTGGTATGGATATTAAGGGGAACCCCGGCCAAAAAAAAAAAAAAAAAATGATGTGGTGTTCCCCCTAAATTCCATACCAGACCCTTCAGGTCTGGTATGGATTTTAAGGGGAACCCCGCGCCAAGAAAAAAAAACGGCGTGGGGTCCCCCCAAAAATCCATACCAGACCCTAAGGGTCACGCAACCTGGCAGGCCACAGGAAAAGAGGGGGGGACTAGAGTGCGGCCCCCCCTCCTGAACCGTACCAGGCCACATGCCCTCAACATTGGGAGGGTGCTCTGGGTTAGCCCCCCAAAACACCTTGTCCCCATGTTGATGACGGGACTTCCCTGTGGCATTCCCCCTGACGTCACAGGGAAGTCCCGTCAAGTCACCGTGCGTCAGAGGGGGGCGGGGTCACCGGGTGGCCCCGCCCCCCGTTATTTAAGAACCGTCAGACGAGGAGACGCCGTCACACAGCGGGAGCCTCCCTCCATGTCAGCATGGGTGCGGAGCGGTCTGGAGAAGAAAATGAAGAAGAGAAGAAGGAAGAAGAGAAGAGGATGAAGAAGAAGATGAAGAGAAGAGCGGGAGCCTCCCCCCATGCCATGGGTGCGGAGCGGCCCGAGGAGAAGATAGAAGACGCTGCGGAGGAGATGCTGGACGAGAACGCCGGAGGAAGAACCAGAAGAGCCAGAAGAAGAAGAAGATGAACGAAGATAGAAAAAAGAAGAAGCATTTAAATAAAGGAATTGTCAAAAACTGTCTCTTGTCATTTTTAACATTTTTGACAGTTTTTTAGTGAAATGGTAGGGGTAAGTACCCCCTTACCATTTCACACAGGGGGGGCCGGGATCTGGGGGTCCCCTTGTTAAAGGGGGCTTCCAGATTCCGATAAGCCCCCCCGCCCGCAGACCCCCACAACCACCGGCCAGGGTTGTGGGGATGAGGCCCTTGTCCTCATCAACATGGGGACAAGGTGTTTTGGGGGGCTACCCCAAAGCACCCTCCCAATGTTGAGGGCATGTGGCCTGGTACGGTTCAGGAGGGGGGGCGCACTCTCGTCTCCCCCTCTTTTCCTGCGGCCTGCCAGGTTGCGTGCTCGGATAAGGGTCTGGTATGGATTTTTGGGGGGACCCCATGCCGTTTTTTTTTTTTTTTTTTTGGCGCGGGGTTCCCCTTAAAATCCATACCAGACCTGAAGGGTCTGGTATGGAATTTAGGGGGAACCCCACGTCATTTTTTTTTTTTAATTTTGGTTCGGGGTTTCCCTGTGGGGAATTCCCATGCCGTTTTTATCAATGAACTTCTATGTGTATTGTCGGCAATGCAATAGCCGCGGGTAGTTTTAAATGGGTTTTTTCCTTCCAAATGTCATTTTGCTGTCAGACTGTTCTAAACACAGGAAACATGCGCCCCTTTACAGGCATACTATAGACACCCCCCAGGTACGAAATTTAAAGGGATATTACACTTTTATTGTTTCACTTTAGGCATTATTAAAATCACTGCTCCTGAAAAAACAGCCATTTTTAAAACTTTTTTTTGCATTGATCCATGTCCCCTGGGGCAGGACCCGGGTCCCCAAACACTTTTTATGACAATAACTTGCATATAAGCCTTTAAAATTAGCACTTTTGATTTCTCCCATAGACTTTTAAAGGGTGTTCTGCAGCATTCGAATTTGCCGCGAACACCCCAAATTGTCCGCTGTTCGGCGAACTTGCGAACATCTAATGTTCGAGTCGAACATGAGTTTGACTCGAACTCGAAGCTCATCCCTAGTACAGATGCATTTTAATACATTTTTTCTGGTTTTAGGCTGAACCGGCTGGCCATTATTCCAAATGTGTTCTCCACCACTCTTCTGGCTCTGGCCAGCCAGTAATTAAAAACCCTCTGGTCCGGGGTGAGGGTCCTCATAGGGAATGGCCGCATAAGATGGTCCCCCAGTGCAAACGCTTCATCCGCAACGAAGACGAATGGGAGTCCTTCCGCATTGTTTTCTGGAGGTGGCAAGCCCAAGCTGCCATTCTGGAGACGCCTGTAGAACTCCGTATGGGCAATGACTCCACTATCGAACATCCGGCCATTCTTCCCCACGTCCACATACAGGAACTCGTAAGTAACCGACACCACTGCCAACATCACAATACTATTGAACCCCTTGTAGTTGTAATAGTATGACCCCGAGTTGGGTGGTGGGACGATGGGGACGTGTTTCCCATCAATTGCCCCTCCGCAATTAGGAAAGTCCCACCGCTGGGCAAAGTGGGAGGCCACAGTCTGCCATTCCTATGGGTTGGAAGGAAACTGTGGAGTCAAAGAAGAAAAATAAATTAATCATTTTGCACATAAACATGGAAAGCAGATTAGACACAAACATTCTTGGCCAACCTCAGTATAACATTTATTTTAGGGAGTATTTAAAGACAAAGGTATAAGGTCCACCTATCAGATTCCTCCCCCCCATGGGCCATTTTATAAATTTTACGGGGGGGAGATGTTTTGGACAGGTAACCCTCTCCACTTCATTGAGAGATGAATGCATAAATAATGTGTATTACTTTGGCCAGCCCCTCCTTACTTACGCTATTGGCAGCCCACTGGGCAGGTAAGAAGTGTCATAATACAAAGATATAAATACACACTGTACACATTTTAGCACATTTTTACATTCTGCTTTTACCTATCAAGATAATAATAGGATACAAAAACTTTAAACAGTACCATTTGAACGTATTCAGGCAGGTCCTTGCACTACATGCTTTGGGGAATTCATCCATAAATATGACCACAAAAGAGGTGGGTATAGTGTGTATGGGTTTGGCAAAGTCAGCAGATAGAAGATTGAGGATAGACAGAGGATTGGTATAAGCTGAGTTAGCAGTTGGGGGAGGGAGGGTTCCAAATGATTTTGGGACCCAAAAAAAAGCCTCTGGCACTCTGCCTGAATTTAATAGGTAGTGACAGGTACACTTTTTAGAAAAAAATGGGGTCCCTAGATTTCTCCTCTGCCCTCAAAGCATCTGACCACACCAAGATCGGTGTGATAAAATGCTTTCCCAATTTCCCAATGGTGCTGTTTACATCCGGCGAAATCTAAGTCATAAAATGCTCATAGCTTCCGGTTTCTTAGGCCATAGAGATGTTTGGAGCCACTCTGGTCTCTGATCAGCTCTATGGTCAGCTGGCTGAATCACCGGCTGCATTCTCAGGTTCCCTGTTGAGACAGGAGAGCCAGAGAAAAACATGGAAGATGGTGGGGGGGCATTCCCTCCCACTGCTTGTAAAAGCAGTCTAGAGGCTAATCTGACGCTGCCTGGGGCGACGCATATCACCGCCGGGTGATCAGGGGGCTAAACCTTTATTCGGTAATAAATGGCGGGTGCCCTGACACTATAAAAAATAAATGAACTAGCCAGCGTCACCCGTAACAGTTATACGGTGATCAGTGGTGAAAGGGTTAACTAGGGGGCAATCAAGGGGTTAAAACATTTATTAGATAGTATATGGGGGTCCCTGACGCTATAAAACGCTGACGGCGAACCTAAATATTTACGTCCCTAACTAGCGTCACCAGTGACACTAATACAGCGATCAGAAAAATGATTGCTTAGTGACACTGGCGATAGGGGGTGATCAAGGGGTTAAAACTTTATTAGGGGGGGTTAGGGGGGGTATCCTAGACCTACAGGGGGCTAACAGTAACTGTCCTACCACTTCTAACTGTCACAAACTGACACCATGCAGTAATCAGAAAAAAAAAACAAAAACAAAAAAAAACACTGCTTGGTGTCAGTTTGACAAGGGGGGAGGAGTGATTGGGGGGATCGGGGGGTGATCAGGGGGGGGATCGGGGGTGTAAAGTGTGCCTGGCATGTTCTACTGTGTGTGTGTGTATGAGTTGTGCACTCACATGTCTTCTCTCCTCGGCGCCGGAATGGAAACTGCCGAGCCGAGGAGAGATGACATCACATCCTCTGCCTCTGTGTACTATACAGAAGCAGAGGATGTTTCTCATTGGCTGGGAGCGATCGCGAGGGGGGGCCATGATCGGATGGCCTCCCCATCATCTCTGATCGCTGCCAGACAAAAGCCGACCGCCGCTGGCACCGGGGGGGGACCCCCCGCCCGCGGGAAGGCAATCACGTACCAGGTACGTGTTTTTGCCTGCCCGTGCCATTCTGCTCACGTATATAGGCGTGAGGCGGTCGGCAAGTGGTTAAATGTACAAAATATCAGCAAAAAATATCGGCTATCGGCAGGAGAGGTGGCCAAAATATCGGTATCATATCGGCACCGAAAAAATGATATCGGTCAATCCCTACTATGTGTACAAAAATTTTTTATAAAATGTCCTAAGCCTGCGTTTATTCATTTGACTCCCTAACTTTACTTCATTAATACACCCTCAGACCAAACTTCCTTTTGTGAAACTTGTAAAGGGAACAACCCTATCCTATGCACCCTGACAGAGAGAAATCAAGGAGGAGTTTGAAGAGTGACAGCTAGTATACGGTATCAGCATCCCTTTTGTTCTGTTAATTATGGATGGGCGAACGGTTCAGCTGAACTTTCGTTGTTTGGACGTTCGGTGAACATCCGAACAAATGGGTCGTTTGACCATTTGTTCACCCCCCCGAACCGACCACAATGCATTGCAGCGCTGAACAGTGCATTGCAAGCCCTGATTGGCTGAAGCAGTGAAAGCTTCAGTCAATCAGGGCACAGAGCACTGTCAGAGTCATGATTGGACACTGTCATCCTGACTTTATCCAATCATGACTCATTCCCGCACCACAGTATAAAAGTATTCTTTTAATAGCAGCTATTTTCAGTGTGATTTTGGCGTGATGAGAGAAAGAACATGGCTCTGTTCAGTGCTACAGTATTAGTTAGTGTGCTACACTGTGCTATTTTGCTTCAGTTGTCAGTGTAGAATCTTAGCTTAGTGTCAGTCTAGGGATAGTGTGAGTGTAGTGAGGAAAACCATCATTCAACTTTGTATAGTGTGCAGCTAGAGTAGGGACAGCTCAGATATTTTAACTCTAGTGTAGTGAGACCGTGTCAGTAATCTTTACATTAGTGTATAACTAGAGTAGGAACAGTTCAAATAGCGTCAGTGTAGTGGTGGTTGAACACCATCTATTTTAATGTGTTACTGACAGTTTAACATCATTTACTTCTGTGTGCGTTACTGCCAGTTTAACACCATTTACTTCTGTGTGCGTTACTGCCAGTTTAACACCATATCATTTTGTGTGCGTTAATGTCAGTTTAACGCCATATAGTTCTGTGTGCATTACTGCCAGTTTAACACCATATAGTTTTGTGCGTTACTGTCAGTTTAATGCCATATAGTTTTGTGCATTACTGCGTTACTGCCAGTTTAACACCATTTACTTCTGTGTGCATTACTGCAAGTTCAACACCATATAGTTTTATGTGTTACTTCCAGTTTAACGCCATATAGTTCTAAGTGTGTTACTGCCAGTTTAGCGCCATATAGTTCTGTGTGCACTACTGCCAGTTTAACAACATATAGTTTAGTGCATTACTGCAAGTTTAACGCCATTTATTTCTGTGTGCGTTACTTCCAGTTTAACGCCATATAGTTTTGTGTGCGTTATTGCCAGTTTAATGCCATATAGTTCTGTGTGCATTACTGCTAGTTTAACACCATATAGTTTTTTGTGCGTTACTGCAAGTTTAACACCATATAGTTTTGTGCGTTACTGCCAGTTTAATGCCATATAGTTCTAAGTGCGTCACTGCCGGTTTAACGCCTTATAGTTTTGTGCGTTACTGCCAGTTTAATGCCATATAATTTTGTGTGTTACTGCATGTTTAACACCATTTACTTCTGTGTGCGTTACTGCCAGTTTAAATCCATTTCATTATGTGTGTGTTACTGCAAGTTTAACACCATATAGTTTTGTGCGTTACTGCCAGTTTAACGCCATATAGTTCTGTGTGTGTTACTGCCAGCTTAACGCCATATAGTTCTGTGTGCGTTACTGCCAGTTTAACGACATATAGTTCTGGGTGCGGTACTGCTAGTTTAACGCCATATCATTTTGTGTGCGTTACTGCCAGTTTAACACCATATAGTTTTGTGCATTACTGCAAGTTAAACGCCATTTACTTCTGTGTGCGTTACTGCAAGTTTAATGCCATTTACTTCTGTGTGCGTTACTGCAAGTTTAACGCCATTTACTTTTGTGTGCGTTACTGCAAGTTTAACGCCATTTACTTTTGTGTGCATTACTGCACATTTAATGCCATATAGTTCTGTGCTTCACTGTACTTTTGGCGCATTATATTGCAGTATATTATAGTGTATCCGTGGAGTGTGTCTGTGTAGTGTGAGTACTCAAATTCAAGTGCACCAAACACCACTTTACATTGATTAAAGTGCATCTACGTACAGATTTCAACTTCTTATTTACATTTGCTTATAAGCACTGCCCCCTCCCTCCTAATAATGTCTGGGAGGACAACAAGGAGAGGCAAATGTTCCCTTGGCACTGTAAGGGGGCCAGCAACAAATGCATCCACAGACAAAGGTGGACATGGTGGTCAGTCCTCAAGCAGGGCATCATTTCCTCTGTTTTGGTGAGTTTGTCTGTGCTATCCAGCCACAGCATGCAGATGAGGTGGTGGACAGGCTTACTAAACCTTCCTCATCCTCTGTCACGCAAGCAGAGACAAGTGTGCAGTCCTTTCAGGTTGCCAGGGTGGATAAACCTGCCTCCTTGTCCACATCTATTCCTGCCATAGCCCAAACATCAACCATGGAGGAGTCAGCTGAGTTATTTGACTACAGTGTCAGCCACTTGCTCCTTGATGATGCCCAGACATTACTGGATTCAGGTGTTGGTTATGAGGTTGAGGATGACAGGAACATGAGCCTATAGAGACCGGAGAACACTGGTAGACAAATTGACATTCATGTTCCCCCAGCCGCAGCGTATTGCTAAGTTGTCTCCAGTAGTAATGATGATGATGATGGAGGAGATGGAGGAGATGGAGTTGATGATGATGATGATGATGATGATGAGGTCACTGATGCGACTTGGGTGCCAGATAGACAGAGGAGGAAACTGAAGGTGAGGTAACACAACCCCAAGAAGGCCAACATCAAGAAAGAGTAGAGAGCGGCCATCCTATTCCATCACATTCTGCAGCTATTATCTCCCGGCCCACTCCCCAAAGCTCAGCTGTCTGGGCTTTTTTTCAGCACATCTGCAGCGGATTGCACTGTTGCTATCTCCAAACTGTGTCTCAGGCACATCAAACGTGGCAAAAACACCATCCATTTGGGTACCACATGCTTAACAAGGCATTTAACATCCAACCACTCAGCCCATTGGCACGAGCACCTAAAAGCCACACAAAAGGGGCACAAATCTGTCCCTCCTCGTCTTTACCCACTTCAACCTGCTCCTGCTATACCGAGTCATTACCTCTCAGCAGCCTCCACTGACAGGGATGATGGTATAGTACAGGTTGTCCCAGCAGCACATCTGCCAGCAGCACACCACCAGCAGTAGACTGTAGCCGGCAAATTTCTCTGCCCCATCTGCTGCAGCGAAAAAAATATATAGTTCCTGCCACCCACATGCCCAGTGTCTAAATTCAAGCTTGTCAAAGCTGTTGGCTCTCCAACTTCTGCCTTTCAGCCTGGTGGATTCTGCCCCCTTCCGTGAATTCACACAATGTGCTGTACCACAATGGCAGGTTCCCAGTTGCTACTACTTTTCACGTAAGGCCGTTCCATCTCCCTACCATCACATGGAAGGGAATGTTCTGGCATCATTGGGCAAGGCAGTCAGCCGTAAAAGCCACCTTACTGTTGACACGTGGTCCAGCAAGCATGGGCAGGGATGCTATATTTAATTCACAGCACACTGGGTAATGCTGCTTGCAACTCGAAAGGATGTAGGACAGGGCTCGGTGCTGCAGCTTGTTGTGCCCCACGTCTCCATACAGCTGGTGGTGATGATGCCAGACCTGTAAGCTCTATCCCCTCCTCCTCCTCCTCCGCCACCTCCATGCCCTCCTCTGCAGAATTGTCCTATGAACATCAGGTACCCCCTAAGCGTTCAAAGGGCTATTCCATGAGTCAGCCTAAAAGGTGCCATGCAGTGCTTCAGTTGGTGTGTTTAGGGGACAGGAACCACAACGGAGCAGAGATTCTTGCAGTTCTGCAGGGACAGGCCCAGAGGTGGTTCACACACGCCAGCTGGAGCCAGAAATGGTGTTGTGTGATAATGGCTCAAACCTCCTGTCCACCCTTAGACAGGGAAAGCTGACACATGTTCCATGCCTGGCACATGTCCTCAATTTGGTGGTTCAGTGTTTTCTAAATACGTACCCAGGGTTGCAAGATGTGATAAAGCTGGCCAGAAGTGTCTGTAGCCATTTCAGGCAGTCATACACAGCCAGTGCTCGGTTGGCTGAATTTCACCTGCCCATAAACCCCCTTATTTGTGACATGCCCACCAGGTGGAACTCGACTTTGGCAATGCTGCAGCAGCTATACATGCAGCAGAGAGCCATCAATGAGTACCTGTGTGAGTATGGTATGACAACAGGCTCAATCCACATCTGCTTTTTTTCCTGACACTAGGGATGAGCTTCGAGTTCAAGTTGAACTCATGTTCGACTCGAACATCGGCTGTTCGCAAGTTTGCCGAACAGCGAACAATTGCCGCGGAACACCCTTTAAAAGTCTATGGGAGAAATCAAAAGTGCTAATTTTAAAGGCTTATATGCATGGTATTGTCATAAAAAGTTTTTGGGGACCTGGGTCCTGCCCCAGGGGAGTACCAATGCAAAAAAAGTTTTAAAAACGGCAGTTTTTTCAGGAGCAGTGATTTTAATAATGCTTAAAGTGAAACAATAAAAGTGTAATATCCCTTTAAATTTCGTACCTGGGGGGTGTCTATAGTATAAAATATATATATAAATATCGCGCTATCAGAAAGAGAAAAAAGCAGCTAGCACAAACAAGTGATCTAAACCTGTGAGAATACATATAAAAAGGAAAGTGCAGCGCTAAAAAATTATGACAAACATTGATATGTGATATACAATGTAAAAATATCTCAAAGTGTATATAGGTTGGATAAATGGGTATATGTAAAAAACATAATTATCTGAAAAAGGTGACATAAAAGTTGAGAGTTAAATCTCAAAAACCTCCATTAGGATGTGCATACAATATCTAAAAAGGTGTATATATGTTAATTAACCAAGGATATAAATAATAATACCATTTAACACAAATAATTATGCACAAGTGAGTCCATGAATTGTCCGGTGAAAAGTATATGTGTAGACAACATGATATTCAAGTGTTGATAGCAGATCCACCACCGTAAATAAAAGTGGGGGCTTACCAGAACGATTGGACGCAGATGGGTGTATACCCACTGTGCCAATTAAGTTTGTATAGCTGTAGATCTCTGGAGATGTAATAAGGATAGCCAAGGTACTTGTAGAGGGTATGTATGATGAGGACAAATCCAATAGCATATAAGGAGAAAATATGAGAGCACATAGCGTGATACTGTATAAAAAGGATATGAAGTGTATTTATTAAAGATAAAACACTCACATTTGTAAAGATAAAATACAGCGCTGAGAATAGGTAAAATATGTAAAATATGGCAGTGTAGTGGTGTCAGCAGACAGTCCCAAACTGTCTCTTGTCATTTTTAACATTTTTGACAGTTTTTTAGTGAAATGGTAGGGATACTTTTGTACCCCCTTACCATTTCACACAGGGGGAGGGCCGGGATCTGGGGGTCCCCTTGTTAAAGGGGGCTTCCTGATTCCGATAAGCCCCCCACCTGCAGACCCCCACAACCACCGGCCAGGGTTGTGGGGATGAGGCCCTTGTCCTCATCAACATGGGGACAAGGTGTTTTGGGAGGCTACCCCAAAGCACCCTCCCAATGTTGAGGGCATGTGGCCTGGTATGGTTCAGGAGGGGGGGTGCTCTCTCGTCCCCCCCTCTTTTCCTGCGGCCTGCCAGGTTGCGTGCTCGGATAAGGGTCTGGTATGGATTTTTGGGAGGACCCCACGCCGTTTTTTTTTGGCCGGGGTTCCCCTTAATATCCATACCAGACATGAAGGGCCTGCTATGGAATTTAGGGGGACCCCCACGTCATTTTTTTTTGTAATTTTGGTTCGGGGTTCCCCTGTGGGGAATTCCCATGCAGTTTTTATCAATTAACTTCTATGTGTATTGTCGGACCGGCAATGCATTAATAGCCGCGAGTAGTTTTAAATGACTTTTTTTCCTTTGAAATGTCATTTTGCTGTCAGACTGTTCTAAACACAGGAAACATGCGCCCCTTTACAGGCATAATATAGACACCCCCCAGGTACAACATTTAAAGGGATATTACACTTTTATTGTTTGACTTTAAGCATTATTAAAATCACTGCTCCTGAAAAAAACGGCCATTTTTAAAACTTTTTTTTGCATTGATCCATGTCCCCTGGGGCAGGACCCAGGTCCCCAAACACTTTTTATGACAATAACTTGCATAAAAGCCTTTAAAATTAGCACTTTTTGATTATTCATGTTCGTGTCCCATAGACTTTAACGGTGTTCGCGTGTTCGAACATATTTTTTTCCTGTTCGCATGTTCTGGTGCAAACCGAACAGGGGGGTGTTCGGCTCATCCCTACCCGACGCCAATGGCTGATCATTAAGGATGCTTTAATAAGTAATGCACTGTATTGTCACCATTTGAGGAGGCCACAAGGATGGTGAGCTGTGACAATGCATGCATTAGTGATACAATCCCTGTTGTGTTCCTGCTGGAGCAGACCCTGCTTGGCATTATGGACAGGGTACTGGAGGCAGAGCAGCAGGAGGAAGAGGAGGACTTCCTTTCCACTCAAGGCCCATTTTATCCAGACAACATCATACCTATTTTACAGAACACACAGGAGGAGAGAGGGGAGGAGGATTCTGGCACTTTCATAGGCTTCGAAGAAGAGGGGGGCATGCATTAATCTGTAAGCGATGGCTTTCCAACCCCAGGACCCTTGGGAGTAGTACGTGGCTGAGAGGAGGAAATTGCAGATGCTGTCATCCTGAGTCACCCCGAGGAGTCTGCTTCCCAAGCCTCAGCAAATTTGAGGCGCATGGGCAATATCATGCTTCATAGAAGAATAAGTGGCATAAAGGAGAATGATGATTACTGGTTGGCAACCCTCCTTGACCACCGTAATATGGGGAAAGTCTCAGAACTCATCCCGTCCCCACAGAGAGTGCAGAAGATAAAATCTCAAGGACACATTAAAGAGGATTTTATTGAAAGTTTTTCCTGACTCCAGTAGGTTACAGTAGTTTTGAGTTTTCTGTTTCTCAAGAGAGGAGCGTTGGAGAAGGTGTCTGCCTAAGTGAGGAATTTTGGAATTTTTTTTTTAGTCCTCGCTGCCCAGGGCTGTCAGCTTCCACATCCCATTGGCAGCGTCTGCATCACATGGTGGATGATTACCTTGGGGCCAAAACAGAGTTGGAGAGCTTTCCACAAGGAGAGAGGCGCCTCTAAGTGTAGATGTAGTGTAATGTAGTTTTTAACACTTAAATAGAGCATACAGTTTATGCTCTCTATTAAAGTGTTAAAAACATCTACACTTAGAGGAGCCTCTCTCCTTTTTCTGCAGTATCTTGGAACCCGGTTTCTGTTCCCACATGATGGCAGCCCTAAGTGTTTTGGACATTATTTTATAATATCACCTTTCCACATGGACTAATAGAGACTGTGTACTTCACTAACAGATATTGTTGCTATTGGGAGGTATATGAGCCTAAGACATTGAGCCTTTACTTGTATTCATGGAGAGCTTTCCAGCTGACGATCCACTGACTTACTGGGTCATGAAAACAGACCACTGGCCAGAACTTGCCCATATGTATTGAGTTGTTGGGCTGCCCTGCATCCAGTATGCTTTCAGAATGGGCATTCAGTGCTGCAGTAGATTTCGTTACTGATCATAGAACGCGTCTGTCCACAGACTCCGTGGACCGTTTGACTTTTATAAAAATGAATCAGTCCTGGATTACCAGCTATGAAGTCCCTGATGCTGATGTCACTGATTAAGTCTTTTTGGGATGTTGAATCTCTGCAGGACTTCGGGGCTGCCTAGCTTTTAGGGTGTTCAATAATTTCATCTGGAAGAATGTTTTTGGTATAGATTTCATGGGCACAATTAACACCCAAAGACCAATTTTTCAGCACCTGTTTGACAGGTGATATCATGCCATTTTTTTTTGCCTTCATCAAGAGTACCTCTATAGGGTTACGGTGGGAAGGCTCCACCGACACCCAAAGACCAATTTTTATGCTCCTGTTTGACAGGTGCATATCATTGCAATTTTTTACAGCAAGACCAATTCTTACTTTCATCAACATTACCTCTGTAGGGTTACGGTGGGAAAGTGCCACTGACACCCAAAGACCAATTTTTACGCACCCGTTACTTCTATCCAAAGTCAAAGTGACACCAGAATGTATCCAAAAAAATCTCTAATCTTGTTTCCAGTGCACTACATTGTGGCCTCTTAATACACATTGGCTCCCCAGCTGTTGCTGAGCAAAATAAAGACAGCCTGCAGGGAAAATGTCATTTTTTTGGCTTTATAAATGCAATTATTGTTGCAGCAGATTCTAGATATGGTACAGATCTTCCACTTTATAGGTAGACTAAGGGGACCCCCACCCCAGGCACTATATTGGAAGGAATTTTTCATTTTTATGCTTTCACTTAAAAAATTAAAAAATCACTGCTCATTGACCCGGACCCCTACAACCATTGTATGCCCAATTACTTGCATATAAGCCTTCAAAATGGGCACTTCCGATTTTTGACATTCGGGTCCCATTGACTTTAATGGGATTCGTTATTAGGTCCAAACTTTTGCGGGGTTCGAAAGTACTGGTGCGAACCGAACAGGGGTCCGTTCGGCTCATCCCTACTGTTAATATAACTGTGAGACATGATGATAATGCAAATCAGCGAGTGGAAGTTTCTAATTCCAGTGTACTTGGTAACAGTGACTACTGTTTCCTGCAAAGCCTTTTTATGGGGGTTATCTCTGATGACACAAACCCTCTAAACAGCTGTGAGTAGATGGATGAGAAGGCATGCAACAGCATTGGGGGGCATGCCATATGTGAACTAAATATGTCACAAACGTTTTAGGCAAGATCCACCAAACATTTGTGGATGGTTAGGGCCATAAACACAGGATGGCAAAGATCCTATTTCAAACATGGTCAGAACTTTATGGTTATTTCCACTATCTAGTGGAAATATGTGTCGATCATTTTCAATAATGTTCAGTCTCTTTATACATACTCTAGCATTGCATTGTAAAAAAAAGATTTTTTTTTTTCATAATATATCAATTTTCACAAATTCACAAAGTTTGAAATACAAAATAATTATTCCTAATAATTTAAACAAATCGTGGGTTGTTAGCCACTGTTCATAGAAAAAAACAGAGGAAAGGAAGTACATGAATTTGGTGAATACACCAAAGAATAAAAGTATCAGGGGACCTCAAAGCATGAAAGTCAAGTAAACAAGTTAGGTAGGCCATATATTATGCAATTTTCTTTCCTTCAACCATGGGAAGGAAATAAAATAGCTTGATTCCCCTATCAACACAGTCAGTGATGATGGGGGAATACCTCTCACTGTGCTATTGTGTTATGACAGCAGAATGTTGGTTGGTTTTACTGAAGTCAATAGATCAACTTCAGTACAATCAGAGTGCCAGTAGATGGATCAAAATTCGTCCAGTTCCTGCTGAACCGGACAAATTTCAATCCATCTATGGCTGGCTTTATTGTGTGGTTTATTAGAACAAAATGTAGTTTTATCTTTCAGCTTGCAGGGATAAACGCTCAATGACAAATTATTATTGCCTTTGTTGTAGCAAATTTGGTCATAGATCTTAAGGCAATTTATCAAAAGATAAGTGCTAAAAAAAATTATTGAGATACGGTAAACTTATGTATAAGAAACAAAGCAAGCTCTACTGCAATTAATGTTTTGGTGCATGACATATTAACTCATTTTTTCACTTTACTTTTTTTAATCACAAACCCAAAAACCTTTATGTCTGTACGTTGCTGTTATTGCTATTATTTATTTGCTTTGATCTCCAACAGCAGCTTAAATAAAATTCTCTATAGCATTGAAGAAAATTTGCTACAGGGGTAGGTCAATGTCACTATAGCAGTTCAAAGACTTACTTCCATATCTTGTGAGTAATCAGGGTCAACTGCTCAAACAAAACAAAGCTGCTAATGCAATTCCTAGTGCTAGTTTCTCAAGATCAGTATGTTGGAATTCTTTTGAAAACTACATACATCTGTATATATAGTTAGGAAACACATTTCCCAGTAGATGTGCTATCTGAAAAATAAATTACAATTTTGGTGTAGTCAAGGTCTATAAATGTTGAACAATATAGCTGCAACATATAGGTTAAAAAATGTTAGCACAAAAAAAAAAAAATTACCGTTTGTAGCCAGGTGCTGGGCTACAGCAATATGAAGAAGGAGACATTGCGGTTGATTTACTAAAGGCAAATCCACTTTGCACTACAAGTGCACTGCAAGTGCACTAGGAAGTACACTTGGAAGTGCAATTGCTTTAGATCTGAGGGGAAGATCTTAAATGAGTGGAAATTCTGCTGATTTTATTATCCAATCATGTACAAGCAAAAATGTTGTTTTTTATTTTCCTTGCATGTCTCCCCAGATCTACAGCGACTGCACTTCCAAGTGCACTTGTAGTGCAAAGTGGATTTGCCTTTAGTTAATAAACCCCCCACCTTTTATTCTTCTCCCCATCCACTGAGATACTGATGTTTTTCTGCACCATTCTCCTCTGGCCAGCAGGGTGAGAGCAAAAGTAAAGCAGGCCCTTAGACTTATATGCAGAGCGCTGAGAATGCTGGGAGTGGTAGTTTGAGATGGCTACCATATAATGGCTACACTGTAACGGATACACCACAGATCCCAATATGCACTGTGCAGTAGGAGAATTGGAGGGAGATTTTTATTAAACTGCCTGGGAATGGTTTTCCTCTTAGCACTGAGGCACACCTCCCAACTTTCTGAGATAGGAACGAGGGACACCTATTAGTAAAAGTATGTAGGCATAGGACACACACCCTGCCACCCTGCCACGCCCCCTTAAAGGAGAATTATACAAAAAAAATTAGTTAAACCAACAAGTGCTTTATTTACCACTTCTATTCCTTTATATTGGCTTTTTAAAAGTACAAATGCAGCAATATAGAAATTGGATGAAAGGTTTAGCACTGTCAAACACTTTTTGATAGCTAAATAGAGCATTTTATATACAGTTATAAGCAGCAGACCAAAATGAGGGACAAATGAAGAGGAATGAGGGACAAAGGGACATTGTTCCAAATCAGGGACAATCCCTCGAAATCAGGGACAGTTGGGAGCTATGACTGAGGGAGTTAGAAGGAGAGCACCTCTGTCTGGATATTTGCCTGCCAGCTGGAGAATACATCAGCAGAGATATCAGGCTGAGACTGGGAGTGAGGACACTTGGGGGCAATGCAGCACCACCCACGGTGCAGCACCTGCATCTCTGCAGCAAGGAGACTGGAGCATCCACTCAACTTCCTCTCCCCACCACTGATCACCAAAGGCTTTTTGAAAGAGACCAAGGAGCCCCCCTTCTACAGCGAGAGGGCACCACAGCATACTGCTGACTGGTGAAAGGGGTTTTGCCCACTGCTGATACTGCTAGCAGGGACTGAGCTGCTGAGAGCAGAACACTAAGTGTGCCTAATCCATACTGCACCCATACTGCACCTATTCCAAACCAAGACTGTACCTCTACCAAATGTATATTGCATCATACCAAACCTTTACCGCATCGGAACTACATCTACCTTGCACCTGTGTCAAGACTATACCGTACCTACAGTATACTGTACCTATATAGCATGCAGGTTAACTGGGGCTGTTATTAAGTGAAAAGATGCTCTTAAGGAGCCCCAACAATAGCAAGCAGAACAACATCTCAAAGCACTGCCCCTTCCATAATTATAATTCTGCAAGCATGCTTTGTTCCCCTGACCCCTCCGCTATTATTCTCTTTTTCTTTTAGACAGTGCATACACATTCTGCCTAGGACTAGCATCACCACCATAAATTTGCTTTGGCAATATAATTTCAGCACTTGTTAGATTAAACCTTACTACTGCTTACTGCTGCACTTGAGGTGGCCTTGCTACTGTTTATGCTTATCTGGAAGCCAAATGTCATCTTATGCCTAGTCCTTACTGTTAATCACTTTGTAAGATAATTTGCGTTATTACCATTGTTAATCCATGATAGAGTTATCCTTTAAGCTTCTATGTTTGTTCTTTAGTTCCTGATAGAGTTACTCTTTAAGTCTCTCTGTTTCTCAAGCCACTTTGTGTTTTTGTTCTTGTTTAAGAAACTCTGCGATAGCTGTGGCATGGTATTCTCTTTGGCAGAAGGCCTTGTATCCGTGCAGAAAAGCTAAAAATGGCTAGTTTTGTTTATGAAGGTATGCATGACTTATAAATATGCTAAAATGTATATTCATTGAATAAACGTGTATTATTTTTATTGGTTGAAGGCCATATTATACCTGCCCACTTGCTTGCACGTACGTTTGAAAACAATGAATAAAGACAGAATAGATTTGACATATTACTTAAGTGCATGTTCAGATCTATTCCCGTGTACTTGTGGTATACACCCAGAGTTGGAAGTGAGAGTGAGTGGATCCTGACTAAAATTAACCCTTACAATCCATTTTTTGCTTGCTTAGTTACCAACCCTATTAGGTGACAATATATTAAGTTTGGTTTTTCTTTGATGTAGCACTACTATTGGGTACTAAGTATTACATTTGGTGATTTCATGTATACAGTAAAGTATATTTGTACTATCAACCTGGTGTGTCAGAGGGGCTCAAGTTCTTGAGAAGGTTGAGGCAAAAAACACAGGAGCCTTCCTATCCAGCAGCTCCTATGTGGGTAGTGATACAATTACTTATTAGTAAGTATTATGTTCAGAAGAAAACTTTTAGTCTCATACAGATATTCTTAGAATGAAAACGATGCATTGTATAGCCAAAGCAGCCTAGAGTATTATATGTAATGTATAAAAATGAAACATACAACCTAAGCTGTTTCACTCAAAGCTGAACTCCAGGCAGATATAAAAGAAATAACGTAAGTAATGTAACTCTATACTGATTAATATATCAATATATGTTTTTAATGCAACTAGTGTAAGTATCTAAATTTGACCTGGTGGCAGCCTCTTGCAATTGTCTATACATCAGAGCTGAGACTTGAGGGAGAAGCAGCACACAGTGCAAACAGTTGTGCTGGAGTGCGCATGTGCTAGTAAAGAACATGCTTATAGTAGTAATGAATAGAGTGACAAAAAGCTGAGCTCATCAGTGTTCTGCTTCTTCTTTACCATCCAGTCTCGGGCTGGGGGAGGGAGAACACCAGTAGATATAACAAAATTGCCACAGTGAAAAATCAGGTCTACTACTTATCCAAAAATGGCTGTTCTGTGTGTCAGGACTTAATAAATATAATAAATCCATTGACAGGTAAAACAGCTACCATGCATGTGTAGTGGCCCTGTCCTGGGCTGGCTAAACTTAATATATAGCTCTGCTGTAGTCATTGGAGCTGCAATTCATTTGTCAGTTCTTTTCAGGCTTTCCCTAAGCCTGGTGGTTGATTTCTTCTGCATGCTGCTGGAAGAATGTTCCAGTGATAGTGTGGTAGGATCAATCCCTCGCTTATGAATAGTTTTCTGACCCTAGCCAATCCCTGGGTAGCTGACCCAGAGGTATGGCTGGAGAGAAGATAAACATTTTGTTGGAGGATCTGATCAAAGCTCTTTCCTGGGGCACTCCCCCCACCCCTGGTGGAAGCATGTGTGTGTTCCAGAGATGTTACTGCTACTAGGCCTCAAAGGTGGCTATGGGCTGAGGACCTGAAGGAATCCTTCCTGAAGAAAATATGCCCATGGAAGGTAAGCTGGAGAGAGAAACCATTTGTTGAAGAGTGTTGCAGGGGAGCTGGGCAGAAGCTGCCCCTGGGAATTGTGAATAGGACCTTTCACCTCAAGGTGTGGAAGTACTTCCTGAGGGTGAGACACCAGACCTTGCTGCTAAGGGATGTGAATGCTTGCATAAGTTCTCAGATTGACTAAATGTTCCCTCTTATTCAGCATTTATTTCAAGGGAGCTACTATAGGGTCAATACTGCTGGAACTACTGGGAGCTGTCCTCCAAGATTGTGTGCATTGAGCATCTTGCAACCCTTAACCCACCTCCCTGCATTTGTTCAAGATCTGCAGTAAATATTCTCAAGACACCTCAAAATTGAGCCTGTGTTTGTCAGTGTGCTTCTGACATTGAAAACAGGGCTGACAACCCCTGTACAGGTAAGAGGGACCCAATCTATTTTCAGCACCCCCTCAGGAGTTATCGCTATATACGTCTTACATCTGGGTGTTTAGCTGTTTAGATAGATAGATAGATAGATAGATAGATAGATAGATAGATAGATAGATAGATAGATAGATAGATAGATAGATAGATAGATAGATTATGAATTTTACCTTTTCATTTAATTTGGGAATGTGTGGAAAATGATTTAAAATTATTGTACAGGCAGTCCCCGAGTTACGAACACCCGAGTTACGAAGGACTCCTACTTACGAACGGCCTCAAATGCCAGCCACTTGTGCTCCACGCTGGTTCTGGATAGCTCTGGACACATCCCATACTGCAGTACTACATGTACTGCATGGCCAGAAGAGCCCCAGATAACATAACAAGCGCCCGGAACATCCCACATCCATGCACAGGCACTTACGAATGAAGTGTTCCGACCGGAAGTTATACTTACAAATGCAGTGTTGCCACTTACGAACAACTTTGACTTACGAACAAACCTACAATCCCTATTGTGTTCGTAACTTGGGGACTTCCTGTATTTTTATGCTGTCCCCTATAGACTCACCACTCTTCGATGCAGCAAGTTATCATACCTTCTTTATTCGTGATCTTTGCAATACCCCAGTTATCTAGAAATAATTTTTTGGTTTTAACAACACATATTTAATCAGACTTCAGATCTTCTAGATTTTGAAAGATCTGTCAAAAATGTGTCTCTTTTAAATGAAACATAATGAACATATTAATACAGCAGGGTGATAGCTTTTCTTTTCTGTGCAGTCCTCATTACTAACAGCATAATATTTCATGGTGTATTAACTTTCTTTATTAGACGTGTTACATTGACACCTAAAAGATGATGGTGTTAAAATGTCGCCTACACGACAGAAAAGATGTGTTTCTGTCTGTGCTTATTTAATACATTCTTCATCTACAAAATTAGTCAAACAAAAAACAGAAAAGAGAGGGCGCACCGGCCTTGTGCATTATCCTTAAAAAGTTTATTAAAAAAGAAAACATAGAAGTTACTACTCACAAGGGTAGATGAAAATCACGCATAATAGTCTAATGATGGTGGTGATAGATCCACCGATGGCAGTCTCCAGACCTATGGACAAGACGTGCAGACCGCTGCAGGCTGACGCGTTTCGAAGGTAGCACCTTCTTTTTCAGAGCCTAATGCCCTGTACACACGGTCAGACATTGATCGGACATTCCGACAACAAAATCCTAGGATTTTTTCCGACGGATGTTGGCTCAAACTTGTCTTGCATACACACGGTCACACAAAGTTGTCAGAAAATCCGATCATTCTGAACGCGGTGACGTAAAACACGTACGTCGGGACTATAAACGGGGCAGTAGCCAATAGCTTTCGTCTCTTTATTTATTCTGAGCATGCGTGGCACTTTGTGATTCGGATGTGTGTACACGCGATCGGAAATTCCGACAACGGATTTTGTTGTCGGAAAATTTTATAGCCTGCTCTCAAACTTTGTGTGTCAGAAAATCCGATGGAAAATGTGTGATGGAGCCCACACACGGTCGGAATTTCCGACAACAAGGTCCTATCACACATTTTCCATCTGAAAATCCCACCGTGTGTACGGGGCATTACAGTGTTCAACACATTTATGTGCAAGAGTTTTTGTTTTGTTGTATTGTCTACAAAATTGATATCTCCCTTATAATATAATGTTGCATAATACAGATAAATGTATAGGCTTTATATGGTATGCTGCTGCAGACTTATTAAAAAAAGGAGTGTTTTCTTATGTGAAGTAACCACAGCCAATCAGAATTCATAACTTACTGGTTTGACTTCATAAGAGTAAAATCTGATTGGTTGCTAAGTTGATAAACTTTTTTTTAATATGGTTGCCTGTAACTTAGTATATGTTGTTCAAAAGGCTGGCTACAAAAGATTAGAGAAAAATCAAGGTAAACAAAGTGACTTTCTGACTATAAAACATTGCAACGCATGAGGAATAACACTAGTAGCTCACTGATTATATTTACTTGTTTCATGAAATTAAAGGTTTACATAGGGTACACTCCCACATTGTGTAGTAACCCATAGCAGAATCAAATTTGTACTGGCCTAGCTTCTTCAGAGTACAATATGAGCAGTTTATTATAGGCCCCAGTCATTACATGAGATATATACAACATTGAGAAAGATAGACTGAGCTTTATTGAAAAGCTGGCCAAAAAAACGCTGCTATTTTGGTCTACCTCCTCTGCAAGACCTGTGAGAGCCTCTATACTTATTTTGAATTTGTTCAATGTATATAACCCCTATGTGTATAATTTGTTTAAAAAAAAAAAACACTGTATTTATTTGAATGACTTGGTGAACATTCACAGACATTTAGGAGCCATTCATATTTATATAGACATTAAATTGTCTCATATTACAATTCTTCACATTATCTACACGCTTAAAGCGGAGCTCCATCCGATTTTATGACAATAGCTCAAGAGGATTACCGCAATGTCTTAATGTAAAAACTGAACTTTTTTTTTTTTATCACTGTACCTTTGTTGTGCAGATCATCTTGTTTATTTCCTGGATGTGTAATTTGCGGATATGGGCGGGTATAGTACGGCTAACTCGTCATTTCCTATTAGCCGCACTGGCTCCTGGGAGCTTGTGTCATTGTTCCCAGGAGTCAGTGCGGCGGCCTTACTTATCTCAGTTGCCATCACAGCGGGGCGGGACTTCCGACGACGCCCATTGTGATGGCAACCTGAGCTGTTGAGGGTGCTCCAATTTAAGGTTACTGCACATGCGCGAGATCAGGGATACAACGGACAATGCATGCTGGCCGATCAGCGGCACAATATCCCGGAAGAGGATTTTCATTTTCCAAAAAAAAAAAGTTGTAGACAGTGGAACCTCACTTTAAATTATGAGAGAAGCCTCCTGGAGTAGAAAAAGTTTTGCTCCACCCTAGATTTTAAATAGGCCATGTAGTGAGTAAATTAGATTTAGTTCACCTCTGTTCTAGTTTTCCCAATTATTCCAGTCTCTCAGAAATGCTCAGTCATGTGTTTCTGCATTAAATGCATGCATTTTGTCAGTGAAATCTTTCTATTTCTGTATGAGTTCCCCTTTGTCATCTATTCTTTTGGTAATGTTAGTTTAGCTGTCAAGCTAATTTAGTAGATTCAATACCTTGTTGAGGCACTTATGCTTGTTCCTGGCTAATGAATTAGAGTTATAAAACTCAAAAGAAAAAGTCAGCACTAGAGAAAGTAGCAGTTGGCATTAAAAATAAAATTAGTGGTGCTGAGCCCTTTTTCTATGTGTAAATAAAGGAACATTATATATGTGCAAAACAATGCTATATAAATAAGTGCAAACAAAGCACTAAGGCTCGGTTCACACAGGGGCAACACGACTTACAGCGCGACTTAGCAAGGCGACTTGGAGGCGACTTTAGCGTGACTTCAGCACGACTTTGAGCGACTTACAAAGCTTTGCCTTACGACTTTGCCTGTGGCCAACCAGAGATAAGCAGCTCTTTTGACATAATTTCTGTTCCTGTTCTCTTCCTGGTTCCCTGTTCCCTGTGTTCTCTGTGTTCTGTGACCACAATGTTCACTTTGCGCTATTTAATGACAGCTGTCGTAACAGCTGGCGTGGCAGTATTGATGGAAGAAGAAGAGGAAGAGAGGAAGTGAAGGATGAGTATGAGAAGAAGACGTCGCTACTGGATCCATCCTATTATTGCTAATAGAGATAACAGAGGCCAGTTCTGGGCCATGTATGAGAATTTGCGTGTTTTTGAGGACAAGTTTTTCAACTATACCCGGATGTCGATCGCAAGGCAAGTACATATGCTATATGTAGATCTACACATTTGAACTAGCCTATTTTTCATATATTTTTTTTAACCACTTAAGCCCCGACCCATTTTGCTGACCAAAGACCAGAGCACTTTTTGCGATTCGGCACTGCGTCGCTTTAACTGACAATTGCGCAGTCGTGCGACGTGGCTCCCAAACAAAATTGACGTCCTTTTTTTCCCACAAATAGAGCTTTCTTTTGGTGGTATTTGATCATCTCTGCGGTTTTTGAATTTTGCGATATAAACAAAAATAGAGTGACAATTTTGAAAAAAACGCATTATTTTTTACATTTTGCTATAATAAATATCCCCCAAAATGTATAAAAAAACATTTTTTTTTCCCTCAGTTCAGGCCGATACGTATTCTTCTACATATTTTTGGTAAAAAAAAAAAAAAATCACAATAAGCGTGTATTGATTGGTTTGTGCAAAATATATATAGCGTTATACAAAATAGGGGATAGTTTTATGGCATTTTTATTAATAATTTTTTTTAATAGTATTGGCGGCGATCAGCAGTTTTTATTGTGACTGAGACATTATGGCGGACACATCAGACAATTTTGACACATTTTTGGGACGATTGTCATTTATACAGCTATACAAATGCACTGATTCCTGTGTAAATGACACTGGCAGTGAAGGGGTTAACCACTAGGTGGCAGTGTAGGGGTTAAGTGTGTCCTGGGGGCTTGTTTCTAATTGTGGGGGGGGGGACGTGGCTGTGTGTGACACGTCACTGATCTCTGCTCCGATCACAGGGAGCTGTGATTAGTGACAGTGTCACTAGTCAGAATGGGGAGATGCTTGTTTACATTAGCATCTCCCCGTTCTTCCTCCCCGCGAGACGATCACGGGTATCGTGAGATATCGCGGGTAGGCATAAAGCGGTAATGTGTGGGTGTAGCTACAAATGGCTGATATTTCTTATTTTCTTATTTTTAATATAGTAAATTAGCTTTTTTATTAATTTCACAGTTTCGATGAATTGCTTCATCTGGTTTACATCCATCTGGATCGACAGAACACATCATATAGGAGGAATATCTCACCAACTGAAAGACTAATTATTACACTAAGGTAAACTATCTATTTTTTGATGCACATTAGTATTATATTTGCAACATTATAGTAAAGTCCAGCCTGAGCTCATTTGTCTGGGCTTCTCCAACAGGTCACATGAGTGCAATCCTTTTGCACTCCTGCGCCCCCTTTTCAGTGGAGAGTGATCAGAAGCCCACTTTGTGCAGACGTCACCAAGATCAGTTGAGGCAGCGCATCATCCTCACTTCCAAAGTTCTTTATCCACCAGCTGCCTGGACTGATGGCAGTGCCAGCCACTCAGCAAGCTGCTCTCCGCCCCTCCACATCTCAGCGCTAAAATGAGACATTTGTTACATACAATTATTGCATTAAACATTGAAAACGCAATTACTGCTGTTAAAGCAGCTTGCGTGCTGCACAATTATGTCCGGATATGTGACGGGTACCGTTTCGAGGATTCCCTTATACATGACATGAAAAGTGCACACCTCATTGCTACAAGGGGATCCAGCGATAGTGCCACTGTTCAAGAGCAATTTGCTTCGTACTTCCTTTCACTGGCTGGTGAATTAGAATGGCAAATGGACGCCATTTCCTAACTGCATTGATTACTTCCTTAAATATATATTTTGCTGCTGTTACTTTTTCTGTAAAGTTTTAGAGCCAGCAGTTTATTGAGTTTCTAATTTTTTCATGCTATGTTATACTGTCGTTAATGTTTTAAATACTATTTTTTGGTTACATTTGACATAAACTGTGATAATAAAGCAATCATTATTTTGGCTGATATTGATCATTCATTATCTACAGTCAGGTCCATAAATATTGGGACATCGGCACAATTCTAATCTTTTTGGCTCTATACACCACCACAATGGATTTGAAATGAAACAAACAAGATCTGCTTTAACTGCAGACTTTCATCTTTAATTTGAGGGCATTTACATCCAAATCAGGTGAAGGGTGTAGGAATTTATTGTCATTTTAAAGAAACGGATGTCTAATAACATTTTTATTTTTTTAAATCTATTTGCATATTATTTTGGTACATTTAAAGTCTTTCTTGTCCTTTACCAATTGTTCCTATTTACCTATTGGGATGCGGTGCCTAGTTCTATCCCCTCATTGCCCAGTTCCAAAATTTCTGTTCTGTGTTCATCAATGCCAATACTCCCTCCTAGTCTATGTCTTGGAGAGAAGCCCTCATCCTTGGAAAGTTTGCTCTCTAAAAGTTAAGTGTTTTTATCTTTCCAGTATGTGCTTGTTGTTTACAGCTAACACTAAATGAAATCATGCTATGGTCATTGTTACCCTGATGTTTTTTTATATGAACATTGGTAATAAGCTCTGCATGGTTTGAGATTACCAGGTCCAGCAGAGCATCATTCATGGTTGGGGCCTTTATGAACTGTACCATAAAATTATCTTGTAATAGGTTTATAAATGTTTGCCCTTTAAATGATTCTGCAGTGCATTACTGCAGTCAATCCCTGAGTAGTCAAAATCCCCCATTATTATCACTGTCCCAGCCCTTGCAGCCCTTTCTAGATGTGCAAAGAGCTGAGTCTCAATCTACTCATTAACACTGGGTGGCCTATAACAAACTCTATTGATTACCTTTTGTAGTACACAAACCCACATGCAATTCCTAAAAGGAAAGGAAAGGAAAGGAAATTAAAAGGAAACAATTTATTTTTCTTGTAGGATTATGTTGGCTGATTTCCCAGGAAAACAGACTTGGCAGCAGGAGTGCTGTTGGTTTATATCTGGGTCTTGTTAGGGTCCAGCAAATACTCTCTGCTGTTTCTCACTAGATATCCCAGCAATAAACCATATCCACCTATCTTGGGGACAAAAAAAGATCGCTTTGGTTCTACACTGTTGCAACCCTGAATAAGGTAACTTTTCCTCACTTTAAAATTACTATTAACCCTCTCTATGATCCTAGCTTAATCAATTAGGGCCATAAAGCTAAAAAAATTACATGTGGATTTTATACATTTCAGAATTCTCCCTATGGTTGCATATATGCCCCTATAACTCAGGCTCCAGTCTAATACCCCGTACACACGAACGGACATTGATCAGACATTCCGACAACAAAATCCATGGATTTTTTCCGTTGGATGTTGGCTCAAACTTGTTTTGCGTACACACGGTCGCACAAAGTTGTCGGAATTTCCGATCGCCAAGAACGCGGTGACACACACCACGTACGACGAGACTAGAAAAGGCCAGTTCAGAACCAAGCGAGGCACCGTTTGGGCTCCTTTTGCTAATCTCGTGTTAGTAAAAGTTTGGTGAGAGATGATTCGCGCTTTTTCAGACTCGTGGTTTTCAGATCGTTTTCTGCTGTTCAGTTTGTGCTTGTGGGTTTGTATCTGCTCTTCAGTGCATGCAGAGAGTACCATTGACTTGTCATTGTGTTCTTGTTCATTCGTTACTGTTTTTTAGGTCGCTCTTCACAGGCCTTGCTGTTCTTCAGTGCGTTCTGTTACTTCGTTCTGAGCAGCCGACAGTTTTCTAGCCATGTTGCGTATACGTACTCCTCGTAGAGTTCGTGCTGTGCGGGGGCTTGGTGTTGGGGTCCTTACCTTGACACAAGCCCAGTCCATGAACAGGGTGGGGAGGAGTTCATGGACCAAGAATTGGTTGCTTCAGCGTGACCAGTTCTGTCACATGCCTTTGCTCTGTGGGATCCGTGAGAATAATGCTGACGATTTCAGGAACTTTCTCAGGATGACGGACCCCGTATTTCACCGTTTATTGGCTTTGCTGACCCCCTATATCAGCAGGCAGGATACCTGCATGAGGCAAGCCATCACTCCGGAGCAGAGGCTCGTCGCCACCCTGCGGTACTTGGCGACGGGGAGAAGCCTGCAGGACTTGAAGTTCTTGACAGGCATGTCCCCCCAGGCTCTGGGGATCATTATCCCAGAGACCTGTTCTGCCATCATCCAGGTCCTGCAGAAGGAGTATATTAAGGTAAGATTTTTATCCTTTAATATCACATTTTATTGTATTTAATGTTTGCTAATATATTGTATTTCTTTCCTCATTCTCTAATTACCATGATTGTAATATGCTGTGAATGTCCCCTTTGTCCTCATGCATGCTGTGTTTTTTTGTAATTATTTTTGTTGTCCTTCATACATATTTGCCTTCACTTACCTCCCCAGCATGGTCTCCTGGGCCTATATTCACCTCATGTAGTCACTTAACAATGTATTTTATCATCTCCATAGTAGTGCTTTACCCCAAACACCCCTAAAATGTTTTGAAATGTAATTTGTGCTTTAAATTCAGACAGGGTGCAAGAGGCTTTTTTTGCGGGGTCCCCAAATCATTTGGAACCCTCCCTCCCCCCAACTGCTAAGTCAGCTGATACCAATTCTCTATCTATCCTCAATCATCTATCTGCTGACTTTGCCAAACCCATACACACTATACCCATCTCTTTTGTGGTCAGATGTATGGATGTATTCCCCAAAGCATATAGTGCAAGGGCCTGCCTGTATACTTTCAAATGGTACTGTTTAAAGTTTTTGTATACTATTATTATCTTGATAGGTAATAGCAGAATGTCCAAATGTGCTCAAATGTGTACAGTGTGTATTTATATCTTTGTATTATGATACTTCTTACCTGTCCAGTGGGCTGCCAATAGTGTAACTAAGGAGGGGCTGTTCAAAGTAATACCCATTATTTAGGCATTCATCTCTCAATGAAATGGAGAGGGTTACCTGTCCAAGAGTCCACCCCTATAATGTTAGAAATGGCCCATGAGAGGGGGGGGGAATCTGATAGGTGTACCTTATAATTTGTTCTTTAAAAATTCCCATAAATAAATGTTATCTTGATGTTGACCAATAATGTTTGTGTCTAATCTGCTTTCCCTGTTTATGTGCAAAAAGACTAATTTTTTTTTTGTTTTACTCCACAGTTTCCTTCCACGCCACAAGAATGGCAGACTGTGGCCTCCCACTTTGCCCAGCGGTGGGACTTTCCTAACTGCGGACGGGCAATTAATGGGAAACACGTCCACATCATCCCACCACCCAAGTCGGGGTCGTACTATTATAATTATAAGGGGTTCAATAGTATTGTGATGTTGGTGGTGGTGTCGGCTACTTATGAATTTCTGTATGTGGACGTGGGGAAGAATGGCCGGATGTCCAATGGTGGAGTCATCGCCCAGACAGAGTTCTACAGGCGTCTCCAGAATGGCAGCTTGGACTTGCCACCTCCAGAAGACAATGTGGAAGGACTCCCATTCGTCTTCATTGCGGATGAAGCTTTTGCGCTGGGGGACCATCTTATGCGGCCATTCCCGATGAGGACCCTCACCCCGGACCAGAGGGTTTTTAATTACCGGCTGGCCAGAGCCAGAAGAGTGGTGGAGAACACGTTTGGAATCATGGCCAGCCGGTTCCGCCTATTTCTTACACCCATACATATGGCGGAGTACAAACTGAATCACATTATCCTGGCGTGCTGTGTTCTACACAACTTTTTACGGCAACATTCTGCCAACTATGCTGGCTCAGTTGGGCCTGAGGCCAGAATTCAAAATGAACCAACCCTGACGGCGCTTGAAAGTGGCCGTCCTAGCTTGCCCCCCCTGAGTGCCCGTGATGTCCGGATAAGATACCTTGAATTCTTTGCGGGTAGGGGGGCTATCAATATGCCCGACAATGTTTAAAACCATTTTCAAATAAAAAATAAAACAAAATAAGCAAATCTTTGGTGACATTTACTGCTTGTGTTTGTTTTAGCTGACCCTGACAGAAATGTTGTGAGTCCTGAAAATGGCGTGATTGTGTAACCTTACAAAGCACTGTTGGGTGTTATTTACTAAAGGCAAAGACACTTTGCACTACAAGTGCAGTTGAAACTGCACTTGTAGTGCAAAGTGGATTTGCCCTTAGGAAATAACACCCATTGTCACAGAAAGCAGCAATTAGAGCACCCCAAAAGTGTTGTAGCGTTGAGACAATAATCCACACATTCTTGATTACCAATCTTTTTAATACCTGCACAATCACATGTGCATTTATAAAAGGTTTTTAAAACAAACCAACATGTTTGTTGTATAACAATTTTTGGGGTCACATTAGAAAAAGTAGAAATGTCCATTTAAGATAAAACAGGAATGTTTAAAACCCACAAGAAAGACACAAATCTTGAACTTACAAAGTTCACATTTGGTAGAACTTGAAGGCAATATCAGACATGAGTATTTAGAAACTGTGTTTGATATTGCGTTCAGATGGGGTGAAGTCACCCCCGGAAAAGCCAAATTTTGAAGATGCACACAAATAGCCGAATGTCAACATGTGCTAGCTGTCATCATGGGGGATCAAGGGACGTGTTCTGGGGCAGCAACCCCTTCCTCTCAGCTACTTTATTATTGAGGAAGGGGTTGCACCCCCAAAACGTGTCCATTGATCTCCCGTGATGGCAGATAGTACATGTTGACACACTGTGTGCATCCTCAAAATTTGGCTTTTCTCCAATTAGACAAAAAATGTTAAAATTGTAGCACACCATAAAACAAAGGGATTTGGAGGGGTTTTAAACTCTCCCCAAAACGTTAATGATGTTCTTATTTTTTTTAAGAACATCATTGATGTTTTTCTTGATGTTTTCCAAGTCCCTATTACACCCCATGATCTCCCCAATCAGGATCTGTGCACTTTCCGAGGTGAAAGGATCTGGATCCACAACATCATGATCACCTAAAAAGATAGAAACCAAAAAAAAACATGTATTATAAACATCCATCTCTTACCTGAGCCTGTGGTCGCAGACACTCACCTGTTGTAGTGACTAGTTCCACCACGTCTTCTTCCTCCTGCTCTTCTTGTCTTGGTTGGATTTCCCCTTCTTCCAGAGGTGGGGGGTCTCTGGTCTCCTCGCATGAGGAGTGTCCTCCGAGTCTTTTCTCCCCTATGTCAAAAAAAAAATGGTATACTTAGCACACAGATATTTGAGGGAAGAACTATAAATATGAAACATTGCTTGGAAGTGGGGTACAATTGTTTATTTTGGCAGAGTTCCAAGATGTAGAATTTTTAGTGTCCTTTGTCAAGCTTCAATACTTTACCTGTTTTGTCCAAGTTTCACAGATGGAGAAACCCCTATAGTATCCACTGGAGCAACTGTGTGGGCCCCCTAATAAAAAGGGTGTTCCTGTGTCCCACACTAGTGCTCCAGCGTCCAGATGTGAAAACTGCTGCTGAGTGTCCTCTCCTTACACAGAATTGCGTTTGTATTTCATTCTAGTAACAAACCCATCTACACAACCAAATTATTTTCAGACAAGTAGGCCCTAAAAAATGTGGTCAAATGCATATGGCCAAAACAATGGTGTTTTATAGGCCAAAAGAAAAATGTTTTTATACGAACGAATAATGTGCCCATGAACATGAAAGTTGACATTTTAAACTGGATAACAGTTAAGAAAAGCACATGGAGCAGCACGAACGTAATAAACACAAAAAGAATAGGAACACAGCACAACTACTTACTTTTTTGCAGCACTATCCGGATCTTTCTGTATTGCTTGTGCTCTCTTAATTTTAGGTCCGACCTTACGGACATTGGGGTTGGGGTAAAGCCCATACTTCCCGTCATAGTCGGCCTTCTTCAGGATGTCCACCATCTCCAACATCTCCCCAAAGGACATATTTGAGGCCTTAAATCGTCTCCTTCTGGATCCAGATGTTTCTGGCTCCGGGCTTTCCTCCCCCTCCTCCTCGTTGCTATAATTAGCACACACCTGCTGTGTCTCTGCCATATGCTCTTCCCCCACTGCGCTGAATGAAAAGGGGCAGGGAATAGACTAGAAAGAACGTCAGGGGCGGGCGGAGTTACACGCATGCGCAGTGTGTATAAAGCGCAACACGCGTGCGTAGTACGTACGATCTGTGAGTGGAGGAAGGAGTATCGGAGGTGCCGATCGTGATAACGAAGGTAAGATCTAAACTTGGGCCTATACTGCCTCTAGATTGAGGCCTATATTGTAACAAGATTAGGAGAGTTTTGCCTGACATTAGGGTTTGTCTCGTGTTGTGTCTTGCATAGAAAATGGATGGCTTCAATGACCACAACTTCCTCCCCCTGTTCATAGACAAGTACAGGGAGCTGCCCTGTCTGTGGCAGGTCAAACATCCACATTACAATCATAAACAAAAGAGGCAGGCAGCGCTGGAGAAACTGCTGGAGTTGGTGAAGCCGGTGGTCCCCACGGCAACCATCCCCTATTTAAAAGCCAAAATTGGTGGCCTGAGGAGCACTTATCTTAGGGAGCGCAAGAAGGTCACGGATTCCCAGAGATCCGGAGCTGCAGCAGATTACATTTATGTCCCCAAACTGTGGTACTATGAGAGACTGCGATTTCTGTCAGACCAGACTGGATACAGGGAATCCCTCTCAACCCTTCCTTCCACTCTTCCTTCCACCCCAGCTGATACTTCCGATGTCCAACCTGGGACTTCCAGCCAGGAAGAAGTGGAGGAGCCCAGCTTGAGTCAGGTATAGCATTGTTCTACAGATTTCTGGTCAATAAAGAAATGATGTTTACTAGATGCTATTATTGATCACTTATTGCTGATTTAAGAAAGTGTTTTACATATCAATAGACAGTAGTGGGCAAAAATAATTGGAACAAGAATGAAAAATGCTGGGCTCAGAATGATAGTCTGTTATATTTGTTAACATTCAATTTGCAACAGTCATGAGCTGAAAACTGTGTGTGATTGATGAATGAAAAACTAAAACTATGTCCCTTTTTTATACACAGGAAGACCTCAGCCAGGACAAGGCTGTGGAATGTGCCACACAGGAGGAGGCTGTGGAATGTGGCAGCCAGGAGGAGGCGGGGGTTAGTGGCAGCCAGGAGGAGGCAGGGGCTAAGTGGCAGCCAGGAGAAGCCTGGGACCAGTAGGAGCCTGACCGAATCGCAGGTTCCTCCCCTCCCCCTTCCATACAAAAGACTCAGGAAGGGCAGTCACGTTCAGGATTCAGGGCTCAGGCTCATTCAGGAGGCTTCTGCGTCCCTCAGAGCCTTACCTACTCCTGAAGAGGCCTTTGCCTGCATGGCTGCCACCAAACTGAAGGGCATGCAGGAGGTTCAACGCCTCATGTGTGAGAAACTTATTTATAAAGTCCTAACTAAGGGGGTGAGTGGTGAAATCACACCCAAGACCGACATGATTGAGTTGGACCATCCTCCTCCTCCTCCTCCTCCTGCCACAACTCCACCACCACAGCCACAGTGTGGAAGGAAGCGTGGAAGGAAGACCAGAGAGTGATGACCTGGGTTCAGTCTGGTCTGACAAAAGATGCAGCCTCTTGTAGTACCACAGCCTGGGGACACAGATGTCATCTGCTGCTTTCTGAATCTCTGGGACTTCTGGACCAGACTGCACTCCCTTAGATATGGAATCCTCAAGCCACCAATTTTGCAGTAAAAAAATTGATGTGTGCCCCGGGGGTCAAAGGCTTTACCAATTTCTGCTGTTTCTCCAGCGTTGCCTCCCTCTTTGTCTCGTTGTGAGCCCTTAATAAAGGAATTTATGGGTCAATTATACTCGCCTATGTGTGTTTTCCTTAAAAAAAAACAGTTTGTTGGTGAGGAGGCAGGTTCATTTCAAAATACAATGTGAAATTAACAAGGGACACCAACACCAAACAATCTCATTGAGATTAAATAATACAAGATAATAATGGTGTTTTGGTAACTTGACACACAAAACACACATAAAAATATTCTGGAATAAAAAGCAAAAAAAAAAGCAAAAAAAAAAACAGCCTTGAAAAAAATACAAACCCAAAAAAAAAAAAAAAATAGCCTTGAAAAAAAAATTTTAACAATTAAAAACAACCAAAAAAAAAATTGGTCAGATGTGACAAATCAAAATATATTGAGGGAATCCCGATATATAATAAAGAAATAAGTTTGTGAGAAATCTGTGTGAATATGAGCAGCAAAACTACTTCATTCTTCTCACATTATAAAGAAGAAGAGAGTGCGCTGTATTAAACCATTTTTACATTGCAGCGTGACGAAAGTGCTGTATCCATTGCGAGCGTAATTTTACCAGACCGAGCTGTTCCATCTCGGAATTTCTTCTGAGCATGCGTGGCACTTTGTGCGTCGGAACTGGCCACACACGCGATCGGATTTTGTTGTCGGAAAATTTTATAGCCTGCTCTCAAACTTTGTGTGTTGGAAAATCCGATGGAAAATGTCTGATGGAGCCCACACACGGTCGGAATTTCCGACAACACGCTCCGATTGCACATTTTCCGTCGGAAAATCCCACCGTGTGTACGGGGCATAAGAATCAGAATTTTTTGATTAATTCAAGTATCATTGCGAACAAAAAAAAATAAAAAAATAAAAAAAAAAGCATCTGGTAGGCATGCATTCTCAGCTCGTTATTATTTTTTGCAAAATGTATACAATCATGATTTATGATGTGTTATGTAATCTTTTTGACACTATTGTCACAATAATCTTCAAGTACAATTATTCATAATTGTTTGTTTCTTTTGTAGTACTTAACTTCATGCAGCACTTTCAAAAGCTCCTGAGGAAGCTCTTATGAGCGAAACATATAGAGTAAGAAGTGGTTGTACATGCTATATGAATTTTTTTGCCTTTTGAACATTTATTGTCATTTTAAAGAAATGGATGTCTAATAACATTTATATTTTTATAAATCTATTTGCATATTATTGTGGTACCTTTAAAGTCCTGCTTGTCTTTAACCAATTGTTCCACAGTACAGAAATGGTTATTCTTCTAGTATGTGAACACACTGCAAATTATATTCTCATGGGCAACAAGATAAAGAAGGCTAAAATTAAAACCTATGTGGCTCACGGCCAAAGTTAAAAAAAAACTATAGCTGATAAGAAAAGAACCTAAAATATAAAAACGAAGGAACACTATCATCATTTAAATGTTACAAGGAATATAACATAATATGTAAAAAGGAAATCAATAAAAAAAATAATTCAAAAGGAACGACAGGTTGCAAAAGAGAGTAAGACAAACCCAAAGAAATTCTTCAAATATATTAACAATAAAAAAATCAGGTCTGAGCATGTAGGTCCTTTACAAAATAATCTAGAGTGGGTGACTGGGGACAAAGAAAATGCACATTTATCAAATAGCTATGTGTATACAAAAGAGCATGGGGGAGCTCATTTTCCACTATGTCTCAAAGTGTATATGGTCCAGAAATATTTAGACAGAATAAATGTGAATAAAGCACCTGGAGTAGATGGCATACACCAACGGATAATAAAAGAATTGAGCTCTGTCATTTCATTAAATTCTTATGCCCCGTGCACACGATGGTTTTTCCAACAGAATTCCGTTCAAGCTTGGCTTGCATACGCATGGTCACACAAAAGTTCTCTGAACTTTCGACCGCCAAGAACGCGGTGACGTACAACACTACGATGAGCCGAGAAATTGAAGTTCAATGCTTCCGAGCATGCGTCAAATTGTTTCCAAGCATGTATGATTTCTTGCGCGTCCAAATTGCATACAGACAAACACATTTTCGGATAGGAACTTTTTCTGACCGAAAAATAGAGAACCTGCTCTCAATCTTTTGCTGGCTGGAATTTTGCCAGCAAAAGTCGATGGAGCATACACACGGTCGCAATTTCCAACCAAAAGCTCTCTTCGGACTTTTGCTGGCGGAATTTCCCCTCCTGTGTATGGGGCATTAGGGAATCTTTAATGACTAGCATTGTACCATTGGGCATAAGGCCAATGTGGTGCCTATATTTAAAAAGGGGTCAAAGTAGACAAGTGCAGAACAGAAAATGTGTTTAGTTTAGTTTTGGATAGATTTGTTGTGTTACTAATTTTGTTTCATTTTGTTTCATTGATTCATTTCGGACATGGGAAGCATTCCACAAAAAACCTTCCATAATGCCTTAGCGGTGAAGAACTCTTATACAGTTCTATCACAATGGCAGTGGCGGTTGGTGGGTACTTCATTTGTGTGGGTGGCAAACAAATAACACCCCCCATGGCATGGTGGCAATGAAACAGAACCCCCCACGGGCAGTCGGCACTTATCCGCTCGTGTGGCTGAGCTATGGTGTCCTCTCCTCCTGGAGTGCGGGCAGACGGTGTCCACTCCTCCAGCTTTCTCTGCCGCCATGTGTCTCCTCTTCCGCCAAAATGCTAGGCATCCAATAGGATTGCCTGATGCTTTGGCCAATCAGGAAACAGGTCTCACAGACCTGCCTCCTGAATGGCAGGGAGGAACTTTAGTGTGATAATAGCAAAAATGTATTTGCTTATCGTCACACAACAGGGTGGGATTGGAGCACAATGCTCTGCGCTCCGAGCTCACCCTTTTTTGAAGCCTGTTAGAGCCTCTGGCTCTAATCAGGTGCTTAAAAAAACACCCTGTGGCATTGGAATCCATGGTCCAGCAACACTGGTATGTAGATAAGGGGGCCAGATGCATGGATAGGGGAGCCGTGCTCCCTCTATGGATAGGCCGCCACTGCACAATGGTATTAAACTCCAGCTAGGTTCGCAAGAGTAAAACGCCGACACTTAGCTTTGATGCAGTACACTTATTAATAAAAATCTGACAGCAGTATATTAAAAACTCACATGATAAGTTCTTATGTACGTGGAAGCCTTGGCTGGACCACTTTGCATTCTTTCCACTCATGCCCCGTTTCTCTGGATATATGATGGGATATGCCTAGGCCCTGTGTGGCCCTTATGAGTCTCCTGGGGAATGGGGTTTGGGTTCTTCCTCTTCCTCCTTCCCCTTACCCCCCCCCCATTTTTTTTCTTCCCCCTACTCCCTCTTTCCTGCTTTTCTTCTCCACTTCTCTTTCTTTTCTACCTCAATCTTTCTTTTCTCACAGCAGATGCAATATACCTAACTATACTGGTTAAATGGGTAATAGTGGGACAATTGGTGCATACTCTCAATCAGTTGAGTTTTCTATTGGTTTAGACTAATACAGGCCTTACATTTGGATTGTTCATTTTAAGACTTCTCCTGGTAACACTTCCATATCGTACATTTAGTTTGTCCCCACACTAGTGAATGACAACAGTCTGTTCAGTTTGGCCTAATTTGTTTACAGCCTCTTCAAGTTGATTAATTTATGCATCTTTAGCCCCACTGGCTTTGCGAGAGAGCACTGAACTGGGTGATACTTTGTAAACATTGTAACTGAAAACTGCATACACTGTTAACATATCAATTTGTGTACCTTAATTTGTACTGTGTATGTACAATAAATAACTTTATTGCTTTTATATTAGGAAGATTGTGTAGAAGTGTTTTTCACTTGGGTGATGGACCACAAGTTCACCCTGAGGATTTCTACTTCAAATTGTTTTTACTTAACTTAATTACTGAAAATTATTTTTATACTTTATGCCATTTCATTATTTATTATTAATTACTGTCACATTTCTTTGTTACACAATTTCTGAACCATGTATGTATACATAATTTGGCTCAACATCTTTGTGGATAATGAATTAGAATTTATTGTTTCCAGAGACAGACAGGAACATGGGCGTCCGCAGGTGGGGGCAAGGGGGTCAAGTGCCCCCCCCCCCCTGGAATCAGGGATTGGATCTTAAATTGAGCACAGTTGCATCGCTATCGGGGTGCAGGCAACCCGCACCCGGGAGCCACCCACCAGTGGGGTGACACAATCAAGGTGCTGTCAAGCCCCCCCATCAGTGTAGTGTGACTTCTTTTCCCTGCTCAGTCCAGCAGAGAACTCGGCAGCGCAGTGACAGGAGAAAGGCGAGCTGCGGGCTGTCAGAGTTTTCCCCCGCTTGCCCCCCCTTTCTCTTGTCAGAGAGAAGAGATGGCAGCTCTCACCAGGTTCCCTGCCCAGCTTCCTGTCCACTCCGTTCCTTCCCTATTGGCCATAACTGAGGGCCAATTAAAGGAGACTAGGAGAAGAGAGCATCAAGGGACATGTAGTCCTAAAGATTGGTGGCCCCATTTTCCACAGGGAGGAGGCTACAGCTCGATCAAGAGGGAGATTGAGAGACTGCAGGCTGGAAAAAAGTTGAGGGAGAGAGCGCTACAGGACAAAGAATAAGGAGTGTGCTGGGCGGAAGCCAGAGAGAAAGCCATGCTGCCCAGCACCAACCAGAGAGAGAGCCACACTGCCCAGCGCCACCAGAGAGAGCCACGCTGCCCAGCACCACCAGAGAGAGAGAGACACTGAGCCACTACCAGGGTACAGACATGCTACACTACTGACCAGAGTTGCCCCCCGGGGAATCCAGAGTGAGCGATCGTCCAGGCAGAGGGATCACTGCTGTAGTTTCTCTGGGTCTGGTAAGAGGGCCTGTTGTTCATTATCTATTACTTATCCTAGGGACTGTACTAAGTCTGCAGTCTCTGACCATGATAATGTGATAATGGCATTGTCGAAAAGGGGCGGTGCATGGGTGACCCTAAAATGATGCCCCCCCCTGAAAAAAGTTCTGCGGACGCCCATGGACAGGAAGCTTACATTTTTAGAAGAAGATCAGCAATGACAATCTTCATATTCTTTCAGTAAAAGATTACTTTAACCTCTAACACATTCAGCTCCCCATACCTAGCACAACAAAACACGTTACTGCACCGTGCATTCTCTCTGATAAGCTGTGTAAAATAAAATAAAATACAAGCTATTTTGCTAGTTAGTTTATGTTAATTCCTCTGTCAGCTTTTAACATGTTAATCTATTTGCCTTTTATTTTTTCCACTACACAGAACTCGTCAGTACTTTTTTACTTTTACTACATGTATTAAAGTGTATAAAGTTGGACAACCTAGTATCTCCCAGCAGGATTTAACATAGACATGTTGACCCTTTGAGAGGGAGCGCACTCTTGGGAGACATTAATCATGTCCCCAACTGTCCTCTCCCTACTTTCCTTACCCCCCCTGGACTTTCTGTTCTACATCCATATGTAATCCTAGCTACCACTTGCCCCCTCCTGATTCTACCCATCCAAAATTTCTAGGCCTCCCTTATGTAATCTCCAATTAATCTATTACATTTGGGACTTGTGACCCTATTCCTCCACTGAATGCGTTTAAGATAACCCACTCTCAACTATGTTATTAAATGATACCCTCCATGTTTAAGTTTGTATGAATTGTAGTACCTCGTGTACATTTCATTTATTCTGTATTATTTCCAGTGTACGACCAGTTGTAAGCTGGCCATACAATGATTGGAAATCATCCGGTTCAACAAGGTCTGGATGAAGTTTGATCTGGGTATGGCTATATCCCCACTCAGCAGAAGTTGTTTGATCAATTTCTGTTAATAGGACATGTTGGAAAACTATTCTTGATCAGCAGCTGCAGGTCATTAGCTGCACACACTGATCAGTGTATTCTGGAAGCTGCAAGAGCCACTGTCAAAATACAATGTGCCAGTGGGGGGATTCCTCTATTCACCTTGTTTGTGTGGATTGAGAAATATAAGGGAGGGCTTAACGAAAAAGTAACAAACAGTCTATGATCAGCTTTACTGTAACACATTGAATAACAAAAATGATGTACACCTTTACAATGAACTTCCCTTATTTGCTCCCTTCTGGTCTGCAAAATTTACCTATGGAATTGTTTTATCTGTTGCATAGTTGGAAGAAGTACCTGTTCATTTTTCCAGAAATCTTGTGAGTGTGCACAAGGAGGAGATGAGGACAGGTCTGTGTTCTTTATAATCCATCAGAAATGAAGTAGGCAGGGCTGACAACTCATGCTTAGGAGTTCAAAGCCATGTCATTATGTAAAAGAGGAAAAAAGGAGCAAATTCTATCAAATTCTTTGAGTATAATAGATCCTCATTAGAAATATGTCTTGTGCTAATGTGACAAATGGGGACAGATTCACATGTCAGAAAGGTGTACTTAAATCTGTTGCAGAATTTTCTCAGACAGAATTTAGTCAGTGACACAATAATTATGTATGTGACAGAATATTTTTTACTTTCTGCTATAAAACACACCCAATAAAAAAATGTAAAAAATCTAATTTCTTCATCAGTTTAGGCCAATATGTATTCTGCTACCTTTTTGGTAAAAAAAAAAAAAAAATCCCAATAAGCTTATTTATTGGTTTGTGCAAAAGTTATAGCGTCTTCAATCTATGGGATATTTTTATGGAATTTTTATTTATTTATTTTTACTAGTAATGGCGATGATCAGGGACTTATAGTGGGACTGCGACTTTGCAGCGAAGAAATCGGACATGAAATTACACTTTTTGGGGACCAGTGACACCAAATACAGTGATCAGTGCTAAAAAATATGCACTATAACTGTACTAATGAAACTGGCAGGGAAGGGGTTAACATTAAGGGTGCTCAAAGGGTTAAATATGTCCCATGGGAGTCCTTTCTAACTGTGGGGGGTGCTTGTACTGTTGGAAGACAGATATCCATGTTCCTGCTTAGCAGGAACACAGGATCTTTGTCTTCCCTTGTCACAGAAGGGCGATCTGCCTTGTTTAGGAATGATCGTGGGTCCTGGTGGACATCAGGACTGACGGACCCGCTAATTGGCTCCTGGTGTGTCTAATCACGGTGGGAGTTGGTCGCGTACGTGCAAACCCGGAAAAAGCGATCACGTACAGGTATGTGATTTGACATGTAGGAGCAGCCGCTCCGCAGTATATGTTTGTGAGGTGGTCAGCAAGTGGTTAACAGGCTACATCACATGGAAATGTGCATGTATTATGAATTGAAGAAGTACTTACTATGCTTTTTTTTTTTTTTTTTTTTTTTTTTTTTTTTAGTTTTTTGCATTGACATATGCTTTAACTTTATTTCTCACAATCAGTATTTTGGTAATTACAGTAGTAGTGAAATAAAATTCAAAGAAGGTCTGGTCACTAAAAATTTTCTCCGGCCGAGGTCTGAATCACAAGTCTGTGCCATGAAAGATTTTACACATCTTCTTTCCTTTTTTTGGTGCAAGCCACGCTCTCTGGCACTTGTCTTACTGTTTCCTGTAAATACTCTGATAATACTCTGTAAATGCAAATGTCCCCAATAGTGTTTCCCCTTACATCAGGTGCCACTACCAAAGTAATTCATTACATTGGTTGCCCCATCAGACTACCCCCATAAATCAGTTACCACCATCAGAGTACCCCGTTATATCAGGTGTCCCCATCAGAGTTCCCCCTTACATCAGGTTTCCTCATCAGAAGACCCCCTTACATCTGGTGTCTCCCATCAGTGTGCCCCCTTACATCATTTGTCCCCATTAGAGTGCCCCCTTCATTTGGTGCCATCATCAGAGTGCCCCTTTACATCAGGCATGGGCATATTTTGTTGTGCCCATCAAAGTGAACCTTACATTAAATGTGCCCATCAGTGTACCCTTTAAGAAGAAATGTGCCCATCATCATGCCCTTGTAAACACCCTACATACCTTAAGGCAGGCAGGGAGTGGAAGTCAGCAGAGGTAATAAGCTGCAGGGGGTGAGAGCTGCGCCGGGAGTCTTCCTAAAGGGGGCGGGCACGCATACCACATCAGACCTCGTGGCCACCCAGGTTAGAGCTAGGAGCCACGAGATTATGAGAAGCAGGGGGTAGGGGTGCACAGGTGACATCATGTTTTACCTTGCGGCCTGGACGGCAGCTGCCAGATACTAAGCAGCAGGGGGCGTCATTGGTTGCAGGGATGCCTGCAGTCCCAGCACAAAATGACTGCTGAACAGCAGAGTGGGGATGTGGCACTGTACACTGGTGTCCTGATGGGAGCATTACTCGGTCTGTGTTCGGACCATGGGCCACCATTTAATAACGGCTGCTATAGAGCTTCATACTCATATCTTCAATAATATCCTCAATAAACATTCATGTTTTGTACTTGTTTTCCACAATTGTCTCATCTTTCCTCTTGCATCCTGACTTTCAGTATTGTATTTCTTTACCTACCAGTTAGAACCAATTCAGTTTTAGCATTTGCTTCTGACCTTTTTCTAGTCTGGTTTGTAAATTTCTGCTTGAGGTTATTTTGACCTTAAAAGCCTCAGCTAATGGCCTTTCATCTCATACCTAATTTCTACCTTTAAAGCTGACTTCAAAGAACTATATAATAACTATCTCACAAAGCCCTTCCTTATTCGTACACCCTCAGCTATATCTGTTTTAACTTTGTTAAAATATTTTTATCCTTTTGTAAATGCTCTTCAGTGTGACCTAACAACCTTGGTATCCTAGTCCGTATATTAAACTGCTCATATTCTGTCCAGCTCAGCTAAACAGTGCACACAGTACCCAGAATCCTGCCTTTACATCTATCAAATGCTTTTTCAGATTTTGCACTGCTTTTCCGGGAGAGGCCTGAGTTCTACATACTTGATGAACTATATACAGTTGTATGACACACACATAACTATGCAATATTTTTTTTTGCCATGCAGACTTATTTTACGTCACAGTATATGTAAAGCCAAGGCATTTTCTTACAGTTTTGGATGGAATAGAGAAAGATTAAAACCCCTGTTAGATTTGTACTGCTGTCTGTGTCCCCATTTGTTAGATTCACACTCTCTGTTTGTCCTGTTGACCACTGTCACTAAAAAAGGAAGTGGTGGTAAATCAAATATGCTACATTTCTTACCAGAAAATTGAAGTTAAGTCCATCAATGGGGGCACCTATTCTGGTGACAACTGTCTAAAAGGAGACTCCCGCTCCTTATGGAGTTTATTGCATACAAATATATATGGAGCATGAATTAAAAACTACATGAGTTCTGGTATGCATGATATTTAAAAAATGAGATGTCAGTGTTACATATGCAGATAGCAAGAAATGCAAAGTGTATTTCTCAACACTGGATGCTACCACTCAGAAAGTCCCAACGTGTTTCGATCGTATTCTGTCCTGATCTTCCTCAGGGGGATGAAGACATCTTCAAATTGAAATATCCTGCATAACCAGAGCCAACTAAAATCATAGGAACAGGGTGGTTTCCAGGTGGTGATCTATCTGGAAAGTGTGCAGAAGGGACCCATGGAAAATCACACCTGCTGAATGTAAGAAAATGGAGAGGAGCACACATAAGCTAAGAGTGCACTTCTAGGTGGTGGGCGTGACTGCGTCCTGCCGACGGCTCACTCCTGCTGTGATTATACACAGCGGGAGTAGATCAGCTGGTACCGTGGACTTGATCATTCAGTGCAGAAGCAGAACGACAGTCTGTCTATGTTAACAAGGCAGATTTACCTTCTGTTAGTAAGGAAAGCACGGATCCATGCCTTTCTTTAGTAATAGCACCTTCAACACTGTACAAAAACACAGGCTAGGCACACAGATAACCCTTTGCTTGCCGCTGGTGTTAACCCCTTCCCAGCCAGTGTCATTAGTACAGTGACAGTGCATATTTTTAGCACTGATCACTGTATTAGTGTCACTGGTTCCCAAAAAAGCATCAAAGTGTCAGTTAGTGTCCAGATTGTCCATCGCAATATCGCAGTCCCACTATAAGTTGCTGATCGTCGCTATTACTAGTAAAAAATAAATAAATAAGAATTCCATAAATATATCCCATAGTTTGTAGAGACTATAACTTTTGCACAAACCAATCGATATGTGTTTATTGGGATTTTTTTACCAAACATATGTAGCAATACATATTGGCCTAAACTGATGAAGAAATTCGATATATTAAAATTTTTTTATGGGCTATGTTTTATCGCAGAAGGTAAAAACGTTTTTTTTTTTTTTTTTTTTTTGAATTGTCTGTCTTTTTTTGTTTATGATACAAAAAAATTAAAAAAAGCAGAGATGATCAAATACCACCAAAAGAAAGCTCTGTTTGTGGGAAAATAAGTCACACATTTTATTTGTGCGATTGTCAGTTAAAGTAACGCAGTGCTGTATCACAAAAAATGGCCTGGTCATGAAGGGGGGTAAACCTTCCTGAGCTGAAGTAGTTAAACCATTCTCAACAGAAAAATGGGTTTGACAATACATACACTTTGAAGTTTATATTTCTATATTACAAAAACAGTAGATATGAATTGCTATTTTTAGCCACATGCCTGTAACACTAACTATTCCTAAAAATGTTCCCTCTTCCTACATATCTTGTCTATCCTGTGTAAAAAAAAAGATCTCTATACTCAATTTTTTAAATCCACTCCAGTCCGATCACCTTATCATGCAGCTCCAGCTCTCCTGTGTTAGGGAGCGCTTGACAATAGCCTGGCATTTTGGAAGACATGATGTAACCCATAGGTGTTGTTGGTGGTCTATCCTTTCCCCTGCAGCTGCCGTTTACTTACACAGGTATCACATGACTGAACCAGAGAGATATAAAAATAGATAAGTATACAGATTTTTTTTACACAGAGTAGGTAGTAGGAGGAGTAAAGGAAAAGCTTTAAGAATAGGTAGTGTTAGGCTTTAATTTCACTCTAATATACTGTATCAAGGCTGGAAAAGACTTTTAGTGGGTTACTGACAATTTTCACTTTTACAACAATAGGTTACTTTAGGTAAAGTTAGCTTCTAATAGTTTTTTTTTAACTGATTGTCCAGGTTGTTTGATGCTCTAAAGGTCGGAAGATAACTTACAAAGCAAATCCTTTGAATTGACAAGCAACAAAATAGTCAATGATGAATCGTAGTGAAATAGAAATAATAAGGTGAATTGGAAAACATCCTGGCAGCTGTCTTTGTTGCCATCTGTAGTTCTTTTTCCAGAAGGCCTTGGTACAGGGCATGGCAATAATCTGGCCTTGAACATATGAATTCAATTATTAACTTTGGAATAGCCTCAGTTGGAGCAGGTGTTTGATTCTTGCAGTCTTCTTGAGATGGAAAACATGACTTGATAGAATGCTAATACTTGATCGTTGAGTCTTTTATTCATCCCAAAGGTGTTCTATTGGGTTGAGGTCAGGACTTTGTGCGGGTCAGTCAGGTTCCTCCACCCCAAGCTCGCTCATCCATGTCTTTATTTGCTTTGTGCACTGGCCCAAATCATTTGGTGGAGGGGGAATTGTGGTATGGGGTTGTTTTTCAGGGGCCAGGCTTGGCCCCTTAGTTCCAGTGAAGGGAACTCTTAGGATGTCAGCATACCAAGACATTTTTGACAATTTTATGCTCCCATTTTTGTGGGAACAGTTAGGGGATGGTCCCTACAACAATAAAAAGAAAGGGTTACCCAGCACATGGCAGTGAGAGAGCCTGTATTGTAGCTTAGTTCAGCTAAAATATTGTCTTTTTGGTTGGAATTTGTCCATATAAGCTTTAAAAAAGGTTCAGGTGAAGGCTATCCCCAGAACGCATCCAAGGTACTATGTGAGCAATGTAAAAGAGAGAAGGAGGGAGGCGCATCTAAGTGCAATAATAAAAACGTATTTTAATAGCGCAAACATAAATGCACTTACAGGAATGAAGACATCATAGGCATATCTGTCATGTGTAGGGTCCTCCTTGAGGGGCGCCAGCAATCCGGATTTCCCCAGTGATCAGCGGTGTTTTCACATGCACAGGACGCTGAAGCAGAGAAGATCCCAGCTGCCTGGTGTGGACCGCACAGGGGAAATGACGTCACTCTGTAGGTGGACTTCGATGTGTGGAGGACAGGAGAGAAACAAGGCTATGCGCGTGGAGCATACAGTCCCTTCTACTGGCCTGTCAGTGTCTGTAGTAAAAGCAGCTTTAATGCAGTCTGATCGTGGCTATAGGACTACAAGCACCAGCGGACCAAAGGCACATGTAAAGGGCAGTGTTAAAACACACATATCAATGGCAATTGTAGAAATTATGGAGGAACATTAGTGTTAAAAGACACAAGTATTAAAAGACAACAACTGATATGGAAATCACTATCTTAAAACATTGAGGATGTAAAGGATGTATATATATATATCCGGCGGGTATACACATAAAGAATAATAAACATGAGAAATTTACAAATATATAGAAAAGTACATACATAAGAAATATACACATATAAAACTATATAGAAAAATATATAAATATATACTGTATATATATAATTATAATATAATTAAAATACAATCTCTATGGAATGCATAGGAGGACCCTACACATGACAGATATGCCTATGATGTCTTCATTCCTGTAAGTGCCTTTATGTTTGCACTAATAAAATAACTTTTTAATATTGCACTCAGGTGTGCCTCACTCCTTCTCTCCTGTTCCAACATGACTACGCACCAGTGCACAAACAAGGTCCATAACTGGCCTGCACAGAGTCCTGACCTCAACTCAATAGAACACCTTTGGGATAAATTAGACTGCGAGCCATAGACACACTCCTAAACCTTGTGGACAGCCTTCCCAGAAGAGTTCAAGCTGTTATAGCTGCAAAGGCTGGGCCAACTCAATATTGATCCCTAAGGACTAAGATTGGGATGCCATTAAAGTTCATGTGCGTGTAAAGGCAGGCGTCTCAATACTTTTGGTAATATAGTGTACATTAAATGAATTTCCTGATAAACCTACAAAATTCAAAATGTGGCGCCCCTCCCACCAAACATCTTTCAACTGATAACTTGAGGCTGGGTTCACACTGGAGAATGCAGCGGCTCACAGAAGGAGTCCGGTGCATTTCTATTCACCATTTGAGGTACGATTTCAGCCTGAATTTTAGGCTGAATTCGGACCAAAAGACGCACAGGGCTCCTGTGCAATTCCCACCGGTGCTGCTGCGGAGATGTGTGAATCGGCTCCAGAGAGAGATAGTCACAATCTCCTGCTATGCGAATTGGATGTGGACAAAACCGCATCCAATTCACAATAGTGTGAACCCAGCCTGAAGGATTCACACTATAATGGCACCCTGTTTCCTTGTCATGACACTCAGTTTGTAGTCTGCCACTATTGGGGTGCATTACCTCTTTTTTACATGGAACCTTGTGTATTTCAGTGTTTTCTTTGGTCAACCTTTGTTATGTTTGGCTCATCATTGTTACCACTCTATTTACTGTATCTTTATGTTCAACTTATTTCTCAATTACATTTATGGAAAAGAAAACTTGAAGGAGCCAGTGGGAACATGGGCCAAATAACAACTGTATCCAATCAGATGAAGCTGCTGTTCAGGTATTCTGATGTCTGTATGTGGTGGCTCTCAGAATATAATAGGCACAGCGGAAGATTCATCCATCTACTCTGTATGGCATGGATGGAGGAATCTTTTAGAATTTTGTATGTTCAACCCACAGGCTGAACTAAAATTAAAAAGAACATTTTTTTGGAGGGTATAATATTATTATCATTCTTAAATCATGTAAATTTAAACTATAGATTTACTATTTATAGGCAGTGACACTCTACAAATCATTCAGACAGCAGACTGAAGGCATGTCACTTTTTGCCAAAATCAGAGCACTGTTATGAAACACTTTATGAGGTGGAAGGCTGTACCGTGCTGGTATGAAGGAAAGTAGACATGAATGAGTGACTCTATACAAGCTGACCAAGAGGCAGGTTACCAGCCTCCAGTACTTTCATGTTCCACATCTGACCCAATAGCCAAACAACTTATATAGGGTTCTTTTTTATCAAGTTGAAACATTTTTACAAATATAAACTGTATGTGTGCCAGAATAGTTTAATTGCTATTTTATATGACTATCTTTTAGGATTTACCTAAAACACGCATTTGAAGGGATGAGATTTGGGTTCAGCAATACTATGAGATTGTGGCAAATCCTGCATGTTTGAGGCTTGCATACCCAATGAATAAATACTGTACATACATTCACTGGGCTGAATTCTTTGTAACTTAGTTTAGCTGGTTTAGAAGAGCTAATAATGGGGGATTTATTGTGTGCCAGCCCCCTCTTTGTGGGTGGGTGGGTTCACAGCAGCCATTTGTCAGTATGTGTCACAGCAACACAAGGTCTGTGTAAGGAGAGTTAGTTGATACTTTATTGTGTTAAATTACTGTGGCGATTGCAATGGAGGACTATATGGTATATTCTTGTGAACCCCCTTTCCCCCTACCCTTGAGATTCAACAGTACGTTTTAGCACTATTTTTGTGTGTAGACGCTGTTTAGCTGCTACCCCTGCCTTCAGGTTTATTTTATCTTTTTTTTATTACACACACACACTGTATAGAGAATATATTCTACAAAATACATTTATTTGTACAGCATTGCCTGTATGTATTTTACACAGGCAAAGCTCTCCTTTGTTTGCAGCACATCACAGCATACTTGTGTTGTAAAGTACAAACCAGAAGTTCCAGTAGACTGCTAAAAAGACTGCCATGGAAGGATTCAATGTATACACAAAAAATCTACATAGTATAAATTCAAAAAATATATATTCACACAGTCATGTGGTCAATTTACTTCTCTTTATTGCATGCAACACAATACAATAAAAGAAAATACGTTGTATAAACAAACCCCATTTAAAGCTAGCCCATCGTGCTCTACTATGCAAGACCATACACACTGTTCCAAAGACATCATCATCATTCAGCTCCCAAATCCATCAAGTTTCTTTATGCAGATATTATTGGCAGTCTCTTTTCCTAGGATCCACATTGATCCCCTCCACTACCCACATTTTCAACAAATCAATGTTGCCATCTTGATTAAAAATGAAGTTTATATGCCATAAATGTGATCAAGTAAATGTTTTTTTTTTAACCAAATCACACATGTTGCCTATGTGCCAATGTGTACTTAGGACTCCAGGGAAGAAGACTTTGCCGAAAGGATTTTGCAGAAAGAAACTCGATGGATTTAGAAGCTGAATGCAACACACACTCTGGGTTAAAATAATAGCTTACATTTCAGTCCTTTTTTAGTTTGGAAATAAGACTCGTGGCCACTCATTACAATTAGAAGAAAAGAGGTTTAACCTTAAACTACGTAGAGGGTTCTTTACTGTAAGAGCGGCAAGGATGTGGAATTCCCTTCCACAGGTGGTGGTCTCAGCGGGGAGCATTGATAGCTTCAAGAAACTATTAGATAATCACCTGAATGACCGCAATATACAGGGATATGTAATGTAATACTGACACATAATCACACACATAGGTTGGACTTGATGGACTTGTGTCTTTTTTCAACCTCACCTACTATGTAACTATGTAACTATGTAAAATTATTTTTGCTAGAGTGTGGGTTACGATTATCTACAGCCATAGGGTGTGTTCACCTTTTCATTACTTTCAGTTATTTTTTTCAGTTGCTTTACCCTCATATATGTTATTGCTAAATTAAACTACGTCTTTGTGGGGGTGTGGCCTGGATGTGAGCCAGACTGGTATAGTGAGCCAGACCGGGATGTGAGTCAGACAGGTTTGGAGCTCCAAACCTGTCTCTTCTCCAACAGCCTCCATGAAGCTCTTTCTTGGCTTCTCAGGATCAAGCACCATGTCAGCACCCTCTCCAAGATAAGTACTCCCAGGCCTTTTTCTTCTGGGCACACAAACCTCCTTGGGTGATGGACCGGAGATGGTCCCTTCCAGCATGGATATCCTGGCAGCAATTGCTGCTTGCAAAGAGACACTGACTGCAAAGATAGACTTTCTGGCTACAGACATCAGCCTTATTAGGCATGACTTAGATAAATTTGGCTCCTGGGTGTCTGAGATAGAAGACCTTGTCTCTGGGGTGGAGGATATTGTGCAGGCTGACTTTAGAGATCTCCGGGCTCTCCAACTTCAGGTCAAACTTCAGGTCAAAGCCTTACAGGAGAATGCAACTGACACTGAAAACTGACTGAGGAGGAACAATATTCATACCCTCAATCTCCCAGAGCTAAAAGAAGGGATCAAGCCTGTGGAGTTTACTGAACATCTGCTGACTAATCTCTTTCATCTTACTGACATGCCATCTACTTTCTAGGTTGAACAAGCCCATAGGGTCCCCTCACGCTTCCTATACCTGGGGCTACACCATGTCCTTTCCTTCTATGCCTGTTGAACTACAGGGACCGTATCCGTATCCTGGTGGCAATAAACAGAACCTAAGCTATGAGAATACCAAACTCCTGCTCTTCCCAGACTGTTCTCTGGAGATGCCATAACAAGGCCAGCCCTACAACTCCGAGGTCCAAAAACATCTCTGGGATAAGGGCAATAAATTCATCCTGTATTTGGGATATTTTTGCCCCCTTATGGCTCCACATAATTGTGACTCAATCACTGTGATTTCTTGGAACATTCGTGGCCTCATTTTCAAATTCAAGAGGGCTTTATTCTTGCATTATGTCAAACTGCACTCCTCTCATGTGTTATTACTGCAAGAAATTTATCTCACGGGCAGCAAGCTTTTAGCACTAAAAAAACCCTGGGTTCAAAAATCTTTGATGCCACATAGTCTACCTTTGCCAGAGGGGTCTCGATATTGATCAACAAATCTTTTCCATGTGTGGTTGAGGCGATCCATACGGACCCCTAGGGCAAATATGTTATAGTGGTATTTACGCTGTGGCATCAACGTTATGTTATGACTGCTCTCTATTTTCCTCCTCCCTTTTACCCTGATCTACTGTATACTATCCTGGAGAGGATTACCCCAAATTACTCCTTATGGGAGATTTCAATGCTATCCTGTCGCCAGATTTGGATAGGCCTATACCGCCAAAACACTTCTCAGGGGACCTGTCTGCTTGGGCCCAAACCACTGGGGTTACAGAGGTGTTGCGGTAGAAACAGCCCACTACTAGGTCCAACTCTTGCTTTTCTGCCTCCTATAAGATCTCCTCCTGTATCGACCTAGCTTTTGCTAGCTCCTCCCTGTTACTGAAGGTCATTGATGCTACATACCTGCCCAGTGGACTTTCAGATCATTGTCCCCTAGATGTAGTCCTTTGTGCGCCCTCCTCCATCCTTATGGTGCATCTTTATGGTGCCTTGGCCCACATTGGGTCTCTCACCCTTATCTCGCTTTAACTGAATATTGGGAACTCAATGCAAGGTCATCCTCTCCAGCTGTCACATGAGACATCGATTTTGAGGGGGATCAATGGAATTTTTATTTTTATTGGCATGGAGTTCCCCTTAAAATCTTTACCAGACCCAAATGGCCTGGTATCGATTTTGGGTGGACCCTATGCTGTTTTTTTCTTAAATCTGTCATAGGGTTCCCCTTAACCACTTCAATACACTGTATTATATACTCTGCACTGCTCTGTATTATATACTCTGCACTACATTATATACACTACACTGACTGCACTATATACTCTACACTGCGATATATACACTACACTGACTGCACTATATACTCTGCACTGTGTTATATACGCTGCACTGAGTGCACTATACACTCTGCACTGTATTATATACACTACACTGGCTGCACTGTATAATCTGCACTGCATTATATACACTAAACTGACTGCACTATATACTCTGCACTTTGTTATATACACTACACTGAATGCACGCTCAATCCACCAACTAACCTTCCTAATCTCTCTCCATTAATGCACACTATATATGACCGCCCTGTAAGCAGCCTTATATAGTGTGGGTCGTGGACTTAGCCCCTGAGCCATGATTGGCCAAAGGCACCCTGCCTTTGGCCAATCATGGCTCTCATTTTACATTGCGCTGTGATTGGCCAAAGCATACAGGTCAGGTGCATGCTTTGGCCAATCAGCAGCCTTCAATACACTGCAATCTCGCAGTGCATTATGGGGCGCTCTGCGCTGGGCAAATGTCCCACGAGCGCCCCATATGTTAATTTGTTCTACAAACAAACGAACACCTGATGTTGGAGACGAACTTACGTTTGACTCGAACGTAAGGCCCATTTCTACTATGGGGCAGGTAGTTTCCTCTTTAGATGAGATTTTAGAGGCTTTCCATCATTTTTACAGCTCCTTATATACTTTCACCCCTCCCCCCTGACTTTTAGCCTAGGGATCTGTTGAACTTGCCAGATCAAGTGACCCTTGGGTGGCTTTCAGAAGTGAAACACTCTGCTTTGGTACACCCTTTTTCTTCGGAAGATGTTCTTGCAGCCATACACTCTTTCCCTGTGGAAAGGGATCCTGGCCCTGATGGCCTCCCCATAGATTTCTATAAGACTCATGGTGACAACCTAGCCCTGATTCTAGCCTCCCTATATATATGGGGGAGGGCTCCCTGCTTGCATAAACCATGCCCACATAGTTATAATATATAAGTCACCTAAGGACCCTATGCCCTCTGCCTCTTTCAGGCCTATTGCACTGCTCAATAATAATTTTGAAATGTTAACTGTGACGGGAGTCACTTTGGGCAGGGGGCTTGTGGAACCCAGTTTACCTTAGAGAGGTCTGGAAACTCCTTGCCCAGCTCCCCTGGCCCCTTCTATGTGTATGTCACCCTGTGTCTATTAGGGGCACAGAGTGATCGAGAACCCCAGTCGAGTCTGCACTAACCAGACTCCCTGTACAACCACACTGAACTTAGCATTTTATGTTACCCCTGTTATCCAGGGTTCTATATGTGTGGTATGTGTTGAAAGAATGAAGGATCTTTTCCACTTGGGACAGTAATATTTCTGAACAATCTCCCTCAAGAAATATATAAAGATAATTTCCACCTTTCGTCACAGATCATTGCTAGATAGTTTGAGGTGGGGTGGGGGTTGTTATGTGTTTATTAAGTGCCTGTTTTCCATTGTTCTATTGTTTCTGTCTGCCTTGGGAGCAAAGTATTATGGGATATATATGTGTATGTGGATTAGATGGTAGAGGGGAAGGGGGGTTTCTCCAGCAGCCCCTCCTAAAGATGGCCTACTATTGGAAAATTGAATATACCTGTGTGTCATGTTACTGGAGGAGGTAAGGTTTACCCCGCCCTGTGTCATTATGCTAAGAAGGGGGGTTGTCCCCGAGTGTATATTTCTTTGTACCTGTGTTTGAATAAACAGTGTTTTCCACCCTACACAGATGTCTCGACAAGTGTCTGGGTGGGCTAAGAGATCTTGGATAGTGCTGGTACCAGGCAAGGGAAGCATATACGGCAGACATACTCTACTTGAGTATGGGGGTCCATCACATTATCCAAGCTCCTTACTCTCAGACTCCAGTATCTGCTACCTACAGTTATTGACCCAGATCAAACAGAATTCATGGCCCATAAAGCACTGACATAAATCTCTGTAGACTACAGTGTATACAAATCTGTGCCAGTGAGAGAGGGCAACCCTGCCAGGTACCCCTATGCAGGCCAAAGGATGCAGATAGTCCACCTCCTATCCTAATGGAAATTCAACCATGTAGCTTTCCTGTCGTATGTCTTCAGCCCCTTGGTCTAGTGGTACTCTAACTTCCAGGAGGTCCTTTACCAGGTCAGAAGAGTTTGTGGCCACTTTATGTTTTTCTGCCAGAAATGCTGTGTTAACACAAGCCGTCTGTCAACTGTCTCATCTGGAACACCCCCATGTACTGGAACTCAACATTGCCCATGCCAAAGAGCCATAAATGAGTACCCATGCTATTTTGGTATCAGCACAGGTTCAGGGGGATCCAAGGTTCTTTTCACTCCTCAGTGTATTAGGAAAGATAAAAATACTGGGACTTGACAAATCAGTGATTAGTGAGTCAACCCCTTCCATATTCCTCCTGGAGCATGCACTTCATAGCCTGCAGCAAGATAAAGAGGAGGACTTGTGTCTGTCTCAAGGACAGTGTGATCTTTTGCCTGCTGTCTCCATTCCTGTGAGGCCGGAGTAGGCAGAGGAGGAATATGAAGAGGAGGGATGAGGTGCTGGTGACGAGAAGGAGGAAATAAGGCTTCACGGTGAGTGCTTCAACTCTTCCAAACACTGGGATAAGTACATGGTTGGGGTGAGATTGTTGACAACAGTGTTGTCCTCAGTAATACTGGCTGCAAGCAATTTGTGGTGAATGGGGTCTTTTATGCTCAAATTCCAGCACAAGGACCCAAGGATTCAGAGCCAAGAAAGGGATCACTGCTGTGTGACCAACTTATTGAAGCCCCAATATAAGGTAGAATGGCTGATCTACTGTCACCATCCCAGAGGGAGCTCAAAATGTGGCACTTTGAGGGAGTCTTGCAGAAGATCCTGATGGTGGCAGTATCTTTGCTGATTACCAACATGCCTCCAATCCTCCAATCCCTGAGAGGAGGAGAAGTGGTGGTGGCTGCCTCTGCATCACTTTTAACAGTTTTTTTACAGCACAACAGTCTTTCCAGGTTGCAGAATTGATACCTGCCACCTAACCTGGTCTAGTCAGGTGCTCTGGTACTGTAGTAGTGCCATACAATGTTTCCAGAGCTGGACCATAGCTGTCAAATTTCAAATATTTGCTCCAGGGTAAACCTCGCATCATGCCTCAAAGGTTGTAGCCTATTCCAATACTCAAAACACTTGTGGTTATCATTTCTGAGATAAAACACTCTAATATTGTTTTCATAATAAAGCTTGCCTAGTCTCTCCTTATATTATGGTCTAAACCAGCTGCTTACATATTTTCCAGCAATTTAACAATATTTGTGGCTTTTGTTTCTCATAAATTACACTCTTGTGTTTAGTTCTGAATAAAACCCATTTCTCCCTTTTGCATTACAGCCTTTCCAAGCTGTTCACACACTTTCAATATTTGTGGCTGTTGTCTCTCAAATAATGAACGCTAATGTTTATTTTTACAGAAAATCTGCCTCATTGCTCCTTCTTACATTGATATTTTACCAAGCTGCCGACATTCTCTTCAGCTGCTGCACTATATGTATGGCTATTGTTTCTTAGATAAAACATTCTAATGTTTCTTTCAAGATAAAACTAATCCTCCCATCTTATATTGTGGCCTAACCATCTGTTTACATACTGTCCACCAATAAAAAATATTTGTGGCTAATGTCTCTGAAACAAAACACTAATGTTTATTGCAAGATAAAATATGCATTGTCTCTCTCTGCCTATACACGTTCTCATGTACTGTCCTGGTGCAAGTCAATTTCTACCAAACCCATACATGAAGTCTAAATTTTGAATATTTGGGGATAATTGGAGATTTTTATCATTTTTTTGTCACCCAAGTAGAGCTTTCAGTGCCCTGATTATCAGTGTACATGTCTCTTTACACAAGCCGCATACCGGCTCTCCTCTACTTATGATGTCAGCGCGAAGAAAGGAATGCCGATAACCATCTTGTGTTTACATTGTGATCAGCTGTGATTGGACACAGCTGATCATGTAGTAAAGAGCCGCTGTGATTGTCTCTTTACCCTGATAAGTGATCAGCTGTGTCCTAAGGACATGGCAGTCACAGAGCATGTTGCCCAGTTTTGCAGAGGGTGCACAGGAAGCACGACCATGGGAGGACATCATATGACGCCCTGCCAGCAATGTGGGACAGCTCTGTAGCAGTCATTTGTCTATAGCTTGGTCGGGACTGGTTAAACCTTTTAGACAATAGACAGTACAGTGTAGTACTGCAAAAAACAGAGTCTCACAAACAATACTACTAACCTGCTTTGCCAATAGCCAATCTGTATAAAGTTGAGGGCTTTAGCTATATTTTTTCAAAGTAAACCTTCAGGTAGCTTTTTTGATCTGTTGGGTCTGTTACTTCCACTGTTATGTTCAGGCTTATTACCACTGTGCAGACAAAGTTATCTTAAAAACATTTTATTAAAGGGTAAGTCCATCTTTGTACACTTTTTGTTTTCTAAATTCCAGCTCCCCTATGCACCAATATAGCGTTCATGTACTTTTTTTGCAAAAATTTCAAAGCTTTCCATTAAATCTAGAGTCACTTACTTTTCTTGTCTAAATCAACATTTCCAGATGTTTCCATTAGTAATGTCTTCTTCCTGATCAGACTTTAGGTCATGACACAGGAAGGAGTTGACCAGCTGACCTCATTAGCACACACCCTACATCATCCACCCTCCCATTCCCAGGTGCACGTTTTTTTAAATGAAATTCAATCAATCAGAGATCACCCCTCTTGTGAAATGCACAATATACAATCAGTTTGCATAGTGTATGGCCTTTTTTATACAAGTACATAGGAGGGAGTGGACAGAAACACTCAGCTGTCAAGCCCCGTTCACAACTCTGCATAGCGGGAACTGGCATTCCCACATGTGTTTTTTTTTTTTTTTAGATAGGTGGAGAGGCGTTTTGGAGCATTTTCACTCATCACACATCCACCTGAATGGGCTGCCCTACACACAGCAATTGCCCAAAAGAAGCTTCAGAACTTTTTTTTAGAGTGGAGTTTGGTGTGTTTCTTTTACTGTGATTTTTGGTGCAGCGCATTTCTGAAATGCAAGGAAATGCACAGATGTTAAAGGAGCCTCATTGTTCTTGTGTTAACGCACCAATTTCACTTTTAGGCCCCATTCACATCTAGCATAGTGGGAGCGCACATTTTGTGTCTTGTTTATCCTGTGACATGCAAAGGGCAGCCTATTGATTTAAATTGGCTGCGCTATATGTGGATAATGGGACATTTTGGCATTTTGTTGGTTGTGTGTTTTTTACTGTGCGTTTTGCAGCATTTGCCCCTCTTTTTTTTCACATGGCAAAATGTCTTTGCTTCTGTGTTTGGTGTGCCATTAACAATTAACGGTACTGAAAGTGCAACTAGTAATTTTAGGTGTATAAACATGGCCATACACTATGCAATCTGATTGTATATTGTGTATTTAGTGAGAAGGGTGATCACTGATTTTTGTCCCCTGCTCCATCTATCAACCAATAAAAGGACTTTTGGAAGTGCAACCATCAGGAATCATTTCCTTATGTTACACAGCATGCGAGCTGGGCTAGCACCTGACTAGCGTGTGTGGAGATTACCTCACTCACCTGGAGCGGCTTTTCTTGTTTCATTAGTGATCACTGATTGATTTCATTTCATTAAAAAAACATGCACATGGGAATGGGAGGGTGGATGATGCAGGGTGCGTGCTAATGAGGTCAGCTGGTCAACTTCTTCCTGTGTCATGACCTAAAGTCTTATCAGGAAGACGACATTACTAATGGAAACGTCTGCAAATATGGATTTAGACAAGAAAAGTAAGTGACTCTAGATTTAATGGAAAGCTTTGATATTTTTGCAAACAAAGTACATGAATGGTATATTGGAGCCTAGGGGAACTGGAATTTAGAAAAAAAAAAAACGTGTTCAAAGGTGAACTTACACTTTAAGTTGAAATTAATCAGCTTGGGTGCTGCTGCATTTAGGCCCAAGCTAAATGTGAAAGTTACGAAATCAATTACACATTCAAAATATGTGATGCTAGAATGCGGTGTTGCTGATGCTGTCCATGCAAATTGTATTGTTCCATAACACCACATACAGCCTAAAGACATCTCCCAAGTATGTCATTTAAAGGATTGGTGCTTTTTCCATGTCTTCCTCAAAGTTTATTCAAAAGGACCTTTTTCTACACCATACAGATTTTATTTTTTGGGCCAAGCCCCCCATGCCCCCTCAAAAGCTGTTCTAAAAGAAATTAGCATCAAGATTGACCCCTTACAGACTTTAATGGGGGTTCACTGCTAAGTATCTATTAACCTTCCCCCCGCAAATACAAACTCAGGCAGATTCCCTCATCCCTATTCATTTGTAGGCATTACATGACAGCATGCCATGTGTGCATAAACCATGCATCTAATACTCTGTTCAATTGAAATTTAATTATTCTGCTTCAGTTTTCTCATCATTATATGCTTGCTTATGTGAATTTCTGCTTTCTGCTGTACAGTCTTCAATGTAATATTTCTAACAATTACTAATACAATTTAAATTAAAGAGATGGAGTTACTCCCAAGTGACACACAAGTATTGGTGAAATATTAATGATTATGCATCCTACATTTGTAATAAAAGAAATCAAATACCAAAAGAGAATATCTTATTAGAACAGATGACAAAAAAAGAATGCATTTGGGGAAACTGTCACATAAATATAGATGCTATCATCTTAAATAACAGCAAGATTATTTTTAAATACACAGAGGTCTTTGTTCTTTACCAAGCATTTCAACAAAGGAGTTTGCAACATTGCATACCAATACCTTCCACCCACCTGTACCATATACAGATAATGCATACAACATATCTACTTAAAAGAGGTATTCATTTTTAAAGTGGTGCTAACTTCATAAAATCCTGTGTGTTCCCTAAAGATAGATGCTCCTGTCTCTGTGCTTTATAAAAAAAAATACCAGCTATACCTGATTTCAGAGCGCCACTCGGCGCTCACGTAACCGGCCGGCTCTCTCCTCTCCCCGTCTGACAGCTGCAGCGAGCATGGCCCAGATTACCCCACTGATGTCAGTTGTGACGAGAGGAGGAGAGAGCTGGCCGGTCACGTGAGCGCCGAGCAGCACTCTGAAATCAGGTATAGCTGGAATTTTTTTTATAAAACACAGAGACAGGAGCATCTATTATTATGAAACACACAGGATTATATATGATATTAAAAGTAATTTCAGCAGCAGCAGGAGGGGGCGGGGACTTGACACAGAGTTGACAGGCAGGAAGGGAGGGGGGAGAGGACAGAGGAGAACAGGAGACCTGCAGATGACAGAGGCACGTAAACTGACCACAGTGTCATGATAAACCATGGTCAGTTTAGAGGGGGGAGGGTAGAACCAGGCAGGATCAGCCAGGTTTGTTTTTTCAGGAGCAGTGATTTTAAGAATGCTTAAAGTGAAACAATAAAAATTAAATATTCCTTTAAATATCGTGCCTGGGGGGTCACCTTAGTATGCCTGTAGCGCATTTTTTCCATGTTTATAACAGTACCACAGCAAAATGACATTTCTAAAGAAAAAAATGTCATTTAAAATTACTTGCAGCTGTAATGTATTGTCGGATCCTGGCAATATACATAAAAAATCATTACAAAAAATGCCGTGGGTTCCCCCCAGTCCATTACCAGGCCCTTCGGGTCTGGTATGGATATTAAGGGGAAATCCACGCCAAAATTAAAACAAGAAAATGGCGTGGGGGTCCCCCCAAAATCCATACCAGGCCCTTCAGGTCTGGTATGAATTTTAAGGGGAACCCCGTGCCAAAATTCTCGTCCCCCCAAAATTCCATACCTACCAGACCCTTATCCGAGCATGCAACCTGGCAGGCCGCAGGAAAAGAGGGGGCAAGAGGGAGCCCCCCCTCCTCAACAGTACCAGGCCACAAGCCCTCAACATTGGGAGGGTGCTTTGGGGTCCCATCCCCACAACCATTGCCTGGTGATTGTGGGGGTCTGCGAGTGGGGGGCTTATCAGAATCTGGAATCTCCCTTACAAGGGGGCCCCAGATCCCTCCCCCCTATGTGAATGGGTATGGGGTACATTGTACCCCTATTCATTCACCGAAAAAGTGTCAAAAAAGTAAAAACGACAGCAGATAGTTTTTTACAAATCCTTTATTAAAAAAAGTGCCCCGCAATACAAATCCATCATCAATCACGGTGCTGATGGTCCAGAGAAAAAAAAAACTGAAAAACTCCACCTCCATGGAAGGCGTCCAACCGACTGCAGTCTTTTGGCGGTGACAGCTGTTATATAGCCAAGAGTGGGGCCACCTGGTGATGTAAATGGGTGACCCTGCCCCCCTCTGATGTCACATGACATCAGAAGGAGGCGGGGTCACCTGTTTACGGTTCAGGAGGGGAGCCTGGTACGGTTCAGGAGGGGGGGCGCTCTCTCATCTCCCTCTTTTCCTGTGGCCTGCCAGGTTGCATGCTCAGATAAGTAAAAAAATAAAAATAAAACATAAAAAGAGGAAAGGAGGGCGCACTAACCTTGTGCATTACCAATAGTAAATTATATTAAAAGCTATACCAACAAAAATCATACTCACAAACGAGCATGTAAAAGAGGCTTATCAATAGGTGAGACTGCGTCTCTGAATGCCTGCAACCCGGACATGATATTGGAGGGGTCTGATGGCATCACAAACGGCTAGAGATGATTATTGTTGGTATAGCTTTTAATAAAATTTACCATTGGTAATGCACAAGGTCGGTGCGCCCTCCTTTCCTCTTTTTATGTTTCAGTTTTAAGAATACCCATTGTTCTGAAGAGGGCAGCAAGACTGCAGGCACATTTTGATTTAGAGGGTTGGTCACACCACTTATCCATAGACTAAGCACCCAAGCGCAGGAGATTATTGTTGTTTTGTTGTCCATGCTCAGATAAGTGTCTGGTATGGATTTTGGGGGGACCCCCGCACAATTTTTTTTTATTTTGGCATGGGGTTCCCCTTAAAATCCATACCAGACGTAAATGACCTGGTATGGATTTTGGGGGATCCCCCATGCCGTTTTTTTTTTTTTTTTTGGCACAGGGTTCCCCTTAACCACTTTAATACACTGTGTTAAATAAACTACGCTGCCTGCATTGACTGAATATAGAGTCTACACTGAATATCTAGTCTGCATTCTCTGCTTGGTACTCTACAAATTTGGTTAGATTATATAAGCTAGTCTCTACTTTTTACACGACTTTCCTTATGACAGATACACCACTTGATCAAATGTCTCAATTCAAACGTATTTGTATGAGTAACCCACACGTCAGAGGGCTAATTTCACTTATATATCAAAAACTCATTACTACTCCTAAAGATGTACTTCCTTCTTATACTGCCAAATGGGCACAGGATTTAGGACGAATTTTCGACATCAATGACTTGTCTAATATTTGGTTGGCTACCAAATCATCATCATTGCTTTGGAAACCAATTTCAAAGTTCTGGCGCGTTGGTATCTAGTACCAGCTAGAATAACAAAATTTACTCAATCTTATCCTAATAATTGCTTTCAAGGTTGCTCTACACCAGGTACCCACTTTCACATATGGTGACATTGCCCGGTGGCTCAAGAATTCTGGAAAAATATATTTGCAATGGCATCTAAAGCTTTAGAAACCCTATTGCCCCAGACCCAGCCATTGCACTTCTAAATCTTAAACCGGCCAGACTTACCTTAAATCAATTCCAATTGCTTATTCAAATAAATACTGCTGCCAAACAAACCATAGCCAAGACATGGAAGTCCAATACACTGATTGTGGCGGAAGCCAAACACAGAATGAACAAGGCCCTCAATTTCACTAAAATGACAGCTATTGAAGACAATAATATTAATAAATTCTGTATGATTTGGCAGCCATGGGAGCACTTCTTTTCTCCTGATTTGACCAGTCATTGTTGTTACCCTATTAGAATCCTTATTTTCTTAATGTATTATTACTTATCCGTGTCAGGAGCCGGGTCACCACTTTGAGAGATTCTTTCTTTTCTTCTCTTCTTTTCTCGTCTTACTATCTGTCTTTCTAGGATTTCCTTAATATGTAGGGAAAACCTATGTAATCCTTATTTGATATTCAACACTAATATTATAATGCCCGTATGGTTCTTATATTCTATTCTCTCTTTACTCTAGTTACTTTTCATTTCTTATTTACTATGCAAATGACAACTTTGGGATACTTTAACATTTTACTTAATGACCTATATCTGAGTAGTAACGAGTAATGCTTTTCATGAGTGTTTGATTACTACAACTTTTCTCTTTAAACTGTTATACATATCTAATAATTTGTAAGGAGAGTGTTCATCCTTTCTCTTTTTTTTTTCTCTCTTTTCTCACTGTTATATCACATAGCCTAATTATTGTTAGCAATAACATTTCCAATTTTGAATAACCATTCCCCCACTCATCCACAGTTTGAGCCCATGAGGGGTGGATGAGTGGTCTGGAGGCATGCTTTACAACTCTCATACCTAACTTTTGACCTTTATTTGGTCCTCACATCTATAACTAACTTATATTATATTTATAATTCTCGATTTCACCTCTCCTGTGAGCTTAGTTATAGTAGTGAATATATAGATATGATTCTACTGTTAATTTATGTATCTCATGTTACACCTTGTCTTCTCTCTCTACAAATTTCAATAAAAGCATTGAACAAGGAATATCTAGTCTGCACTAAATGCAGAGTATATATATATATATATATATATATATATATATATATATATATATATATATATATATATATAATTTCCATTCTGTCTCCAGACTGTATATATATATATATATATATATATATATATATATATATATCTCAGATACACTGCCACTAACTAACCTGCCTGCCTAATCTAGCTTAATCTATCTCCGCCCACACACACTATACATGGCCGCTATGTAAGCAGCCTTATATAGTGTGGGGCGTGGACTTAGTCCCCCTGAGCCATGATTGGCAAAAGGCACCATGCCAATTGGTCAATTATGGCTCTCTCAGCAGATGCACTGTGATTGACCAAAGCTTGCAGGTCAGGTGCATGCTTTGGCCAATCATCATACAGCAATGCTCGCAGTACATTATGGGGCATTTCCCAGCGCTCGAATTTCCCACAAACACCCCATAAAATTCACTGTTCGGCAAATGGGCGAACACCCGATGTTCGAGTCGAACTTACGTTTGATTCGAACATCAAGCTCATCCCTACTGTTGGAAACCATGTCAAGTTCAGCTGTGAAGTGCATTGTCAATACCATCAAACAATTTATTTACTTGCAATATAATACTTTTGAAAATTAGTGAAGATTTTCCACATACTGTATATAAGTGTAGTCTTGATGACACATTGATATAGAGATCAACTATACTGTACCATCATATACAGGAGGTATAAACTTACTTATTTACAAATTTTTTTAACAGAAACAAAAGCAAAACTTTTATTTTTTTCTAAATTTTCGGTCTTTTTTTATTTGTTTAGCAAAAAATAAAAACCGCAGAGGTGATCAAATACCACCAAAAGAAAGCTCTATTTGTGGGAACAAAATGATAAAAATTTAGTTTGGGTACAGTGTTGTATGACCGTGCAATTGTCATTCAAACTGCGACAGCGCTGAAAGCGGAAAATTGGTCTGGTCAGGAAGGTGTATAAGTGCCCTGTATTGAAGTGGTTAAAAACACTGTAAAATGTACATACATCTCCTGGTGCTCACAACCACACCAGTTTAAATACAATTCCTGTACTGTGTCACATATGATGTCATTGTCAGCAATTCTCGTTCGAATGGCTGAGATCCAGATGTCCGGATCTACGACACCCTTCAACAGTAAGCATTGAGTCCCACAAGGATGTGCTCAGGCTCCTCTACTGATGCGTTTAATTGCACAGGACCATTTCTAGGGATGTCTGAAAAAGTTCTTTTGTGTGTGATGAGACTTCATTATAGAATTGTAAGTGTGAGATAAGCATCTGAAAAAAAGCCTAGCGTATCCTCTTGACACATGTTCAGTATGGAAAGAATACGTTATTCCTCAGTGGCAGCATTGCTGGTGAACTTATGGACTCCAATTTATCCAGCATCTATTATACCCTTTAGCAGTGCTAAACATTGTTTTAATTTTAAAATTATGTGTCCTTGCTGTATATAGCTTTCTATTTTGTGCTCAGATTCACCCACAATGTTCTATTTGTTCAAACAGTTTATTGGAGGGTAGAAGGATTTAGTTGCATGTGAAGCGGCACACAGGACACAGGGTAAGTGGAGACATAGTGAAATGGTAACTCATCAACAAGTAGGATACAAGATACTAACTACACAAAGACTATCTACTGTGGCCATTTTGAATATGGCTATACAGCAGTCTCTACACAGTCAAGCACAGCAAGAGGCATTCTTAGAAGTTCGGATTAAAAAGAAAAAGCACAGTTGGAGGCTGAAAGGGTGCAACATGAGGCTGAACAGGCACCTGAAGAAGCATCTATGGAAACGTAGAAATCACTATTACCCAGCAAGAGCTTTAGATGGAAAATGCAGGAAGCTCTCCTAGAAAGAATCCCTAGAAAGACTTCTATGAAGAAAGAAGCAACAGGCACCATAGCTGAAGCAGTACTCTTGAAATTCCCTGATACCCTGACAGTGAACGTAGTGAACGCAGCAATGTACTTGGTCCAGAAACGGAACCTGAAGTAAGCGATATAATAATTAATATCATATCTGTGTATTAATTTGTCTAGTCCCTATAATTAGTTGGTCTATTAAACTCTGAGCACATGTTATTGTTAATATCACAATAATACCAGGTTAGCTACGAAACCAAACACTCGGTGCTGCTAGTAAAACAATATCTTATTTTATTTCCCAAGGAATTAGGAAATTATCATAACAGTACTAATAGGGTATTACAATGTTACATAGCTTACAATCAGGACACAATACAAACAGATACTTAGCACATCCTTTCGGCTGGTCCTCAGGTCTTAAAAAGACTGTACTTCCTGCCAACATTCCTTTTTCACAAACATACCTCATCCAGACTCCCCCCTATGCCTGGCCCACTTTGCGTTCCCTCAACAGGTTATAATATGGACCGTCTTGCCATAACTGGCCTAAGGGGGGCAGTGTTTGTCCATGAATTGCCATCATCCGACCGATGTCAAATTCCACAAATACCTGGGTCCTTAAATTTCCTGTCTCTCACCTCATTCATCATCCCTGTCAGCTTTAAAGCCCGTTTGCCTAGAAGCTAATCAGGAAATTCTCAGGGACAGATCGGAGCCAGCATTGTAACAGGCTGCATTCCAACCTGGGGGGGCAGCATCCTGTCCTCCTGGAAGTGAGAAACTTTCAGTCTTTCAAAAACCATGGGCGTCTGGCTTCTCTTGGAAGTAGTGAGATATGTGTACAAAATCCAGGAATATGATATTCATGTTAAATTCCAATAGAACCCTAAGATTCTCTGCAAAACATTTAAGAGTATGTCTATCGTACTCTTTTTTTTGGATGGTTGGAGAGGAGTACCCGACGGATATGGATGTGAGGCTGGTGCCGATGGGCAAGCTAGCTCTTGGTACCATCTGGGGGGCTGAACATCTATGTGGTCTGCACTGTATATGAAAGGTTGCTTTTGGAGTGGACCATGTTGATGCCGGAAAATCAGCCACCTGCAGTTTATCATGTGGGGTAGGACACAAGATACTGCATCAAGGAAGTTGAACCAGAGATGAGGACACTGCAAGTAGATGAGGCTACCAGTAGCGCATCGCCTGTAAGGCAGACTGTGTTACACCTGTCCCTAAGGCTAGGGAAAGGCACAAGAAAATATGCATACAGTCACTGTCAGGGACCCATTCTGGCATTAGTTGGGAGAGACCCATTGGCTGAGCAGCAAGTTGTTACTAGTGAAGAGACAAGGAAAAAGCTTGCAGCAGTGGTGGCACCTGTACCTGTATCCGCAGAGTGGAGCAGTGTGGAGTAAGAGGAGAGAGAGTTTATTAGGCAACAAACACAATGTGCTGCTAATCTCCAGCTCAGCAAGGAGTACCAGGAGTGGTGCTCTGACTTGTCACCCCACGCACCTGGGCCAGGGCCAAAGCTCAAAGTGAGGCCTACCATGAACTAATAAAAAGGTTTGTCAGCCAATTTATCCTGCCAAGCAGAGGGGAGAAAGACAAACACCTGTGATTTTTGAGGAGGCAAAGCATCGTGTAAAGGCGAGTGGCCCTGAAATACAGGTAGGAGTTTCCCTATGTACCAAAAGAGTAAAGAAAAGAGGGTGCACCAGCCGTGTGCATTATCCCAAGTAAATTTATTGACAAAAACAAAATAAAACTACTCACAAACATGTGGAGAAATAATAAAAGCCACCTAATCGTGGCAATCAGTCCTGAAACCGACAGTCTCCAGATGGCAAAGGAGAGGACATCAGGGCCACTGCTGGCTGACGTGTTTCGAAGATGCGTCAGCCAGCAGTGGCCCTGATGTCCTCTCCTTTTCCATATGGAGACTGTTGGGTTCAGGATTGATAGCCACGATTAGGTGGCTTTTACAAGTGCTATTTCTCGACATGTTTGTGAGTAGTTTACTTGGGATAATGCACAAGGCTGGTGCACCCTCTTTTCTCTACTTTTTTTATGACTATTAGGATATCCCCTATACTGGAGGGCAGCAAGGCCTGGGAAATTATCCCTTGAACAATAGATCACCTGGACCTCACACTAATGCGCAAGAGTGTTTGTCTGCTGTTTCCCTATGTACCCCTAGAGGTCATGTCCGAGGGACAAATGGCGTGCAGAGGAGATCTAGCCATTTCTGCATGTGCCCAAGCCGCATTGTCATCGCAGTTCCAGGGTATTCTGGGAAAAGTTCCAGAGCATTCAGAAGGTTGGAGTTGGGGAAGATTCATTTAGGTTAAGTGGAAGTTAGGAGTTATAAGTTAGGAGTCCTAATCAAAAAACATGGCAGACCAGAAAAGGTGAGGTCTGTGAATATCTGGGGCCAGAACAACCAGATGGTCCAGGTTCCCAACCCAGACTTTTACCTGTAGGCCAGAAGGAGGCTGAGCATTGTTTTGCTACAGACTTTGTTTTTTTCAGTTTACTGGTCCTAATTCATACCAAGATGTGCACATGGTCTACAGCTGTGTCTCTTTCAGGAGACCTGCTGCTGTGTGTGGGTATGGACCACCCACATCTGTTGTCCAGAATGGTGACGGAAGCTTGGGAAGTTGCTAAGATGGCCTTCACAGTCAGCACAAGCCTCTCTTTTATGTGGGGCCCTTTTCTGGACTCTAACGTATGGTGTTGGGCACTCAAACAGCTTATTACACTCCCTAGGTAAGGAATTATAACTGGTTTGCAGTATATAGTTAGTGTAGATAGGCTTAGTTAGGTAGGTTGTCTCTCTCTGTTTTATTCTAGGGACCTGAAACAATGACGAGTCAAAATTATCTGCCCGCTAGGGGCGCATTGTATGTGATGTTAGTGATAGGGCTGTGTAACATAACTTATGAACTTTTTGAAATATAATTATCGAGTGCTAGTAGTATAGGGGTAGGATGTTTAAGGCATTGGTTTGTTGGCTACCTTCTCAGAGGCAGTGCTCCAAACATAGGCCATGGTTAACTTTTTTCCTTCGCAGGTATCAGAAAAGACACTACTTCAGTTGAAGTATTCTCCCTGCTCACTAAAGATTTTAAGCTTATTTATGTAGTTAGTGCTAGGGTACTAGTTAGATTGTTAGGATTGTATATATCTACAATTCTATCCAGGGTTCTTATGTTGTATGGCTATACTATAAGGCCAGCATAAGTCTCCTCTTCTGTAGTAAATATATTATTTATTTAGGTGAAACTCGATTTTTAACAAAGAAAAGTTAATATGCAGTATTCCACATACAATGTTGTTAGATTTGTTATGTACCCTCACCCCTCCCTTTGTTTTGTTTTGGTTTTTTGCCACGGTTTTTGTGTTTAAGCACATAGGTTTCCTCATGCAACATGTAACATGAGTTAATAGCCAATGGAGGTGTTTCTGCTACTTGAAAAATGTATAATAGTGTCATTCAGCCTGGGTTCACACTGAAGGCGGGTTTGAAATTGTGTGAGTTCAGCTGAACTTGCACGATTTCAAACCTGCATTTCAGTCTTACTTTGGGACCGATTTCAGAGATACCTGTGCGGGAATCAGTGTGGCCCCCCAAAGTCAGCATCGCACCGATTCGGGCGGTGCCATTGCCGGCAATAGGCAACAATTTGACATGGGATTTGACATGTCAAATTGCATGTCAAATCGGCCCAATGTGAACTGGTGATCAAACTGTGTTCTACAGAGCAACTTTAATTCAATGCTGATTGTTTGGTCAGTTTCAGCCTGTCCAATATTGACTTTTATTTAGCAATCTAATCTCTCCTTAAAATCTAAAACTACTTGCAACATAAGTGGTTTATTTAAGAGCATCTAAATTTAACAAAAAAAATTCAAAATGCAATATAGTGCAGACTACCAATTGTTAGATCTGGTGGCTACATAATTTTTTAGGCTTTTTTACCTTTTTTCAAATGGTGATCCTGTCAGTAGCACACTTCTTGCACTATATGTGTAAGCCCAGGTTCACATTGCTGCGGGTTACAAAACGTGTGAGTTCAGCTGAACTCACGCGATTTGAAGTTGGCAATGCAGTCTGACTTTGGGGGCGATTTGACATCTGTGTGGGTTCCATGCAGCCACCACATTTAAAACTGATAAACTGTAATACAACGTGCATTTTTGTTCTTAGGTACAGATAAGTCCTGTGTCTCAAAATGAGTGCAATAGAGGAAATGTACTTCTGTATCCTCAGTTAAGTTATACTAACATATAGTTCAAATTTTCCGTTTTGGTTGTTTTGCTGACTACAGTATTAGAGGCTATTGTTGAACAGCAATAAAAGTCTGACAGAAGTTTAGATCTTGCCACGTTCTGTCAAAACATGTGCCAAGTTTTATAGTTTCACTGTATTAAATGATATTGTACTATTAATGAGTGTGTGTTGGGAGGTGGAGTGGGGGGTTAGCATGTTTGTGTGTTTGTATGAATATATCTGTGCAGTATATGAATAGACTGTGTTTACACGTTCATGTTACACATATGATACAATTCATATGAACCTTACTGGCAAGCCACTTTCTACACAAGATCTTTGATCTTACATAATAGTGTGTCAGATTTGTTTTTTTTTTGTTTTGTTTTTTTCGAATGTTATTCAGAAACGTATTCAGATATTACCCTTCCAAGGTCTCATGATGCTAATACTTAACCACGTGGCATATAAAACACAAATACACTCTTATCAATGTAGAAAGGAAAAATAGAATAATAACTGTAACCTTGCTTTATAATAATAAACTGTTCAGTACACAACACTTTTTTTTTTACAACCTTCCAGAGCAAAACAGGTTGGTGCAAGAAAACCACTTGATCAGTTACATGGATTTTGAACAGTGTATGCAGTAGAAGTCTACAAAGTCTAACAAATATTATGTATATACAAATGTTAATGTTTTCTAGTATCCCTAATGCCGCGTACACACGACCATTTTTTCTGTCAGAATAAACTCTGACGGTTTTTCTGACGGAGTTCCGCTGTAACGGACTTGCTTACACGCGATCACACCAAAGTCTGATCGTTTAGAAGGCGATGATGTACGATGGGACTAGAAAAAGGAAGTTCAACAGCCAGTAGCCAATAGCTGCTCTTGCGTTGTTTTTGGTCCGTCGGAATAGCATACAGACAAATGGTTTTCCTGATAGGAATTTATTCCGTCGGAAAGATTTAAAACATGTTCTATTTCTAGGTCTGTCATAATTTTCAAAAGAAAGAGTCCGATGAAGCCCACACATGATCGGAATATCCAATAGAATGATTCCGTCTGACCTTTTGTGCAGGAAAGTCCGATCGTGTGTAAGCGGCATTTTCCCCTTCAATAGTTTGTTTTTGTACCATATAAATAGGCTCATTTATCAGGGAGTTTGAGGTATGAAGTTACTATGACAATCTGCTCAGAGCAACCGATCTGATTTTTCCATCATGTGAAAGAATAAAAAGGACTGTAACGGATAACACCGACAATGCTTTCCTTGAATGCTGTGATAAAGAAGGTCAAGTGTGAGGAGCTAAAGTAGAACTACAGTAATGGCATTTTTGTCATTTTGCATGGAGTAAGAGAGGGTTATTAATAGTAAATACGGCAAATAAAGAGGATGAATTCCCCTAGCGGGGGCACAGGTAACAAAAGGTTCCCACCAGATGTTCTAAGCCCCCTCCACTCTTTCTGAAGCTAAAAAATGCCTTTAGTTAGAGTGAGTATAGAAAAGAATCACCCCCCTTTAACTGCTTGTTGACTGCCTCACGTATGAGTACGGTGGCAGAGTAGCTCTCCTGTGCCAGATCACGTACCTGGTAAGTGATCTGACACTTCCAGGTAGGGGGCGCACATGCTGTGATTAGACACAGCACATCCCGATCAGTGGGTGCCAGCCAATAAATGGCTGCCCGCACCTGTTGATCAGCAAGGAGACACGCAGAACAGAGCTCTGCCTATGTAAACAAGGCAGAGCTCTGTTTTGTCAGCAGGGATGTGGTGGATTTCGTTTCCCTGGAAAGTAGGGAATAAAATCCACCATATCCCTTAATAACAGCACTTATTAAACACAAAAACACTGGTTAGGCACACATTTAACCCTTTGATTGCCCTAGATGTTTAGCCCCTTCTCGACCAGTATCATTAGTACAGTGACGGTGCATATTTTTAGCACTAATTACTGTATTAGGGCCCTTTCATACTGCTCTGCATATGCATTTTTACTGCAATTTTGCTGTGTTTCAGATGCATTTCCTTTGTGTTTCTGGTGTGTTTTTGGGTTGCCTGCACCTGTGAAAAATGGGCAGGTGACTCAAAAATGCACCAAAAATGTGATGTGTTTTTACTGCAATTTTGCTGTGATTCTACCAAGATTTTGCCACAATTTCCATTCATTTCAATGGGAGGCTGCATTTTTGGTGCTGTTTGTTAAAACCACACCAAAGATACAGAATTATACGCTTATTGGGATTTTTTACCAAAAATATGTAGCAAAATACACTGTGGCCTAAATATATGAAGAAATTAGATTTTTACATTTTTTTTTATTGGATATGTTTTATAACAGAAATTAAAAATATTGTTTTTTTTTCAAAATTGTCAGTCTTGGGGCGTGGCCAAGATGGCGCTGTGAGCGGCAGCTTTTTTTGAGAGAAATTTTACTGAGATGGAAACTGGTAGAGCCTCCCACTCTGGCCTTGTGGAGAAGGTCGGTGAACCTCGTACTTCCTCTGTATAGAATGACATATGAAAGTAGGCAATGCCCAGGGAAATTTGATAAAATCTGGTCCTCCTGGGTAGATGCTTCCGGGGTCCCTGAACCCCCTACCCCCTAACCAAGACGTGAGACATATTGGAGGACATTCTTTATCCCATGCCTCTTCTCCATTTGCCCCGTTCCCCCCTCATCCCCTTCCCCCCCTCCCCCCCCCTCCTTTCACTCCCTCCCCCCCCCCCGCCCAGGCTTAATCAAAATACTGATTACTTGCATAATGTTACCTAAGATTTTATAATACTATAATGCACTAAGGGTACTGTTAAGTGATATATCTGACATCTGCACAGCTGGAATATTTGATAAATAGTGGCTACCGATGATGATGGTAGATCTTACTGTTTTTATTCTATTTCCACCGAATGTACTAACTTATTTTGTACTGTAATGCTGATTTGTTTAACCACTTGCCAACCGCCTAACGCAGATATACTGCGGCAGAATGGCACGGGCAGGCAGAATCACGTACCCATATGTGATCTGCCTCCCGCGGTGGGGGGTCCGATCGGACCCCCCCCGGTGCCATAGGCGGTCGGCTCCTGTTCGCGGGCGATGAGAGGTGAGGGGGAGGCCATCCATTGTTGACCACCCCCTCCCGATCGCTCCCGGTGAATGAAAATGCTTCCTTTCCCTCTGTAATGTAAACAGAGGGAAAGGAAGTGATGTCATCCCTCCTCGAGCCGGTCTTTTCGTTCCGGCGCCGAGGAGAGAAGACATCCAAGTAAGTTGCACCAACACTACACTAACAGTAGAACACGCAGGCACACTTGTCACCCCCCAGTCACCCCCCGATCACCCCCCGATCACCCCCCTGTACCCCCTGTCACTCTGTCAGTTTTTTTTTTTTTTGCATTGGTGTCAGTTTGACAGTTATAAGTGTTAGGGCAGTTAGGTTAGCCCCCTTTAGGTCTAGGGTACCCCCCTTTAGGTCCAGGGTACCCCCCTAACCCCCCCTAATAAAAGTTAACCCCTTGATTACCCCCCATCGCCAGTGTCGCTAAGCGATCGTTTTTCTGATCGCTGTATTAGTGACACAGGTGACGCTAGTTAGGGAGGTAAGTATATAGGTTCGCTGTCAGTGTTTTATAGCGACAGGGACCCCCATATACTACCTGCTAAAGGTTTTAACCCCCTGATTGCCCCCTAGTTAACCCTTTCACCAGCGATCACCGAACAAGTGTTACGGGTGACGCTGGTTAGATAGTTTGTTTTTTGTAGTTTATTATAGTTTATTACAGTTTTAGGGCACCCGCCGTTTATTACCTTATAAAGGTTTAACCCCCTAATTGCCCGGCGGTGATAGAAGTTAAGTTTTTAGGAACAGATAAGGTCTGCATCGCCCCAGGCAGCGTCAGGTTAGCGCCAGTACCGCTAAAACCCACGCACGCAGCATACACCTCCCTTAGTGCTATAGTATCTGAACGGATAGATATCTGATCCGATCAGATCTATACTCCCCAGCAGTTTAGGGTTCCCATAAACACAGTGTTAGCGAGATCAGCCCAGATACCTGCTAGCACCTGCATTTGCCCCTCGGCCCAGCCCTGCCCAGCCCACCCAAGTGCAGTATCGATCGATAACTCACACTTACAAAACACTAAGCACACATAATTGCAGTGTTCGCAGAGTCAGGCCTGATCCCTGCGATCACTAACAGTTTTTTGGTAGCGTTTTGAATCAGTCGCTAACAGTCAGGAGCTTTTTTGCCTGTGAGTCTCACTAGTGTACCCCTAAATTTAGAGCCCAAAATGGCAAATCGAAGGTACACTAGTGAAGAGGCCTACACGTTTCTGAGTATGACAGATAGTGAAGAGGAAGTCACTCATCTGTCAAGTTCAGGCTCAGAATACGAACCTGTAGAGGACAGCGGCTCCATGACAGATAGCTCTGACGACGGAGTTGTGGTCCCTGCTAGGGTCAGGCGTACCAGACCCCGAACTTCTGTCCTTGAAGTGCAAGAACCGCAGGGCTCTCGTATGGAGCAGAGAAGTACTAGTGCCGCTACTCCTTCTGGTGAACTGGCAAGCACCAGCGGCCTAGTACACCCTGGTCGTACATCCAGCACTGCAGTAACACTTGGTGACGTGGCGAGTCCCATAAGTGCAGTTCAAGCTGGCGAGGTGGCAAGCACAAGTAGTGTCCCGCTGCCACCAAGAAGAAGACGAACACAGGCCCGTCGTGCCCATAGTGCCCTTCCTGCTGCATTCGCCAATCTGAATTGGGAACCCACCACTTCTGCAGCACCCGTACTTCCCCCTTTCACTGGCCAACCCGGAACTCAGGTGGAAACAGTTGACTTTACGCCACTGGATTTTTATTTGCTGTTTTTCACCGAAGATCTCTATAGATCTATTGTGGACCAAAGCAATTTGTACGCTGGTCAACACATCGCCACTATTCCCCAGTCCTCCCTTGCCAGAGATTGGAGACCAATTACGGTCTCCGAATTTAAGATCTTTCTGGGCCTTTCCCTCAACATGGGCATAACTAAAAAGAGTGAGTTGCATTCATATTGGTCCACTGACCCAATTCACCATATGCCCGTGTTCTCTGCCTCCATGACCAGGGCACGATACGAGCAGATTTTGCGGTTCATGCACTTCAACGACAATGAACTCTGTCGTCCTCGTGGAGACCCTGGATACGATCGGCTCTACAAAATTCGGCCCCTCGTAAACCACTTCAACCAACGTTTTGCAGACTTGTTTACTCCCCATCAAGTTGTCTGCGTTGATGAGTCCCTGATTAAGTTTTCTGGCCGCTTGTCATTCAAACAGTACCTTCCCAGCAAGCGTGCCAGATACGGGGTCAAGATGTATAAGCTCTGTGACAGGGCCACAGGCTATACATGTAGATTTATGGTTTACGAGGGCAAAGATAGTCACGTAGAGCCGTTAAACTGCCCTGACTACATAGGAAGCGCTGGCAAGATAGTGTGGGACTTGGTGTCACCCTTATTCGGAAAGGGGTACCACTTGTACGTGGACAATTATTACACGAGCGTGCCACTTTTTAGTTACTTGTTTGATCATCAGATTGGAGCATGTGGCACCGTGCGACCTAATCGCCGGGGCTTTCCCCAGCGGCTTGTAGAGTCCCGTCTTAGGCTGGGGGAGAGAGCCTGCTTGCAGTGTAATAATTTGCTCGCTATGAAGTGGAGGGACAATAAGAATGTTTTCGTTCTTACCTCCCTTCATGCAGACACGACGACCCAAATTACTACGGCGACTGGTGTTGTGGAGAAACCCCTCTGTGTCCACGAATATAACCTTAATATGGGAGGGGTGGACCTCAATGACCAGTTGTTGGCGCCGTACCTAATTGCCCGTAAGGCCAGACGCTGGTACAAAAAAGTGTCTGTTTATTTATTTCAATTGGCTTTGCTGAATGCTCATGTGCTATACAGAGCTTCAGGACGGACTGGATCCTTCCTTAAATTCGAGGAAGAGATCGTCAGAGCCCTTCTGTTCCCAGACGGTGCTCCACCTCACCTTCCCAATCCAAATGCAGTAAGCCGGCTGCTTGGGAGGCATTTTCCTTATGTCCTCCAGAGTACCCCTACCCAATGAGCCCCCCAAAAAAGATGTCGTGTCTGCAGCAAGCGCGGATTTAGGCGTGACACCCGGTATTGTTGTCCCTGCTGTCCTGACAATCCTGGTCTATGCATTGGTGAATGTTTTGAACGCTACCATACACTAGTGGAGTATTAGCGTAGGGTACAGCACTGCACAGACTAGGACACACTTCCACAGGGTCTCCCAAGATGCCATCGCATTTTGAGAGACCCAAACCTGGTACCAGTTAAAAAAGTTAAAGTTACTAAAAAAAGTGTTAAAAAAAAAAAATAAATAAATAAAAAAAAAAATATAAAATAAAAAAAACAAAAATAGTTGTTGTTTTATTGTTCTCTCTCTATTCTCTCTCTATTGTTCTGCTCTTTTTTATTGTATTCTATACTGCAATGTTTTATTGTTATGTTTTTATCATGTTTGCTTTATAGGTATGCAATTTTTTTATACTTTTTTTTTTATTGTTAACCACTTTTTTGTTTTCAGGTACGCCATTCAGCTGCAGAGCGGATTTATTTATCTTGACAGCAACAGCGTTTGCTCCCAGGATATATAAAGCCGTGACTCCAGCGCTGTCGGAGGTGATTTCACCACCACAGTTACATACTTCAGCATATATGCCGAAGCGTGGGGGCAGCAGTGGGTAGAGGAGCAATTTGCTCCTGCCTTTTGCGGGAGGATGCCCCCATGCTTCGGCATATATATATTTTAGGTAGGCACAGGTTGCGTTAAATGTTTTATTTTTTACTATTTTTTTTTGTATTTGCTTTGCAGGTATGGTAAGTATTACTGTTATACTGTAATGTTACTTTGTTTTTTTGTTAACCATCATTTGCTTAGCAGGTATGCCATTCAGTTGCAGCGCGGATTTATTTATCTTGACAGCAACAGCGTTTGCTCCCACGATATATAAAGCTGTGACTCCAGCGCTGTCGGAGGTGATTTCACCACCACAGTTACATACTTCAGCATATATGCCGAAGCGTGGGGGCAGCAGTGGGTGGAGGAGCAATTTGCTCCTGCCTTTTGCGGGAGGATGCCCCCATGCTTTGGCATATATATATTTTAGGTAGGCACAGACTGTAATGGAAATGTGTAAGTTTTGTATATAATTGTATTGTATTTTGTATGTATTGCACACTGCCCTCACTGTGCAACAGCACTAATAATGTTTTCAGTAAATGTTTACATTCTTTCGAGTCCTGATTAGAATAAGCCTGCCTATGTAACGCCCTTTGTTACGATAAACCTACAATTGTAATATTAATGTGATACCTACGTAATCATGTGCATAAAAACCTTCAATTGCGTCATAATAAAGCAGAACAGTAATTTGGAAAGATGCTGAGCGTATCTTTTGTGTCTGTTTCCTACTGCAGTAGTTATTATTAATTTGGAACCACTAATCAATATGAGGATAGGAGTTGCCTATCATCAATTTAACCGAGTCAGCATGGCGAGCTTTGCCTTAGGAGGGGATTCCAGGTGACCCTGAGTATCCGAAACGAGGAGCTTGAGACGATCCGGGAATTTCTGATAATCAGCCGGCTGAGGTAAGCCTTTTGCTTACATTTGAGTTATCAGACTTCCTTGATCAGTAAGGCATTTTCGGGACAAAGGGTACCTATTTTTCTCCCCTTAATCGAACTGTATTGATTGGTGGTTATATGTTATGTTGTCCCTGTCTATTGTCCATTGGAGTGTTATAGATAAGAAAGGGAAGAATAGTGCTGTTCACAGGTATATGTAGTAAATCTGCTAGATAAAGTAGTTTAGAGGCAAGAGGGTATAGGCACACGTAGAGAAGAGAGAAGACTGGCCAGTCATTATGGGCATTGAATTAAGTAAGGGAATGAAGGGTAAGAGACCCTCAAAAATGCCCAGTGCAAGAGGAGCGCTATATATGAACCAAAGGTGCGGTTCCGCCTATACTGAGCCCCTAGATTAATGGTTAGAGTGGACATGGATCCACAATGGGTAACTGGGTTACCAAGGTCCACAGGGACCAAGAATAATGCAGAGTAAATAGCTAAAGAAACAGCTATCTATGTGAGCAGGATGGATCAAGGGTGACATTAACACTAGACAGAAAAGGGACATTTTCATGTTAAGTTGTGGGATGAATTTGGGGTCAGGCACTACAACTATTAAAAGTCAGAAACAGAGAAATGAGAATTAAAACAGAATACTTTATATGTTGTCAAAGAGAGAAGATGGGATGAGTACTCTGGCTGCCCATCTGATCATAGAAGCTAGATATAAAAGATATCTGAACAAAATAAGGAATGCAGAATTTATTAATAAGAGTAAAATATTAATGAGAGTTAAAAGAAAGTGAGAGAATGATATGTATGTGTTGTGTACAAATGGGAAAAAGTAAACGATTTTAGAGAGATATTGGTGTGTGTGCGAATGCTGGGACCTTTAGTTCTATTGCTTGTGTGTGTACGCATGTATGCAAATGTGACCCCCTCCTTTGTGCTCTCCTGAAAGAATGTCCCTGAGAGGTCAGTGATAAGCTGGAAGGACACCATGCCAATTTCTGTTTTTTAGACAAAACATTTATAAAAAAATGTGCCGGGTTAACGAATCTAATGGTAAACAATGTGATCACAATTATTTTGAATCTGTTTTCTAAACATGGTAAAATGAAGGTTGCATTTAACTGTGTATTGCACAAATTGAATATCCTTTGATAGTGGAAACAGTGCATTTAAAAAAGGGAAATTAAGTAAAATTAAGTAATAATGAGTATTCATTTCTAATATGAGTTTAACAATTATATAGATATATTGAAACTGGTTTAGACAACCTTTGGTTGGAAATGAAATCCAGGTTATTGGGGAAATTTGTAAAAATGGGATTAGTTTAGATTAAGATAACAATTTTGTAATTTTACATTTATACAATAAGCCCTTATTGAGAGAAAAAAAAAGATTAAGATGAGGTTTTTATTTTGAATAAAGCTGCCATAATATTGAACAAAGCCAAGCTGGATGGGATACATAAGAAGTTCTTCTACAAAAATGATATTGTAAGGTTTTTGATGATAACTTGATGTGTGGTCCATGATGTGAGAGTAATAATAAATAGAATTTAAGTATAACAGACCCATCACATCAAGTCCACACACCTTGTTATGATAGATGCCACCTGCAGACAGTTGTTTTATAGTTTTTGATGCTTTCTGGTCCATCATACAGATTCTTGGTCCTTTTGTTTTTATTTATTTTTATTTTTGAAATCCAAAGCAGAATGTGTGGATTGTGAAATGATGTGCCCCTTTTCCTTGTAAGTACAGTGGTATAAGCAGAAGAATATTTTGGATTTATGGGCATCTCTGCATGACCGCAGGGTGTTGTTATCATTTGTTATAATATTGCCAGGAAAAAGTTGTCTTTTGAAACATGAAACTGGAGTTCTTACACAAATAGCGTGATAGAAAACCAGCCATTGTAATATATTTATGCAAGCTGGACCCAGTAATGAAGGGTTCACCACGATATATCAGAGCTGCAGCTTTTATGCAAAGGTGCTATTAGACAAAGTTAGATATTGTTTTGGTCAAACATTTAATTTTTAATGGTCCGACATTCTGTGCAGCAAATATACAGCTAACTAAATGTCTGTCTATTGAAAGGTTTAAAATATGAGTTTGTTTATGTACAAATATAACAATGAAAAATGTGTACATTTGAATCCAGCCACCTTATTGCCTCTATTGGAGGAGGCTGGAGACAAAGGAAGACACGTGTGTTAAATTGATGACATAGGAATCAGCTGCTGTGAGCCCAGTGCAGGACACACTCCCTGAAGACCCAGATATTACATTTTTTGTAGATTTGAGTATGCAGTTTATCACCCAGAAGGATACTCTGTATTCAAAGTCATTGGATCCTTTTTCCCCAGCTCAAGAAGCAGAGCTCCATGTTTTAGCAAAGCCTGTGAGCTATAAAAAGAGTGTATATTTATATAGATAGTCAAGATATAGAGAGCTTTTGGTTCCATTTAAAGGGCCAGAAGTTTGTTTTTACTTCGGCAGGTAAACCAACCAAGCATGCTAAGTTAATTTGATCGGCTGTTTTCAGCCTTCCAGGTTCTTGCTGAGGTAGCCATATTAACTTTAAAACTCACACATGGAAGCAGACCAGGTGACTAAGGATGCTGCATTACAGCCCTGGACACTTGATGGGTCTGTGCAACTCACAGATTCCACCCTAGTTCTGGCCCAGTATAGCTGGGATTAATAATTCAACTTTAAGGACCCCAGAACGAGAAGAACAAGTGGTCCACAGGGGGCAACTTCTTATGAAACAGGACTTTGGAAAAGGTGATCATTTATGTCTGCCAGCCACTCTTTTCCCTCCAGCTTGACACATGGACCGTGTCATCAGTCACAAGCAGTTATGGCTGCCTTAGTAAATGAGCGTGGGATAGAGCCAGGGTTCTCCACAGTTGTTTTACTAACATACCACTTCTTGTTTTACCTGTTACCAAAGGTGTTACCAAAAGCTGAACATCCCTTCCAAAGATCACAAAAAAGATATATCCAGATGCCCAAGTCAGGATCTTACAAGTATGCATTTTGTCTGTATGGACATGTTTTTTGGATGTCCAGTGGCAAATGCTACTGCAAAGGCCACAGTAAAAAGTGTTATCAGAAGTAGTTTGTAAGTACAGAGTGCCAGAAAGTACAGAGAGTAACAGAGGAAATAATTTTTTTATAGGAGAGTCCTTACTAGAAGTTTTGAGGTTTTATTTTTACACCCCCCACTGTCTACAATGTAGTGGACAAAGTAGAGTAAGAAACTAGAAAACTTTTGCCTGAATGTTTTCTTATATTTTATGAAGCCCCTAAGGGGGATGTTGGACTCTCTCCCTATGGGATTTGGTTTGGGAGTGTGTTACTCACTTGCTTATATTTTGTCTCAGCAGCTGAAGTCCTCCATTCGGATCTCACAGAGAATGTTGCTGATCTTTTAAGGTTTTTTGACAAACTCATTTATGTGTTTTCTCCCCAATTCCAGATCCTAAAAGTTTGGAAGGATCTAAAACTAAAGCCAGGTGACTTGTGGATTGTTAAGAGACATCTATATATAAGGAAATGTTTGGAGACTCAATACAGCATCTATTTCATGTACAGTTTTTGCAAAACTTGAAGGAAAAGTCACCTGGATCCACACCAGACACTGCAAAAATGACTAAATTAAAGAAATCTCTGTGTTTGATTTGTTTCCCTCTTGTGATCACAGTCTAGGGTACTTTTTAATTCAATTACTTTAATTGTAAGGGATATATATATATATATATTTGAAAAGTAGTTCAGCCATGTTGAAGTCATATTTGTCTTTTGTACGTCTTCCATTTTATGTAGAATTGTCTGTGTTTACATATGCTGATAAGTCAGCATGTCCACAATTCAGCTAGAAGGCCATTCTGGCCACAGGAGTGTACAGCCAGTACTCTGTAAATATGTCTTATCAATCATTTGTTTTTCACAATGAAAAGTCATTTTGTAATGAAAAAGTTGCTCAGCTATTATTTTCTCCACAATGGAGTTTTTTTTGCCTCTTTGGCCAGGACTACCTCTACCTAAGCGTGTGGAGGTTCCAGGTTAAAGGTGATAGCAGGTATGGTTAGTGATCAAAATATTGATCAAAAGAGGGGAGACTGTAATGGAAATGTGTAAGTTCTGTATATAATTGTATTGTATTTTGTATGTATTGCACACTGCCCTCACTGTGCAACAGCACTAATAATGTTTTCAGTAAATGTTTACATTCTTTCGAGTCCTGATTAGAATAAGCCTGCCTATGTAACGCCCTTTGTTACGATAAACCTACAATTGTAATATTAATGTGATACCTACGTAATCATGTGCATAAAAACCTTCAATTGCGTCATAATAAAGCAGAACAGTAATTTGGAAAGATGCTGAGCGTATCTTTTGTGTCTGTTCCCTACTGCAGTAATTATTATTAATTTGGAACCACTAATCAATATGAGGATAGGAGTTGCCTATCATCATTTTAACCGAGTCAGTTGCGTTAAATGTTTTATTTTTTACTATGTTTTTTTTTGTATTTGCTTTGCAGGTATGGTAAGTATTACCGTTATACTGTAATGTTACTTTGTTTTTTTGTTAACCATCATTTGCTTAGCAGGTACGCCATTCAGTTGCAGCGCGGATTTATTTATCTTGACAGCAACAGCGTTTGCTCCCATGATATATAAAGCCGTGACTCCAGCACTGTAGAAGGTGATTTCACCACCACAGTTACATACTTCAGCATATATGCCGAAGCGTGGGGGCAGCAGTGGGTGGAGGAGCAATTTGCTCCTGCCTTTTGCGGGAGGATGCCCCCATGCTTCGGCATATATAAATGGTGCATGTATGCCCATCATTAGAAGTGGTTGGATGAAGGGAGGTATTCTAATGGTGGGCATACCCACCGATCAATATCTTTTTTTCGTTCAGCCCACAGGCTGCATGAAAAAAAAGTTTACAATATATGCCCAACAAGGACCAGCAGCGTACTGGTATGTTGCTGGATTTGAGTGGTTATACCAGAATGATGCCTGCAGGTTTAGGTATCATCTTGGTATCATTCTTTTCAGCCAGCGGTCGGCTTTCATGTAAAAGCAATCCTAGCGGCTAATTAGCCTCTAGACTGCTTTTACAAGCAGTGGGAGGGAATGCCCCCCCCACTGCCTTCCATGTTTTTCTCTGGCTCTCCTGTCCCAACAGGGAACCTGAGAATGCAGCCGGTGATTCGGCCAGCTGACCATAGAGCTGATCAGAGACCAGAATAGCTCCAATCATCTCTATGGCCTAAGAAACCGAAAGCTACGAGCATTTCATGACTTCGATTTCGCCGGATGTAAACAGCGCCATTGGGAAATTGGGAAAGCATTTTATCACACCGATCTCGGTGTGGTCAGATGCTTTGAGGGCAGAGGAGAGATCTAGGGTCTAATAGACCCCAATTTTTTCAAAAAAGAGTACCTGTCACTACCTATTGCTATCATAGGGGATATTTACATTCCCTGAGATAACAATAAAAATGATTAAAAAAAATAAAAATGAAAGGAACAGTTTAAAAATAACATAAAAAATCAAAAAATTAATAAAGAAACAAAAAAAAAAAAAAAAAGCACCCCTGTCCCCCCCTGCTCTCGCGCAAAGGCGAACGCAAGCGTCGGTCTGGCGTCAAATGTAAACAGCAATTGCACCATGCATGTGAGGTATCACCGCGAAGGTCAGATCGAGGGCAGTAATTTTAGCAGTAGACCTCCTCTGTAAATCTAAAGTGGTAACCTGTAAAGGCTTTTAAAGGCTTTTAAAAATGTATTTAGTTTGTCGCCACTGCACGTTTGTGCGCAATTTTAAAGCATGTCATGTTTGGTATCCATGTACTCGGCCTAAGATCATCTTTTTTATTTCATCAAACATTTGGGCAATATAGTGTGTTTTAGTGCATTAAAATTTAAAAAAGTGTGTTTTTTCCCCAAAAAATGCGTTTGAAAAATCGCTGCGCAAATACTGTGTGAAAAAAAAAATTAAACACCCACCATTTTAATCTGTAGGGCATTTGCTTTAAAAAAATATATAATGTTTGGGGGTTCAAAGTAATTTTCTTGCAAAAAAAAATAATTTTTTCATGTAAACAAAAAGTGTCAGAAAGGGCTTTGTCTTCAAGTGGTTAGAAGAGTGGGTGATGTGTGACATAAGGTTCTAAATGTTGTGCATAAAATGCCAGGACAGTTCAACCCCCCCCAAATGACCCCATTTTGGAAAGTAGACACCCCAAGCTATTTGCTGAGAGGCATGTCGAGTCCATGGAATATTTTATATTGTGACACAAGTTGCGGGAAAAAGACAAATTTTTTTTTTTTTTTGCACAAAGTTGTCACTAAATGATATATTGCTCAAACATGCCATGGGAATATGTGAAATTACACCCCAAAATACATTCTGTTGCTTCTCCTGAGTATGGGGATACCACATGTGTGAGACTTTTTGGGAGCCTAGCCGCGTACGGGACCCCGAAAACCAAGCACTGCCTTCAGGCTTTCTAAGGGCGTAAATTTGTGATTTCACTCTTCACTGCCTATCACAGTTTCGGAGGCCATGGAATGCCCAGATGGCACAACCCCCCCCCAAATGACCCCATTTTGGAAAATAGACACCCAAAGCTATTTGCTGAGAGGTATAGTGAGTATTTTGCAGACCTCACTTTTTGTCACAAACTTTTAAAAATTGAAAAAAGAAAAAACATACATTTTTCTTGTCTTTCTTCATTTTCAAAAACAAATGAGAGCTGCAAAATACTCACCATGCCTTCTCAGCAAATAGCTTGGGGTGTCTACTTTCCAAAATGGGGTCATTTTGGGGGGTTTTGTGCTATCTTGGCATTTTATGGCCTTCAAAACTGTGATGGGTAGTGAGGAGTGAAATCAAAAATTAACGCTCTTAGAAATCCTGAAGGCGGTGATTGGATTTCGGGGCCCCGTATGAAGCTAGGCTCCCAAAAAGTGCCACTCATGTGGTATCCCCGTACTCAGGAGAAGCAGCAGAATGTATTTTGGGGTGTAATTTCACATATGCCCATGGCATGTTTGAGCAATATATCATTTAGTGACAACTTTGTGCAAAAAAAATAAAATAAATAAAAAAATTGTCACTTTCCCGCAACTTGTGTCAAAATATAAAATATTCCATGGACTCAACATGCCTCTCAGCAAATAGCTTGGAGTGTCTACTTTCCAAAATGGGGTCATTTGGGGGGGGTTTGTGCCATCTGGGCATTTTATGGCCTTCAAAAATGTGATAGGTAGTGAGGAGTGAAATCACAACTTTACGCCCTTAGAAATCCTGAAGGCGGTGCTGGGTTTTCAGGGCCCCGTACGCGGCTAGGCTCCCAAAAAGTCCCACACGTGGTATCCCTGTACTCAGGAGAATCAGCAGAATGTATTTTGGGGTGTAATTCCACATATGCCCATGGCCTGTGTGAGCAATATATCATTTAGTGACAACTTTGTGCAAAAAAAAAAAATTTGTCACTTTCCCGCAACTTGTGTCAAAAAATAAAATATTCCATGGACTCAACATGCCTCTCAGCAAATAGCTTTGGGTGTCTACTTTCCAAAATGGGGTCATTTGGGGGGGGTTTGTGCCATCTTGGCATTTTATGGCCTTCAAAACTGTGATAGGTAGTGAGGAGTGAAATCAAAAATTTATGCCCTTAGAAATCCTTAAGGCGGTGCTTAGTTTTCGGGGCCCCGTACGCGGCTAGGCTCCCAAAAAGTCCCACACATGTGGTATCCCCGTACTCAGGAGAAGCAGCAGAATGTATTTTGGGGTGTAATTCCACATATGCCCATGGCATGTTTGAGCAATATATCATTTAGTGACAACTTTGTGCAAAAAAAAAAAAAAATTGTCACTTTCCCACAACTTGTGTCAAAATATAAAATATTCCATGGACTCAACATGCCTCTCAGCAAATAGCTTGGGGTGTCTACTTTCCAAAATGGGGTCATTTGGGGGGGTTTTGTGCCATCTTGGCATTTTATGGCCTTCAAAACTGTGATAGGTAGTGAGGAGTGAAATCAAAAATTTATGCCCTTAGAAATCCTGAAGGCGGTGCTTGGTTTTCGGGGCCCCGTACGCGGCTAGGCTCCCAAAAAGTCCCACACATGTGGTATCCCCATACTCAGGAGAAGCAGCTAAATGTATTTTGAGGTGCAATTCCACATATGCCCATGGCCTGTGTGAGCAATATATCATTTAGTGACAACTTTGTGCAAAAAAAAAAAATTTGTCACATTCTCGCAACTTGTGTCAAAAAATAAAATATTCCATGGACTCAACATGCCTCTCAGCAAATAGCTTGGGGTGTCTACTTTCCAAAATGGGGTCATTTGGGGGGGGGGTTTGTGCCATCTTGGCATTTTATGGCCTTCAAAACTGTGATAGGTAGTGAGGAGTGAAATCAAAAATTTATGCCCTTAGAAATCCTGAAGGCGGTGCTTGGTTTTCGGGGCCCCGTACGCGGCTAGGCTCCCAAAAAGTCCCACTCCTCGTACTCAGGAGAAGCAGCTGAATGTATTTTGGGGTGCAATTCCACATATGCCCATGGCCTGTGTGAGCAATATATCATTTAGTGACAACTTTTTGTAATTTTTTTTTTTTTTTTTTTGTCATTATTCAATCACTTGGGACAAAAAAAATAAATATTCAATGGGTTCAACATGCCTCTCAGCAATTTCCTTGGGGTGTCTACTTTCCAAATTGGGGTCATTTGGGGGGGTTTTGTCCTGCCCTGCCATTTTAGCACCTCATGAAATGACATAGGCAGTCATAAACTAAAAGCTGTGTAAATTCCAGAAAATGTACCCTAGTTTGTAAACGCTATAACTTTTGCGCAAACCAATAAATATACGCTTATTGACATTTTTTTTGCCAAAGACATGTGGCCGAATACATTTTGGCCTAAATGTATGACTAAAATTGAGTTTATTGGATTTTTTTTATAAGAAAAAGTAGAAAATATCATTTTTTTTCAAAATTTTTGGTCTTTTTCCGTTTATAGCGCAAAAAATAAAAACGGCAGAGGTGATCAAATACCAACAAAAGAAAGCTCTATTTGTGGGAAGAAAAGGATGCAAATTTCGTTTGGGTACAGCATTGCATGACCGCGCAATTAGCAGTTAAAGCGTCGTAGTGCCAAATTGTAAAAAGTGCTCTGGTCAGGAAGGGGGTAAATCCTTCCGGGGCTGAAGTGGTTAATAAAAAATTTTTCTGTTAAAAAAAAAAAAATTGTCAGTCTTTTTTTTGTTTATAGCGCAAACATTAAAAAACCCAGTGGGGATCAAATACCACCAAAAGAAAGCTCAATTTGTGGGAAAAAGGGACATTGTCATCTAAAGTAACGCAGTGCGGTGTAGCAAAAAATGGCCTAGTCATGAAGGGGAGGTAAATCTTTGGAAGGGCAAGCGGTTAAAATAATCACATTTATTTCCTTACCAAACTTACTTCAGACCTTATCGAAGTTTGCAGAGATCTCTGGCCTCTCGATCAATATGGCAAAATCAGTAGCCCTACCTGTGGGTTTTTCCTCTGAGGAATTACACCACCTCAAATTATCTTATTCCTTTACTTGGGCCGCATCACACCTCTCGTACCTAGGTATTAACTTGACAGGAGATTTCTGCAAACTTTTTGAAGTTAATTTCCCCCCCCGATGATCTCTAAATTGAAAAGTATCCTCAAACTATGGTCACACCTGCACGTTTCATTTCTTGGTAGAGTAGCTGCACTCAAGATGACAATTCTCACTAAACTACTTTATCTTTTTAAATCTCTTCCTCTTAGACTCTCTAAAAACTACATACACACTATCCAGACACTTTTTAATAGATTTATTTGTCGAGACAAACCCCCACGATTTGCCAAGGAAGTTTTGTACCGTTCCTCTAAAAGGGGTGGTTTGGGTGTCCCTCAGATCTGGTTTTACTATCTAGCCAGCAGATATACACAACAAGCCCAATGGAACATTAACAACTCCAGAGTCCCCCTGGGTCCAATTTGAACGTGAGTCCATCACACCCCAATATCTCCCAGGTCTTATGTGGTCTAATAACTCTGCTAGAACAGAACTGGGCTCTAAGAATTTGATCACTCAAGCAAGTCTACAACTCTGGGATCAATACAAAAAGACATATAAACTCATATCATTAACACCCCTAGGTGCCTAATTTCTAGGAGACTCTAGATTCCCCTCGGCTTATGTTAGACCCTCTTCCTTCCAACTTTGAATTGATTTAAATCTAACTACGTTAAATAAATTTCTTATAAACTCGAAATTCACCTAGTTTTCCCATTTACAAATGACTTATCATATCCCAGCCAGGGAATTTTACCACTTTTTGCAAATACGACACTTCTTCCAACAGCACTATCCGGGCCCTGTCTCGATCTCTACAACGCTATATGAAGACCTTTGCCACACATCACCTCGTCAAATGGGTCTCATCTCAGTGGTCTATAATCATTTAGAAGCTACTGCAGATAAGCCCGCCTTAAAATATAGAACACAATGGGAACAGGAACTCGGTCTTGAAGACAGTGAATTAGACTGGGTAAACTGCTGGCAAAATTTGCGCAGTTGTACCAAGTCCATAATGGTACGTGAAACCGCCATCAAATTGATGACTCGCTGGTACTACACCCCAATGCGCATACACAAGATTTATCCACAGTCCTCCCACCTATGTTTTAGAGGTTGTTCCCAATAAGGTTCTTTTTTTCACATCTTTTGGGAATGCGAGAAATTACAGCCCACTTGGAAGGAAATTTTGATATTGATAGATAAGTTAGCAGGTAAATCTATTGGTTTGACCTATCAACACTGTGTTCTATTCCAATCCTTACCAGATTCTCCCAAACCGTTGGTTAAACTGATTCACTCAATCTGTGTCGCAGTACAATGGGTACCGTATTTATCGGCGTATAACACGCACTTTTTTCCCCTTAAAATCAGGGGAAAGTCGCAGGTGCGTGTTATACGCCGATCCCCTGTGACCCCGAGCTGTCAAAATATCAAAATCGCCGACCGCGATTTGAAAATGGCGCCGCCGGTGCCGAAATGCACAGAGCCGGTCCTCGGCTCTTTCCGGCGGCTCTCGTTTACTTTCGGTTTCACTCTTAGTCCCGACCGGAGCTATCTGAACCTACTCGAAAGTGAACGAGAGCCGCCGGAAAGAGCCGAGGACCGGCCCTGTGTATTTCGGCGCCGGCGGCGCCATTTTCAAATCGCGGTCGGCGATTTTGAAGCCCAGCAAGCAGGGACAGGGGATCGAAGGCTGCACTGGGGCAAGGCTGCACTGGGGAAGGCTGCACTGGGGCAAGGCTGCACTGGGGCAAGGCTGCACTGGGGCAGGCTGCACTGGGGAAGGCTGCACTGAGAAGGCTGCACTGGGGAAGGCTGCACTGGGGAAGGCTGCACTGACAAGGCTGCACTGACAAGGCTGCACTGACAAGGCTGCACTGGGGAAGGCTGCACTGGGGAAGGCTGCACTGGGGCAAGGCTGCACTGAGAAGGCTGCAATGATGGGCATTTAATTGTAAGTTTTTTTCCTTTCAACTTCCCTCCTAAAAGTTTTTTTTTCCTTAAAATTCCCTCCTAAATTGGGGTGCGTGTTATACGCCGGTGCGTGTTATACGCCGATAAATACGGTAATTGCTCTACATTGGAAGTCACCTTCCGTTCCATTCGCACAAGTAATCACAAGAATTGATCACATGATGCTTACTGACAAGATTTATCATACCTTACATGACTCTATCCCTCATTATGATGCTAAATGGAATCCATGGTTCTTATTTAGACTCCAAGTCTGACCGTTTTATTTTGTATATTATTTTTATTATGATTTTTGTTTTCTTTCCTTTTTGTCTCTCGCTGTATTTTTCTTTATTCTGTTAAGATAAGACATTCAGACTCCCTCAATTATTTTAATAGGCATATCTACCAGTAGGGTATTATTTCTGTACCTAACTTTTACGACCGATATTTACTGCCTGTATTATCTACGGTTATTGTTCTGATTGTCTTTATTTACTTATGTTTCCTTTTATTACCCAATAAAAGCTTTTTGAAAACAAAAAAAAAATAATCACATTTTGCTGCTTTGCAGCGTGAAATTAAGACAGACACAGGTTTTTATCCACTCCTCAAAAAAGGCCACATGCAGCCACGACCGAGCTTTGCCAAAACACAGTTGAAGATTCTGAGGCCATATGGAAAAAGGTGTTAAGGTCAGATGAGACTAAAATTGAATTATTTGGCCTCAACACCAAACAATATGTCTGGCAGAAATCCAATACAGCTCATCATCCAAATAACACCATTTCTACAGTACAGCTTGGAGGTGGTAATATCCTGTTATGGGGTGTTTCTCTGCAAACAAGGCCAAGGATAAATCCAAGGGAAAAAACAAGCTTAACTTACCGCCAGCCCGTAGACAAACAAATAACCTGTCTAACAGTATGTGTTACAAGCAGGGGTTTAGTCTGCACACATTTGCAAATGCATGCGTAAGCCACAAAGCCTCGTCAAGGCACCCTGGTATCTGTGGTACCTAACATTAATTTATAAGTGTTCCCACAGTGAAGGCACATGCATTCTGATGGATAGGTGAGAGCAGGTGGACTGAAGGGGAACCACCCCTTCTTAAAGGTACAGGGGCACACTGAACATGCAGCATATAGCACAATGGCTGCAATGGTGTCAGTGCATTTCCTGACCAAAATCACGACAGTGATACAAAAAAGAGGCCACTTGCTCCCATCTATAGCTGGCTGTCAGGAAAGGTTACACCTGCTGATGGCGCTGTCAGGCCTTTGGCTTGCAGTACTGGTGTCCACCAGCGGGTGTCTCCTGGCAGTCTGGAACTGTCAGGAAAGGTTTCACCTGCTGGTGGCACTGTCTGATCCTTGGGCCGCAGTACTGGCGTCCACCAGCGGGTGTTTCCCGACAGTGTGGAGCCAACATTATATCCTGGGATCAGGCATCACTTACTTTAATAAATTGCATTACTTCACTTTACATGTGTTTGGTTCCCTCTGTTGCTGTCCATGCAGTTCTGGTCACACCTGTTCATGGCAGAATACCAAGGCCATCCCTGACCAGAAGTGGCTGCACAGAGGAACCATTGTGGTTTTGTTGCCTTTGGTAAAATGCAGTCAGAAATAATTGTTTATCTTGCCTCACTGGTAATGGAGGATAATAATTATTGCCATCTGGTATTGAAGGAGTGGGCCAGGGATCAACTTTTAGAGTGTATCCGTCTGGCCCATTCTCTGGTTGATCAGGGTGGTATGCTATTTAAAAACATTCAGCCTCTGATTCAGCTGTGTCCAGTACTCCAGAGGGCAGGGATGATTTCTCTCCCCCTTCAGTGTTAATCAGGTCGTGTCTCTACTGTGGCTTTTGGGGGATGACTTTACATACTTCTTTGAACATTACTCAGCTTGTTCCCAATAGGTGCTAATGGAGTGTGTTAACTCTGCACAGTCCCTTATCAGACAGGCAGCATGTAAACCGCAGTTTGTTCAACCATTACTCCAAGCATGGTCTGATTTATTACACTCAGCCTCAGCCAGCCCACAACAAACCATTTCTGCTACCAGACACCTGCCTGCCCAAATGTATTTTCCTCCATCACCCATCGTAATCTCAGTCTCTGTCCAATATACTCTGCTTCCACCAAATATCAATACCCTGTTTCTACTCACTGCACCTGTCCTGCCTTTAATCCACCTGCCTCTTTTCTGCTGCCTACAACAACCCCACAAAAACTTCCACTAGCCACTGTCCCCTCTTCCTTGCTGTATTCCAGCCCTTCTCTCCAGTCTGCTTCACCCCTTACCTACAGTCCTTCAGTCACCTACAGAACTTCAGTGGCTAAGACAAAGAAAAAACTTTTTCCAACCTATACGATCCTGTCATTAACCCAACCTGCCTCCACACCAGCCAATCTGCTCCAGCCGGCTTCCGCACCAGCCGACCTGCTCCAGTCTACTTCCATGATCACCAATGGGGTCAAGTTAGTCTCTGATGGTACTGAACCTAAAAACCCATCTAACCCTGCCAACTTCAAGCCTGCTACCCAGCCTGTGGAGCCTGTCGCTCAGCTTGCTCAGCCAGTGCCCGTTACCCAGCCTACAGGGTCGATGCCTGTTAACCAGCCTGTTGGGCCGGTGCCCATTACCCAACCTGCTGATACAGTGCTCGCTGCCCGGCTTGATGTTTCAAAGCATACCACCCAGCCAGATGACCCGGAGCCTGCTGCCCAGCCAGATGACCTGGAGCCTGCTACCCAGCGAGATGACCCAGAACCTGCTGCCCAGCCAGATGACCCGGAGCCTGCTGCCCAGCCAGATGACCCAGAGCCTGCTGCCCAGCCAGATAACCTGGAGCCTGCTACTCAGCCAGATGACCCGGAACCTGCTGCCTAGCCAGATGACCCAGAGCCTGCTACCCAGGCAGATGACTCGGAACCTGCTGCCCAGCTAGATGACCCGGAGTCTGCTGCCCAGCTAGATGACCCGGAGCCTGCTACCCAGCCAGATTACCCAGAGCCCGCTGCCCAGCCTGATCTGCCTCTGTCCACTGCCCAGCCTGATGTGCATCTTTCTGCTGCCCAGCCTGATGTGCCTCTGTCTGCAGCCCAGCCTGATGTGCCTCTGTCTGCTGCCCAGCCTGATGTGCCTCTGTCTGCTGCCCAGCCTGATGTGCCTCTGTCTGCTGCCCAGCCTGATGTGCCTCTGTCCGCTGCCCAACCTGATATGCCTCGATCTGCTGCCCAGCCTGATGTGCCTCGGTCTGCTGCCCACCCTAATGTGCCTGCTGCTCAGCTCAATGTGCCTGTGCCCGCTGCCCAGTTTGATGTGCCTGCTGCCCAGCCTGATGTGCCTGCTGCCCAGCTCGATGTGCCTATGCCCGCTGCCCAGCTTGATGTGCCTGTGCCCGCTGCCCAGCTTGATGTGCCTGTGCCTGCTGCCCAGCTTGACGTGCCTGCTGCCTGGCTTGATGTGCCACTGCTCACTGCCCAGTTTGATATGCCTGTGCCTGCTGCCCAGCTCTATGTGCCTGTGCATGCTGCCCAGCTTGATGTGCCTACTGCCCAGCTCGATGTGCCTGTGCCTACTGCCCGGCTTGATGTGCCACTGCCCTTTGCCCGGCTCAATGCCATGGACCTTTTTCATGCTTCGTTTCATATGCCTCTGCCCACTTCCCGGCTTGATGCCATAGACTTTTTTCAGCAGCAGCTAGTTGGAGCGTCCAGAGGCCGCTCCTTCGATGGGGGGGTACTGTCAGGAAAGGTTCCACCAGCTGGTGGCACTGTCAGACCTTTGGCTTGCAGTAATGGTGTCCACCAGCGGGTGTCTCCTGGCAGTCTGGAACTGTCAGGAAAGGTTTCACCTGCTGGTGGCACTGTCTGATCCTTGGGCCGCAGTACTGGCGTCCACCAGCGGGTGTTTCCCAGCAGTGTGGAGCCAACATTATCTCCTATGATCAGGCGCCACCTGAGACTGATTGCAGGAGATGTATATTAATACCCAGCAAGCACTCACACACTTGCTTTAGTATTGTCCTTGAGCCCTGACCTGTACCTGTGATCCTCTGTACCTGAATCTGAACCTGAACCTGAAACCTGAACCTGTCCCTCCTGTGACCCTGTTACCTTGTACCCTTGCCTTGCAGCCTGATCCCGTCCACCTTCTCCCTGTCCTGTTTGCTCCTTGCCCCCATCTGCTGATCTCCCATTGATGACCCTGGCCCAGCTACGTTTACGATTCTGGTATTCCCCATCCATTGTATATACTTGTTTGATTGTTGTTATTTGTGGGTCTCTGTCTGGTAGTTGGATTGTTGTGCACTGTGTTGTATTGGAGGTGTTTGTATCTATATTCACTAACTTTAATAAATTACATTACTTCACTTTACATGCGTTTGGTTCCCTCTCTTGCTGTCCACGCAGTTCTGGTCACACCCGTTGATGACACTATTGCAGTAAGAAGCATCGGAAGGCTAACAACAGGTAAAAACAAGGCCAAGGGTAAATCCAAGCTTAACTTACCACCAGCTTGCAGACAACCAAATAACCTGTCTAACAGTATGCGTTAAAAGCAGGGGTTTAGTCTGCACACATTTGCAAATGTATTTACTGGCAGAAAAAAAAATGTTTTACTATCCAAAGTTAAAACAACAAAGGCAGAGGATTTAATAGATGGAAATTTGAAAAAATGACTGAAGGTCCACTTTAATGTCTCCATCATTTAGTACGTGTTTTTTCTGTATTCTTTTAGTGATCAGAAAAATACATTTTCTCACTCTGTACTATCCAAAATTTCCTATAACTTTTTTGTATCAACGTGAATGATTTCCCTTTTTAATGCATTCACCCTAAAAGGACTCATTTTTTTCTAGAGAGGTGATATTTGGGCAAGCTGAAATATACTTGTTACCCAATGCTAATGCCTGCGGCCATTTTCACCAACTCTATTTATACCATAGGATGTTGCAAGGATTGTGAAAGACCCATAGCTTCCTTTGGCATGCTAAAGAGAGAAAAACTATACTGAACATGGTTAAACAGAGTGCTAGTTAAATATACTGCACACATATTGGGGATTATTTACTGAAAGAAAATCCACTTTACACTGCAAGTGCACTTGGAAGTAAAATCGCTGTAGATCTGAGGGGGACATGCAAGGAAAATAAAAAACAGTATTTTAACTTGCACATGATTGGATGATAAAATCAGCAGAGCTTCCACTCATTTCAGATCTACCCCTTAGATTTAGAGCGACTGCACTTTCAGTGCAAAGTGGATTTGCCTTTTGTAAATAACCCCCATTGCATATCATAGTCCTTGTATGCAAAAACATGCCTTACTCTAACACACACAGAAATAATTGACAAAAAACAAAGGGTCATTTTAAAAGAATGGAACCCATCCATTACATGTTTTTAAATATTTATGGACTACATAGCAGACAGCAATTGCTGAGACAATGAACACTTTTTTTCAGGTTAATGTAATGTAGCTTAATAATAATTTTTTTAAGGTTTCAGTAAACTGAGATGAAGCAAAAAAAAAGGTGTGAAAAGAAAGAAGGGGTGGAAATGTTCAGAATAAAAAAAGCTGAGGAAAAGTAAAATCAAATAGTGTATTATTAACAAAAAAAATGGAAGAGCGAGAGAAGGGTCATGAGGAAGGTCAAGTAGAGTAGAGATGGATCCAAGACACCCAGGTAGTTTCATATTTTTCCCACATATATTAAGGCCAGCCAAACGGCCCCTAATTCGAATAACAGCCAAGGTTTTGGGTTGCAGGTCAAGCAAGGGCAGGGCAGATGTCTGCTTTAACCATTGCTTTTTAATTTGTTTACAAATGATTTACAGTTGCGATTTGGGATTAGTTCCAGTGTACAAAATTCTCAAATGACTAAGGCAAACGTAGGCAAACATAGCTAGTGTAGTAGCAGAGGAAGTGATATAGTGTACATGACCCTTCCAGCCACATCCAAAAAAAAAACACATACAATTATTTCTGTACGATTACTGTACACAGTAATCGTTAGCTTGCACCTTTGTTTCTTTTTGTCTTAACAGTCAGAATTGGTTGTCAAAAACACTAAACTAAAGCCAGGCACACACTATTTTTCTTTTTACGTTCAATCCCACGGGTTGAACAACAAAAAAAATTCAGGTTCGGTCAGAGACACTGTACTAACCATGCGAGGTTACTACAGCGCTCTCCCTGCTGAGCTTTTGTGTTCTGACAGGGGGACTAACACACCCACCAGAACACCCTGATCTGTCATTGGCTGAGATCACTGATCGGGAGTTGGTCAGCTGCTGGTTTTCCAGCATGCACGTTCGACACAAGCCAGCCGAAAGGCCGGCTTCTGTCAGACAGACCGACATACACACGGGCAGAATGTCAGCTGTTTTTTTTAACTGGCAAATGTCTCCTGACATTCTGCCCATGTGTACAGGGCTTTAGGACCCAATCGTTCCTCCTATTGGAACTTTTGTTAAATTTTCTTATCATGTGTACTGTCCGTTACACTCTCTGCTCTTGCTCTGAGAGTTCACAGCATCAGCTCTTGCAGTTTCTGACTGGTAAGAAATGTGTGTGGCATTCATTGCCACATCCAGACATAAATGTGACAAAGTTTTAAATTGGATAGCTTTCTTCTAAGAGGCAATCATTTCTTTAATTTCAGGTTAGAGCATTTAGAGTAGAGGTCAGCAACCTTTTTCCACTTAAGGGCCGGTTTCAATGTATGTGAATGCATGGATGCATTCACCTCCTAATAAATGAAGACAACATTACACAACCACCCACACCTCTGGCCCCCTTTACATTACACAGCCCCCGTACCTCTGGCCCCCTTTACATTACACAGCCCCCACACCTCTGGCCCCCTTTACATTACACAGCCCCCTGCACCTCTGGACTCCTTTACATTACACAGCCTGCGCACCTCTGGACCCCTTTACATTACACAGCCTGGCATTTCTGGACCCCTTTACATTACACAGCCCCCATACCTCTGGATCCCTTTACATTACTGAGCCCCCCTGCATATTACACAGCTCCCCTGCATATTACACAGCACCCTGCACATCCCACAGCCCCCCCAGCATATTACACAGCCGCTCATGGATATTACACAGCCCCCCTGCATATTACACAGACCCAGCTGTGTAACCATGGAGGGATGAGACGCTTTACTTTTTTTTTTTTTCTTACTTATTTTTTTTTTTACACTGTTCCTGTGAAAAAAAGTTCTGATTACTTTTAATGCTGTCAGAAGGAATGTAAATATCCCTTGTTACAGTAATAGGCAGTGACAGGTACTCTTTAATGAGGTATCTATAAGACCCGAAATCCCTCCTTTGCAAACTCCAAGTTTGGCTGTTTTGAATGCTGTAAATTTTTTAAATTTGGTGCCTTTAAGTCTTCTGTAAACCGGAAGTGATGTCACAATTCTGGCTTTGTTCCGGTCTCAGGCCAGCTGGCTTGGGCCTCCCGATGGGCGAATGTCCACCTCCGCTGCTTGGGATTGGCGTGAAGGGGTTAAGATGTCCACGGGCAAGGTGCACGTGAATTCATCATGCGCACTGACAAGCCAGACATTTAGCGGCGGCGGGCTGGGTGCAGCCCGCGGGCCGTAGTTTGCCAACCCCTTATTTAGAGATTCATATTAATTATTTTAAAATATATTTTTTAAATTAAAAGAAAAGAAAATCAGTGCAAGAAAACAGAAAAAAAATCACAAAATAAATATTGTACAAAAATAATTGGGATTTAATAAATGGCACTCATGCAGTCGCTGAGGTCCATACAGTGTTAATGAGAAGTTTGTTTACACTTTGGAAGCTGTATGCAGGCAGCCTATCAGTGAATGGAGACACAGCAGCTGTACATGCACGTACATGCACAGCCACACCTGAGTTTGAAAGATGTGCAGGGGCTGCTACACAGCCTCAATCCCACACTGTCTGCATTCAGGGTCAAGCACCGGCCCCTGCACACTTGCACAGTAGTGTCAGTACAGTGCCTGCATCCCCGTTCTTTTACATAGGCTGACTGCATGCAGCTCAAGGTCACTCCAAATGTGTAAACCAACTTATTTATGCTGTACATACCTCAGAACTTATGTGAATAAAGCATAAAAGTGAAGAAAATATTTAACAAAGTTTGCCTAGTCTTTAGTTTTGTGCAGAATTCAATCCACTGCAAAAAGTAAATTCAACTTCTTATGTGTGAAATCCCAGCTGGTGCTCTCAGTGTGCTCCCCACTTGTAGCAAATACCTATGTGAAAAAAAAAAAATTAGCTGCTCTAATATACCTAAAACCAACCAAAAATTGCTCTGTAATAATGAAATGCGATGTCTTTAACCATCTCAATAAAGTGCATTTTCACCCCCTTCATGCCCAAGCCATTTTTCAGCTTTCAGCGATGTCACATTTTGAATGACAATTGCGTGGTCATGCAACACTGTACCCAGATTAAATTGTTATAATTTTTTTCCCCACAAATAGAGCTTTCTTTTGGTGGTATTTGATCACCTCTGCAGTTTTTATTTTTTGCGCTATAAACAAAAGAAGAGTGACAAGTTAGAAAAAAACGCAATATTTTTTACTTTAAATAAATAAATATCCATTTTTTTTTGAGAAACAAATTTTTTCCTCAGTTTAGGCCGAAATGTATTCTTTTACATATTTTTGGTAAAAAAATTTGCAATAAGTGTATATTGATTGGTTTGCACAAAAGTTATAGCGTCTACAAAATAGAGGATAGATTTATAGCATTTTTATTATTTTTTTTTTTTACTAGTAATGGCGGCGATCTGAGATATTTATCAGGACTGTGATATTGCGGCAGACATATCGGACACTTTTGACACATTTTTTGGGCCATTCACATTTATATAGCGATCCGTGCTATAAAAACGCATTGATTATTGTATAAATGTGACTGGCAGGGAAGGGTTTAACACTAGGGGGTGATCGAGGGGTTAATTATGTTCCTAGGGAGTGATTCTAACTGTAGGGGGAGGGGATTCACAAGGGGAGGAGACCGATCAGTGTTCCTCTGTACTGGGAACAGACCATCGGTCTCCTCTCCTCTGACAGGACTGTGGATCTGTGTGTTTACACACACAGATCCACGGTCCTGCTGTGTTACTGGCAATCACGGGTGCCTGGCGGACATCACGGGCATCGGGCACCTGCATCGAGTCCCCAGTGACATGGTGGGCGCGCGCGATCGTCATCGGTGGCGCGCGTGCACCCCCTGGTGGGCCGAGAAGGCGAGGGCATCATATGACGCCCTCCCAGAGCCGCGCCGCCTGGCCATCATATGACAACCGGCAGGCGGCAAGTGGTTAAATAAAAAAAAGCATACAAATTTTAAAAATATTGGCAACCAGTTTTCAAAATTAGTATGATTTTTTTTTTATTTTAAGATATCACATTTCACTAATACAGAGCATTTTTGGTTGGTTTTAGGTACAGTATATTAGCACACTTCATTGTCTTATGTTTATAATGTGCAGCTGTCAATTGCAGCCATCTTTTCAGGTCCCTGAAAGGGCATTTACAGATTTAACATAACTAATTAAAGTGTCTGAGAGGCGTGTTGAGGAGTGTTTAACCGCTTGCCGACCAGCCGCTGTAGTTGTACTGTGGCAACATGGCTCGGCTGCATGAATCGCCGTTATCTTACGTTGCTTCCTTTTTTGGTCACTAGGGGCGTGGGCACGTGCCCCCTGCTCACCCATGGAGCGGATGGAGTGCCCAGCGGACATGACCACTGCCGGGCTCCCGCGATCGCTCGGGGCACACCGAGAACCAGGATCTGTGTGTGTAAACAGTTTCTCAGCTCTCTGAGGGGAGAAGTGACAGATCGTCTGTTCATACAGAGTATGAACAGCGATCTGTCATCTCTCCTACACAGTCCCCTCCCCCCTTCAGTTAGAACACACACTAGGGAACACAATTAACCCCTTGATCGCCCCCTAGTGTTAACCCCTTCCCTGCCAGTGACTTTTTTACAGTAAGCAATGCATTTTTATAGCACTGATCGCTGTATAAATGCCAATTGTCCCAAAAATGTGTCAAAATTGGCCAACATGTCTGCCATAATGTTGCAGTCCTGATAAAAATCGCAGATTGCCGTCATTACTAGTAAAAAAAAAAATAATAATAAAAATGCCATAAAACTATCCCCTATTTTGTAGATGCCATAACTTTAGCGAAAACCAATCAATATATGCTTATTGCGATTTTTTTTACCAAAAATATGTAGAAGAATACATATCGGCCTAAATAGAAGGCAGAAGTAGATATGCCGCTGCTCTAGTGGAGTAAGCTGTGATGGTAGGTCTCCGTTTATTATGCCTTATATAGTATCCTGGGCTAAATATAAAGGTTAAGTAATCCAGATGATACGTGTTAGCTAGCGGGAACCTTAGACGTATTACATATGAGCATGTGTCCTAGTGTGATGTTTGTGATCAATTAGGCTGGTTCAAAAACCAAATGAAACTTACATTAATAAAAGATCCAAATAAAAATGTGTGGGACCCAACATATGTTACAATCTTTGAGGCCAAATTTGTGTTTATTTAAGATTGTGCTACAACCTCTGACGGTTGTTTACTAGTATAATCTCATATGTGGTTGGGCTGAAAGTGATATGATTGTACTTCTGAAAACATTGCTCATAAGTATACAATGTTAATTGCAAATGGAAAGCCGCAATCCCATGTCACATATCACTACATTAATAGATAGCAAAGTGCAAACGTGCTTAATATTCAACAATATATGTGCTTATTTAACACCTCCTACTTAATAATATGACCAGTAAGAATTGATCATGAATATAGGAATGCTGATACTGCTAATAGTGAATATCTGCAATATTCAGAGGTTGTAGCACAATCTTAAATAAGCACAAATTGGATCTCAAAGGTTGTAACATATGTTGGGTCCCACACATTTTTATTTGGATCTTTTATTAATGTAAGTTTCATTTGGTTTTTGAACCAGCCTAATTGATCACAAACATCACACTAGGACACATGCTCATATGTAATACGTCTAAGGTTCCCGCTAGCTAACACGTATCATCTGGATTACTTAACCTTTATATTTAGCCCAGGATACTATATAAGGCATAATAAACGGAGACCTACCATCACAGCTTACTCTACTAGAGCAGAGCCATATCTATTTCTGCCTTCTATTTACATTCCAGTACATTCCACCTGGTGGAATTGTATATGTAGAGGCAGCAGCTCTATATCCCAATAGTACCCTTATCCACTGCACAGAACTCCCTTACTTATTTCTTACATATCGGCCTAAACTGAGGAAAAAAATGTTTTAAAAAGTCTTTTTATATATTTTGGGGGATATTTATTATAGCAAAAAGTCAAAAATATTTCATTTTTTCCAAAATTGTCGCTCTTTTTTGTTTATAGCGCAACAAATAAAAACTGCAGAGGTGATCAAATACCACCAAAAGAAAGCTCTATTTATGGAAAAAAAAGGACGTCAATTTTGTTTGGGTACAGCGTCGCACAACCGCACAATTGTCAGTTAAAGCGACGCAGTGCCGAATCGCAAAAATTGTTCTGGCCAGGAAGGGGGTAAAATCTTCCAGGGCTGAAGCGGTTAAGCTCCAACAGACACACCATTAATGTCAATTTTTCTAAATGCATCAATATTTCCATTAAAAACTGTTTTTTTTCTAACAATCAAAATATTATTTAACAGAAGAAAATTATGATTTGCTAAAAACTAAATATGTATTTTATTAGCCTTCTGCCCTCGTAATATAGGCATGTTTGGTGAATACCTTATTTTTGTTTTCTTATACAGTAGTGAAGGCATGTTTTATGAATATGCAGTAACTCTGTCATAATAGGAAGTATTGAATTTTGACTTCAGGTCAAACCCAGACTCATAGATGTGTATTTCGTTACTAGGTTTTACAACAGATTTTTAAATATAATGCCGCGTACACACGGCAACAAATGTTCAATAGGAGCTTGTTGTCGGAAATTCCAACCGTGTGTAGGCTCCTTCGGACATTTTTTGTCGGAATTTCCGACAACAAAAATTTGAGAGCTGGTTCTCAAATTTTCCAACAACAAAATCTGTTCTGGTAAATTCCAAGCGTGTGTAAACAATTCCGACGCACAAAATTCCACGCATGCTCTGAATCAAGTACGAGACGGAAGCACTTGGCTGGTAAAACTAGTGTTCATAATGGAGATTGCACATTCGTCACGCTGCAAATTTTTTAATCTTTAAGTGCAGCGCATTCTCTTCTTTTTTATAATGCTAAAATTATGAAGTTGTTTTGCTGCTGGTATTCACACAGAGTTCTCATAAACTGATTTCTTTATTATTTCTCATGATCTCCTGAATAATATTTATTTTTTTTCGTCAGATCTCCATCATAATGATTAGAATTTATTTTTATAGTGATCTTTTTTTTCTTTATTTTTTATGAAGATCTCTATTTTATTTTATTTTTTGTTTTTTATAGTGATCTACTTTTTTTTTGTTTTTTTATCAAGATCTTCTGTTTTATTTTTATATTTTTTTTTCTACTGATCTTCATAATATTTTTTTTTCATTTTGTGTGTCAAGTTACCACAACACTATTATTAACTTGTATCTTTTAACCTCAAGGAGGTTGTTTGGTGGTCGTGTTCCTTGTTAATTTGACATTGTGTTTTTGAAATGTACCTGCCTACTCACAAACAAAACTTTCCTTTTTGAAGTAAAACACATAGGCAAGTATTTGTGAAAAAAAAATGCCATTTATTATGGGTCATAACCAAAAAAAAGGAAGGCAACGCTGGCTAAACTGGTGAAATTGGCGAAGCCTTTGTACCCCAGGGCACACAACTATTTTACAGCCAAAATCGGTAGCATGAGGAGTCCATATAATAGTGAGCACAATCCGGTCAGGACTCAGAGAGATCATGAACAGCAGCAGATGATATATATGTCCCCAGGCTGTGGTCTTACAACAGCCTGCGTCTTTTGTCAGACCAGACTAAACCCAGCCCATCACTTTCTTGTCTTCCTTCCACGCTTGCTTCCAGGCTTGCTTCCAGGCTGTGGCTCTGGTGTTGGAGTTGTGGCAGGAGGTGGAGGAGGAGGAGGACGATGATCGAACTCACAAACCTGGCTTTGGCTTGTGAGTTCGCCCCTCAACCCATTATTTATGGCTTGTAAGATAACCTTCTCACAGAAGAGGCATTGGCCCTCCTCCATTTCCTGCATTTTGCAGGCTGCCATGCAGGCATAGTCCTCTTGAGGACTGTTGGGGTTCTGAGGGCCGCAGTAGCCTGCCGAAATAGCCCAAGTGCTGCCTCCTCCAGGTTACTCCCCTTCCTGGGCCTTTTTTTTTGAAGGCGGAGGGGAGGGACCTGGGATTTGGTCAGGCTACTGGGCCCGGCCACCTCCTGGCTGCCACTTACCCTCTCCACCTCCTGGCTGCCACTTTCTACAGCCTCCTTCTGGTTGAGGCTTTCCTGTGTATGAAAAAGGGACATAGCTTTCGTTTTTGGTTCATCAATCACACACAATTTTCAGCTCATAACTGTTGCAAATTGAATGTTAATAAATAGAAAAGACTATCCTTCTGATCCCAGCATTTTTTTTCCTGTCCTAATAATTTGTGGCCACTACTGTCTATTGATATGTAAAACACTTTGTTAAATCAGAAATTCGTGATCAATACTAACATCTGGTTAACATCATTCATTTTTTGACAAGAAATATGTTGAACAATGCTATACCTGGCTCAAACTGGGCTCCTCCACATCTTCCTGGCTGGAAGGCCCAGGTTGGACATCTGAAGCCTCAGCTGGGGTGGAAGGAAGCATTGAAGGAAGACTGGAGAGTGCTGGCCTGGGTTCCCTCTGGTCTGCCAGAAAATGCAGTCTGTCATAGTACCACAGCCTGGGTACATAAATGTCATCTGCTGATGCTCCTGATCTCTGGGAATCCTGGACCTTCTTGTGCTCCCTATTATAAGTGCTCCTCATGCCACCAATTGTGGCCTTTAAATAGTTGATGGTTGCCGTGGGGATCTGCGGCTTTACAAATTCCAGCAATTGATCCAGCGCTGCCTGCCTCTTTCTTTTATTGGTGTAATAGGGGTGGTTTACCTGCCACAGACAGGGCAGCTTCCTGTACTTATCAATGAATATGGGGATAAAGTTCTGATCATTCAATAGATCCATTTTCTCTGCAAGACACAACACAAGGCAAAAACCTTGTCAGGCTAAACTCTCCTAATCTTGTCCCAATATAGGCCTCAATCTATAAGCAGTATAGGCCCAAGTTAAAATTGTTCCTCAGCTCGCAGATCGTACGTACGATGCACTCATGTTACACTTTATATACACTGCGCATGCGTGAAACTCCGCCCGGCCCTGACCTTCTATCTAGTATATTCCCCGCCCCTTCTCTTTCGGCGCAGTGGGAGAGCACATGGTGGAGAAAGAACAAGTGCATGCAGACAGCAGCAACAACGAAAGCCTGGAGCCACAAACGTCTTGATCCCGGAGGAGATTTAAGGCCTCAAATATGGCCTTTGTAGAGATGGTGGAGATGGTGGACATCTTGAAGAGGGCCGACTATGATGGGAAGTATGGACCGTAGCCAAACCCAAATGTGAGAAAGGAAAGAGAACAACTAAAGTTGTGAGAAGTCTGCACAGGAATTTTGGGGTACGACGATCCAAGGATAAATTGAGGAAATGCTGGTCAGACCTGAAATTGAGGGAGCAGGATCAGTACGGAAGAATCAAGAGAGTTCTGCAAAAAAGTAAGTAGTTGTTGTGTGTTCCTATTATTATTATTACTTATTAATGCTGCTCCATGTGCTTTTCTTTACTGTTGTACAGTTTAAAATGGCAACTTTCAGGTTTGTGGGCACAGTAATCGTACGTAGTAAACATCGTACGTTTGCCCACTAATGCACTAGTATGAGACACCAGAACAAACTTTGTAGGGTGTCCCACACTGGTGCTCCAGTGGATACTAGGGGTGTCTCCATGTGGGAAACTTTACCAAAAAAGGTAAGTATTCCAGCTTGAAGAAAGGGAAAAAAACCATGTCTTCAGCTTGGAACTCAAAAAGCCAAAACAGACAATTGTACGACACTTCCAAGCAATGTTTCATATTCCTATTTATACACGTTTTGTGGGTGCAACCCCTTCCTCACAACTCAAGTAGCTGAGAGGAAAGGGTTGTATCCCCGAAACACGTCCATTGATCCCCCATGATGGGAGCTAGCATATGTTGACCTTAGGCATGGGATCAGGAGGGAGATCCCCATTTTCAATCTCAATTTGTGTGCATCTTCAAAATTTGGTGTTTACAGGGGTGACATCACCCCATCTGATGAAGTTGCCTTCATCAACTCAGTTTGGACATACTAATGTCTGATATTGCCTTTAATTTATCAAAGTTGAACTTTGTAAGTTCTTGAGTTGTGTATTGTTTTATGGTTTTAAAAACATGTCTGTTTACCACAAAAAAAGGATATTTCTAATGTCTAAACCAAAAAATGTATTCTATAAATAAATATGTTTGTTTGTTCAAAAACCCTTTTCTAAACGCACATGTGAATGTGCACAGAGTAAAACATTTTATACTCAACAATGTGTGGCTTCTTCTTTCAATGCTCAATAGCAGTTTTTTTGAGTATGTTGGTGTTTACAGTGGCAATGGGGGTTATTTACTAAAGGAAAATCCACTTTGCAGTACAAGTGCACTTTCAGTGCAGTTTCAAGTGCGCTTTTGCAGTGCACTTGTAGTGCAAAGTAGATTTTCCTTTAGTAAATAACACTCACAATGATTTATAATTTTCGTCACTCCAAAAAATAAAATCATGGTGCTGAAAATGATGAATATTTTTATCCTTAATGCATTACATACATTAACAACAAAAACAAGGTGTGTGTGTAGCAGACCCACAACATAATAGTTAGCTGAAGAAGAGATTGTCACCTCATGTATCAGATAAATTACATTTACACTATTGAAGAAAATGGCCAAATAAATAAGCCATTGGATAACCTAGGAGACAGCTAAAAGAAACACAAGCAGTAAATCAAAGGAAATATTTTTCCTTTTTCAAATACAAATTTATTTTAAAAATGTTTGTTAAACATTTTCTGGCATATCAATGGCCCCCCTACCCGCAAAGTACTCCATATATTTTAGGCAGACCTCGCTGGCGCTTTGGGGGGGGCAAGCCAGGATGGCCAGCTTTGGTCTTGAAATCCAGCCTCAGGCCCAACTGAGGCCACATAGTTCATTGTATTTCTCCTTAAAAAGTTGTGGACAATGCAGCATGCAAGGATTACATGGTTAAGTTCATATTCCACCATGTTCATTGGTGTAAGGAAAAGGCGGAACCAGCTGGACATTATCCCAAAAGCATTCTCCACCACTCTTATGGCTCTGGCCAGCTGGTAGTTAAAAACCCTCTGGTCCGGGGTGAGGGTCCTCATGGGGAATGGCCACATCAGGTGATCACCCAGCCCAAACGCTTCATCAGCGACAAAGACAAACGGCAGACCAGCCACGTTGTCTTACGGCGGTGGCAATCAAAAGCCACCACTCTGGAGCCATCCGTAGAACTCGGTCTGGGTGATGACTCCACCATCCGACATCCGCCCATTCTTCCCCACGTCCACATAGAGAAAAATTAGTACTTTTGCCCATAACATTGCAAGCAGATTAGACACAAACATTCCAGGCCAACATCAGTGTAATATTTATTTGAAGGAGTGTTAAAAAAAAAAACAAAGGTCCACTTATCAGATTCCTCACCCCCTCTGATGGGCAATTGTAAAAATTTTAGGGGGGGAGATGTTTTGGACAGGTAACCCTCTCCACTTCATTGAGAGCTGAATGCATAATGTGTGTTACTTTGGCCAGCCCCTCCTTACTTACACTATTGGCAGCCCACTGGACAGGTAATAAGTGTCATAATACAAAAATATAAATGCACACTGTACAAATTGAAGCACATTTTTACATTCTGCAATTACCTATCAAGATAATAGGAGAACAAAACTTTAAACAGTACCATTAGAAAGTATTCAGGCAGTCCTTTTCACTACATGCTTTGGTGAATTAATCCATAAATATGACCACAAAAGAGGTGGGTATAGTGTGTATGGGTTTGGCTAAATCAGCAGATAGAGGATTGGTATCGGTTGACTTAGCGATTGGGGGGGGAGGAAGGATTCCAAATGATTTTGTGACCCCCCAAAAAAGCCTCTGGCACTCTGCCTGAATTTAGGGACACAAATAATATTTGGACATATTTTAGGGTGTGTTTAGGGTAAAGCAATACTATGGAGCTCAAAAAATACATTGTTAAGTGACTAGGCTAGGTGTGTATGGGCCCAGGATAGCATGCTGGGGAGGTTAGTGAAGGCAAATATGCATGAAGGACAAAAAGGAACTTGAAAAACTTCCAGCATGCACGAGGACAAAGAGGACATTCACAGCATATTACAATCATGGTAATTAGGGAATGATGAAAGAAATACAATACATTAGCAAACATTAAATACATATAATGTGATGTTAAAGAAGAAATCTTACCTTAATATAGTCCTTCTGCAGCACCTGAATGATGGCAGAACAGGTCTCTGGAATAATGATCCCCAGAGCCTGGGGAGAGATGCCTGTCAAGAATTTGATGTCCTGCAGACTTCTCCCCGTCGCCAAGTACCACAACGTGGTGACGAGCCTCTGTTTGGGAGTGATGGCTTGTAATATAAGGGGACGGTAAAGCAAACTGTGAAAAACGGGGTCCGTTATCCAGTGATAATTCCTGAAATCATCAGGAATATTCTCACGGATCTCCCACAACAAAGGCATGTGAGAGAATTGGTCACACTGGAGCAACTAATTCTTCGTCCATGAACTCCTCCTCCCCCTGTTCATGGACTGGACTTGGGTCAAAGTAAGAACCTCAACATCAAGCCCCTGCACAGTACATACCTGCAACATGGCTAGAATACGTTGAGTGATAGGACCTCTGCGCTACTAACTGACGTGAAAAAAGAAATTTTGAAATTACATATGATGTGAGCAACAAATCATAAAGGTGATGCCGCAAAATCAATAGTGTACACTAAATCACCATATAGTAAATAAATATTGAATATGATTTCACGCAAGCACATAAATAGATCAAACATAAATGTTAACTGTGTCACGTGATCTGTGTACAACAATAAAAACAAAGTGTTCAATAATGATAAAATGGTGAAAGCAAACAAAAGGTTAAGGCCCCTATCCTTAATAAACCGGATTTTAAATTACTACACCATTGGAAGCCCCCTTTTCTTTTCTTTCGTTTCTCTGGCTTGGAGTTCAGCACACAGAATCACCCCCATCCAGGAGTAGCTGGGGTATTCACTCATCTGCAACCAGTGGACATCACCTGACAACCTGAAGACCAGACACCTCCAGACCATCACTCTACATCTACAATAGGGCTTAATTTTAAGCCCCTTGAGGTAAGGGCATTGGGAGCACACATACAGGGGGAACAAGTTACTTTGCTGTATCTGACTTCAATGTAAAGAACAATTAATAATCATCATCACTGCAGCCACCTTACACAGCTGATTGATCGTGTTATTATTGGATTCACTATTCATTATCTGGCCCTAGGATAGGGGCCTTAACCTTTTGTTTGCTTTCACCATTTTATGTTCATCGATGTTGTCAAAGGCGTACTTTGACAACGTCGATGACGAAACGCGTAAGGCGGAGCTACGTACCTATGTCATACGCGGAAGTTGGAGAGAGCGTGGAACGCAGCTGGGGCGCACGCCGCTCAGCTGACTGCTTGTATCCACGAGCTCTTCTCCGGGCTTGATCTCCCTTGCGCAGTGTGATACCTACACTCCTTATTGGAGTGATTAACTGGTTTTAATATTTCGTTTATGTTTGGTCGTTGGACTTAGTTTTTTAATAAAATTATACGGTATCACACTATGGGAGCCCTGTTTTCTTTTGTATGAAGAAAAAATCCAATCGTGAAGGACACCCACATCCAGAGCAGAAGCCGGTTAGGAACAACTCCATTGGATCTCAAAACAACACTGGTTTCTACATACGTATTACCCCTGCAGGGGTGCGGGGAGCTGGTGAGTGGGGACCCTTGAGGGGGAGCACCTAAGTCACTGCAGATTTACCGTTGTCATCACTAAAGTCACCCTACGCAGGAACTCCTGAATGAACTGAATGTTAACTGAGGACTTTCATAAACACTGACTTTTATCTATTCATTTTTTATTTTATATTTTATAGTTTCTTATTTTAATTTCTGGCACATTTGCATATCTTTGGCACATTTTGGTCTTTATATGCTGTTATAATTCACAATTGGCTGTTCTCATGGTGAAGAAAAGTGCTGGGTTTGCTTCACCAGCTCTGTATATTGTGCACAGCGGAGATATAGCGCGAATATTTAACCAATATAAGGCACTGGTCGTGGACTGATTATATCAACTATTCCCAGCTAGTTTAACAGTTGAAAGGAGTACTTGGCCTACGTTTACCCCTTATACACCATTAGGGGGGCTGTGCTATTGCTACACTTAGTATTTATAATTTGGTGTCATCACCACTGATGAATTGTTTGCTTACCTGTATTTTGATATATATATATATTTTCTTTGTAGGCTCGTTTATAGTTGGCTGCACCTAGAGGTATGGGATATTAATCCCATTGGGCACATAGATACACAACTTTTAAATACAATCCATATATTTTTATTTATTTAATTTATTATTATTTATTTTTTATTTTTTTCCTTTGGATTAATGCACTGGTTAATCTATTTTGAGGAGAATACACAGGATACATAAGTTCTCAGCCTACACACAGTATCATTTATCCAATTCAGGTAGCGCCATCTGCCCCTATTCATATACTATTTTCCTTGCTTATCTCATCCCTGTGGGGGGTGAGTAAGGGGAGGCTGCAAGCCTGTGGTCTGTGAGCGCGGAAATTCCACTTACTCTCTATACAGTTAACATTTATGTTTGATTTATTTATGTGCTTGCTTAATTTAATGGCTAGAATACGGTCGTCTGGTCAGAACGAACTAACAGAATGCACTGAAAATCAGAAAGGCCTGAGAAGAGCGAGCTGAAAATCAGAAACGAGCGGACAAGAACGCACTGAAAACCAAATAATATAATATATATAATATAAAAATACGCACTGAAAAACAGATATGAACTGACTACATGCACTGAAAACCAGATAGGGACCCACAAGCACAAACTGAAGAGCAGTAACGATCTGAAAAGCACTAGGCTGAAAAGCGCAAATCGTCTTTCATCAAACTTATACTAACATGAGATTAGTAGAAGGAGCCCAAAGGGTGGCGCACTGGCTATTGAACTTCCTCTTTATAGTGCCGTCATATGTGTTGTACGTCAGCGCGTTCTTGACGATCGGAATTTCCGACAACATTTGTGCTACCGTGTGTATGCAAGACAAGTTTGAGCCAATGTCCATCGGAAATAAATCACAGGATTTCGTTGTCGGAATGTCCGATCGTGTGTACGCGGCATAATGCCCTGTACACACGGTCGGACATTGATCGGACATTCCGACAACAAAATCCATGGATTTTTTCTGACGAATGTTAGCTCAAACTTGTTTTGCATACACACGGTTGCACAGAGTTGTCGGAATTTCCGAACGCCAAGAACGCGGTGACGTACACCGCGTAAGACGAGACTATAAAAGGGCAGTTCAGTACCAAGCGCGGCACCCTTTGGTCTCCTTTTGATAATCTCATGTTAGTAAAAGTTTGGTGAGAGACGAGTCACGCTTTTTCAGACTCATGGTTTTTAGATCGTATTTCTGCTGTTCAGTTTGTGCTTGTGGGTTTGTATCTGGTCTTCAGTACGTGCAGCGAGTTACTATTGACTTGTCATTGTGTTCTTGTCCGTTCGTTACTGATTTTCAGGTTGCTCTTCACAGGCCTTGCTGTTCTTCAGTGTGTTCTGTTACTTTGTTCTGACCAGCCGATCATTTTCTAGCCATGTTGCATGTACGCACTTATCGAAGAGTTCGTGCTGTGCGGGGGCTTGGTGTTGGGGTCCTTACTTTGACACAAGCCCAGTCCATGAACAGGGCGAGGAGGAGTTCATGGACCAAGAATTGGTTGCTCCAGCGTTACCAATTCTGTCACATGCCTTTGCTCCGTGAGATCCGTCAGAATAATCCTTAATTCTAATATACATCAGGCAGGCAGTTGATTCAGCTAGCTGCAGTGCATTTAATATATATATAGAGGTTTGTGTGTATATATATATATATATATATATATATATATATATATATATATATAGTCTAGCCAAGCCTATACCTGACTGTAGGCCATTCCTGGAGTGCGTGTTCAAAGACACTTTCAGGCAGGCAGGCAGGTGACTCAGTGAGCTGCAGTTCATAAAATATATATCCACTGCATTGTAGTCCAGCCAAGCCTATACCTGACTGTAGGCCATTCCTGGAGTGCATGTTCAAAGACACTTTCAGGCAGGTGACTCAGTGAGCTGCAGTTCATAAAATATATATCCACTGCATTGTAGTCCAGCCAAGCCTATACCTGACTGTAGGCCATTCCTGGAGTACTGTTTTTAGTAAACTTCAGGTGTTGTTTTGCTAATTTAATTGTACAGTATGTCTGGAAGGCCACCAAGGAGAGGCAGATGCTCACAGGCCACTAAAAGAGGGCAAGCAGGCTCTGTGTCTACAGCCAACAGTGCTGGTCATGGGCATGATGCATCCTCAGCACGTGGCGGCACGCTTGTCCTTTTTTTCAGCAGCTGGCCATGTTGAGCCACAACATGCAGAAGAGTTGGTAGAGAGGATGACCAAGCCGTCCTCATCCTTCTCATCCTCTGTCACCCAGGCTCAGGGTACTTTGTCTGCCAATGCAGCTGCCAAAGCGGCCTCTTCCATTGGCTCAATGTCATCAGTCACTCCTTCCCTAGCCCCACCATCATGCCCTGAGGAGTCCCCCGAACTGTTCGACCACAGTGTAGGGTACATGCTGCAGGAGGATGCGCAGTGTTTTGAAGGCTCTGATGATGGTACCCAGGTTGAGGATGAAGGCAGTATTGTGAGCCCAGAGAGAGGGGGTGCCCAAGAAGGACAAGAAACTGGCAGTCATGTTCCCCCAGCTACAGCATACTGCCAGGTTTGCTCCAGTGGTGAGGAGGGAGGGAATGATGAGGTCACTGACTCTACATGGGTGCCAGATAGAAGAGAGGAGGAGGAGGCACATCTCCAACGAGGCAGGATGCTCTCCAGGGGCCTGCTTAAGGGCAGGCAACTGACTGCCTCACACCGCAGGGCTCCGCATATGCAGGGCACTGCTGACTTCACGCGTTTTTCCAAAAGTTCTTTGGTGTGGGCCTTTTTTCAGACATGTGCAGCAGATCGCACCATTGCTGTTTGCAACATATGTCTGAAGCGTATCAAGCATGGCCAAAACAACAGCTGTTCGGGCACCACATGCTTGACCAGACATATGTCGAGCTCCCATGCAGTCCATGCAGGTAACAGTACTTAAAAGACACACACCAAAGAACAAGGCGGACCTCTACTTGCTATTCCTCAGCTGGGATCTCCAACCCCACTATAACTTCAGTCCTCTCAGAGACCTGCACTGAGAGGAATGAAGGTGTAGAATGAGGTGTCCCAAGCACTTCCGAGCAATCTGCTAGCGGTTCACCATCTGATTGTAGCAGGCAAATTTCCCTACCCCAGTTGCTAAACCGGCTAAAGAAATTTGGTCCCAGCCATCCATATGCTCAGCGGCTGAATGCTAGTTTGGCTAAATTGCTCGCACTCCAACTGTTGCTTTTTCAGCTGGTAGACTGCCCCTTTCGAGAATTTGTGGAATGTACGGTACCTCAGTGGCAGGTTCCCAAATGAAATTTTTTTTCTCGGAAGGCCATTCCGGCTCTCTACCTACATGTGGAAGGCAATGTCTTGGCCTTGTTGGACAGGGCGGTCAGTGGTAAGGTGCATATTACCGCTGACTCATGGTCCAGCAGGCATGGACAGGGACGTTACCTTTCTTTCACGGCGCACTCGGTAACCCTGCTGGCAGCTGGGAGGGATGCAGGACAGGGTGCAGTATTGTTGGAGCTTGTTCCGCCACCACGCCTCCAAAATGCTGGTAGTGGTGATTCTGCCACACCTCTCTCCTCCACCCCTTCCTCTTCTTCTTCCTCTATTGCCTCTTCCTGTGCAGATCTGTCCTCGGAACCAGCAGTGCTCTGTAGGCGTTCTAGGGGCTACGCAAGCACTCAGGCAAAAACATGTCATGCGGTGCTTCAGTTGGTCTGTTTAGGGGACAGGAGCGACACTGGGGCAGAAATTCTGTCAGTTCTGCAGGGGCAGGCTCAGAGGTGGTTGGAATGGTACCAAACTCCTCTCCGCCTTCTGACAGGGACACTTCACCCACGTTCCCTGTTTGGCTCACGTCCTCAATTTGGTGGTGCAGTGGTTCTTGTGCAGGTACCCGGGCTTATGGGATCTCCTGAGGCAAGCCAGGAAAGTCTGTGGGCATTTCCACCGGTCATATAATGCCAGTGCTCGGCTGGCTGACCTCCTGTTGGAGCACACGCATGGAATAATTTCCAGGGCACTTGAGGCAGAACACAGGGAAGAAGAGGAGGACTTCCTTACCTCTCAAGGCCCCCTTTATCCAGACAGTATTCCTGCAGGCCCGCCTATCACACAGGAAGAGGAGGAGGAGGATTGTGTCAGCATGGAGGTGGAGCCTGGCACTCAGCATCAGCAGCAGTCTTCAAGGGATCGTTTCCAGTCCCCAGAAACCCATGGACTTGTACATGGCTGGCAGGAGGTGGCTGTGGATCAGGTTGTCCTAAGTGACCCAGAGGACTCCGGACCAGATGCCTCAGCAAACCTACACTGCATGGCCTCCCTGATCCTGCAAAGCCTGCGAAAGGACCCTCAGATTCGTGGTATCAAGGAGAGGGATCAGTACTGGCTGGCAATCCTTCTTGATCTACATTACAAGGGTAAGGTGGCGGAACGTATCCAGCTGTCACAGAGGGAGCAGAGGATGAAACATCCTCGGGAGGCCTTGCAGAAAGGTTTGTGCAATGCATTTCCAGAGCCTGGGAGGTTACAATTTCCTGGTACTCCTGGACAACATGTTGCTGAGGCTTCGGTCAGTCACAGAAGGAGCGGTGGAGAAGGTGGCCGTATGACCGATGCACTCAGACAATTTTTTAGTCCGCAGCTCCAAGGTCTGATCAGTTCTAGCAACCATCGCCAGTGGCTGTTGTACATGATGCAGGAATACCTAGGGGCAAGATCAGACTTGGAGACCTTTCCAACCGTAAATCCACTGGGTTACTGGGTCTTGAGGTTGGATTACTGGCCACAGCTTGCACAGTATGCAATTGAGCTATCATCCTGTCCTGCATCCAGCGTTCTTTCAGAACGCACATTCAGAGCTGCTGGAGGCTTTGTAACCAATCACAGAGTGCGCCTGTCCACCGACTCGGTTGATCACCTTCATAAAAATGAATCAGTCTTGGATCACCAGCTACCAAGCACCTGATGCAGATGTAACCAATTAATTTTTTTATGAATGTGAGATATCAGTGTAGAAGTATATTGATGCTTAAACATAAATAGACACCTAAATTAGTAGTGGCAATGGAGAGTACCAACATTCAAACAATATAATAAAAAAGTAGGGGTGCATGCTTCCATCCCTTATATATGAATACAATTTAAAAGCAGAGCAGCAGAGTGGGTTTTTGCATGAGGCGCGAGGTGTGTAGAGCCAAGCGGCTCAATCCCCGACAATTTGAACAAAAAAAGAAACAAAAAGGTGGGACTTTATATGAAACATGCACTCCAGGACATGACACGATAACCATGAATATGGCAGGTACCCAAAATACAACAGAACCAAAAACGTTGCATAGAAGCATCACATGACCTCAATTGGCATTGAATAATTTATTGGTATATAAATTGTAACAAAAGTAAAAATCATAACATAATTCATGCTGATATTATAAAAACCCAAATTCATACGAGGCAAGTCTCCAATTGTACATAGGATATAGCAGAAATATAATTAATAACATGATTAGTTCATATTGTAAATACTGTAAAAAACTATTTCATAAAAGACAGGTCTCTATGATAGTTAATTGTAATCTAGGTTGGTTGGTAAAATCCAATTGATATGTAGGATAGGGTAATGATGCAATTGTAGATATAAGGTGGCAACTATTGTATTCATATATAAGGGATGGAAGCATGCACCCCTACTTTTTTATTATATTTTTTGAATGTTGGTACTCTCCATTGCCACTACTAATTTAGGTGTCTATTTATGTTTAAGCATCAATATACTTCTACATTGTTAATTTTGATTTTCATATTAGTATAGATTTTGAGGAGGCTGACTACACTATGATACTGTACAACACTGTTACCCACAATGTGTGTGCCTGGCCACACTGCCTATGTGTACTGTGCTGGGCTGGGAGGTGGGCTGGTTTGGCCATGTTCGCCGTCTTGCTCAGTCCTGGGAGCTGCGATGCGCTCCTGGGGTCCTCCCCTTCCCCCTCCTCCTTTCGAGTGACATGGAAGATCAGGTGTACATCCAATTGTGCATCGACGTCACGTTTCTGGCGCGCCTTGCATCACTTCCTGTGACGCCAGCGCGCCGCCGCTGTCGATTCCATCCGGCATCCTACAGGAGGTGACTACCGTCAGACAGCAAGCAGCTGACGCTGCTCAGCTGTCTGGCGCCGTCACCTCCCATTGGCTGCCAACGTGTCGTTGGTGGACACCCACGATCACACTGGAGTATTTATACTCCCTCCAGTTCATTCCCATCCCCCACATGGTGGTCATCCCCATGGCTTCTAGGCACCTCTGGACCAACATTGCCCACACTCCCCTTTTCCAGGTAATCTCTATGGCTTCCCCCACAAATTTCTCCCCCCTTTTTTCCCTTTGTGTTATGATATCCTTTTACCATTTTTGCAATGATTCCATTCTGCTACTCTTCCCTGTTTTCTGACCGACACCTACACACATATCTGCCCTACTACTCACACAATACATATTCCCATGGTTTATCTATATCTACCATATACCCCCTCTTTTTATAGATGGCTACCACGTGGATTACACAAATTTTGACACTCATGGGGTTGCATCCTTGGAGACTGTTGTCTGATACTGGACTTCCATCGCTGTGTTCTGGGCCAGTCCACCTCAGCTCCCGGGGGCTGATGTTCCTTCAGTCAGACCCCAGCCCTCCTTGCCTATGCCCAAACTCATAGGATTACCTGTAAGTAGTTCTGAGAATCGGGCTATACCCCCCCTTTTCTCGTCCCCCCTCCTCTCCCTTTCCACAGATCTACTACATAAGCTCTTTTAATATACATGTTTTTTAATATTTATAGACACCTACTGCATACCTGCTCCTGAAGAGTTGCGGTCGCCACAAAACGTGTTGAGCCAATAGATGCCCCTTCGTCTACACTATATTACTATCACCTTACTACCGTACATATACCAATTGGACTGTACCAACCAATTATAGCTACAACTATTTACCATGGAGACACACTTTAGTGAATTTGTGAATCTACAATATGTATAGTATGAACCAATTATGTTGTTTTACTATGGGATTGTGAGCTAATAGTTGCCCCCTTATATCCACAATTGCATCATTACCCTATCCTACATATCAATTGGATTTTACCAACCAACCTAGATTACAATTAACTATCATAGAGACCTGTCTTTTATAAAATTGTTTTTTACAGTATTTACAATATGAACTAATATTTATAGACACCTACTGCATACCTGCTCCTGAAGAGTTGCTGTCGCCACAAAACGTGTTGAGCCAATAGATGCCCCTTCGTCTACACTATATTACTATCACCTTACTACCGTACATATACCAATTGGACTGTACCAACCAATTATAGCTACAACTATTTACCATGGAGACACACTTTAGTGAATTAGTGAATCTGCAATATGTATAGTATGAACCAATTATGTTGTTTTACTATGGGCTTGTGAGCTAATAGTTGCCCCCTTATATCCACAATTGCATCATTACCCTATCCTACATATCAATTGGATTTTACCAACCAACCTAGATTACAATTAACTATCATAGAGACCTGTCTTTTATAAAATTGTTTTTTACAGTATTTATAATATGAACTAATATTTATAGACACCTACTGCATACCTGCTCCTGAAGAGTTGCGGTCGCCACAAAACGTGTTGAGCCAATAGATGCCCCTTCGTCTACACTATATTACTATCACCTTACTACCGTACATATACCAATTGGACTGTACCAACCAATTATAGCTACAACTATTTACCATGGAGACACACTTTAGTGAATTAGTGAATCTACAATATGTATAGTATGAACCAATTATGTTGTTTTACTATGGGATTGTGAGCTAATAGTTGCCCCCTTATATCCACAATTGCATCATTACCCTATCCTACATATCAATTGGATTTTACCAACCAAACTAGATTACAATTAACTATCATAGAGACCTGTCTTTTATAAAATTGTTTTTTACAGTATTTACAATATGAACTAATCATGTTATTAATTGTATTTCTGCTATATCCTATGTACAATTGGAGACTTGCCTCGTATGAATTTGGGTTTTTATAATATCAGCATAAATTATGTTATGATTTTTAATTTTGTTACAATTTATATACCAATAAATTATTCAATGCCAATTGAGGTCATGTGATGCTTCTATGCAACGTTTTTGGTTCTGTTGTATTTTGGGTACCTGCCATATTCATGGTTATCATGTCATCTCCTTTTTGTTTCTTTTTATGTTCAAATTGTCGGGATGGAGGCGCTTGGCTCTACACACCCTCACGCCTCATGCAAAGTCCCACTCTGCTGCTCTGCTTTTACTTCTCCTTTGGGTGAAAAAATTCTTGCTGCTCAGGTCGATGCTCCTCCTGCGAAACCTTGTGACCACTGCTTTGTCCTAGAGTGTCTCCGTACTTCCGTGTTCCAGACTTACCATTTTCCCAAGGCAGATGGCCACCCTGGTAAGATCACCAATGGCATAATTACTCTCTGCCTGAAAAATTTTTTTGGAGAAGAACGCACATGGTTGACGTCTCTTCTCAAAGAACTGAAGAAGCACAGCTCCCACCCCCATTGAAGAAGCGTCTACTTCAATAAAAAATGGATCGTCAGGATTTGGTCTCCTCAAGAGAGGTCCAGAAACAAAGGCCCGTTTCAGATTGTGAAATGCAGAGACAGCCTCGGGAGCCAAGTCTTTGGCATTCGCACCCTTCTTGGTCAAAGCGATAATAGGCGCGGCAATTGAAGAGTAATTCCTTATGAAATGCCTATAATAATTTGTGACGCCAAGAAAGCGCTGTGTGGCCTTGAGGCTAGCAGGAAGGGGCCAGTTGGTAATGGCCGAGACCTTTCCTGGATCCATGCGAAGACCCAAACTAGAAACAAAACATCACAGAAACAGGACCTCAGGACATTCGAAGGAACATTTCTCCAGCTTGGCATAGAGATTATTCTCTCTAAGGCGCTGAAGTACGGTGTGGACATGGTTTCTGTGAGCAAACAGATTTTCGGAAAAGATGAGAATGTCATCCAGATAGATGACAACAAACTGGTACAGTATATTCCTGAAGATTTAATTGACAAAGTTCTGAAACACAGCTGGAGCATTACACAAACCAAAAGGCATAACCAGGTATTCGTAATGCCCATCCCTAGTGTTAAACGCGATCTTCCATTCGTCACCTTCCCGTATTCTAATGAGATTGTATGCACCTCTGAGATCCAACTTGGTGAAAATGGAAGACCCCTTCAACCTGTCGAATAGCTCATATATTAGAGGTAAGGGGTATCGGTTTTTGATAGTCACTGCGCTTAACCCTCGATGGTCAATGCAGGGTCTGAGGGTACCATCCTTTTTCGCAACAAAAAAGAATGCTGCTCCTGCAGGCGACGAGGATTTCCAGATGAAACCTCTCTCCAGATTCTCAGCGACATACTCAGACATGGCCTTGGTCTCTGGAATGGACAGAGGGTAGGTACGACCCCTGGGCAGAGTTGCTCCAGGGACAAGGTCAATGGCACAGTCAAAAGATCTGTGGGGAGGAAGCACCTCAGCAGACACACAAACAGAACACATCCCGGTAGTCGCTGTATGTCACAGGAAGATCAGAAGATACGGATGTGGTAGCAATGGGAGGTCTCTCCTTGGGGGCCACCTTGAGAAGACAGGACGAGAAACACGAAGGACCCCAAGCCAGGATCTGCCCAGAGACCCAGTCCATATGTGGAGAGTGGAGCTGTAGCCAAGGAAGGCCCTGATGTTTCTGGGTCCAGTACTCCACCTTCTAAATGTATTAGACCTGAGCATTTCCTGGACAAAGCGAGCAGGAGTCACTAAAATGACCCTTGCCCCCACAATAAAGACACAAGCCCAGAGTTCTGCGTTTAGCACGTTCTTTGGGGGTTAGTCTGGTCCGGCCCTGCTGCATAGGTTCCTCAGCAGGCAAAGGATGCTCCACAGGGTGATGGGGGAAGAGTTCTGGCTGACTAGGACCTAGGGGGTGCTGGCGTCTTTTTTCTAGGGACCTCTCCTGGAAAAGAATGTCAATCTGATTGCACAAGGAAATTACATCGTCCAGACCGGCGGAGATGGCTCTTCCTGCTAATTCGTCCTTTACTCGGTCAGAGAGGCCATGTAAAAAGGTTGCGACCAGGGCCTCATTGTTCCAGCTCAATTCAGCTGTGAGGATATGGAACTGAAGCGCATATTGTGCCACTGAACAAGATTCTTGGGGAAGGCGTAAAAGGGCACTAGCCGCTGAAGAAACCCGAGCTGGCTCCTCAAAGATATTACGAAAGAGCTTCAAGAAGTTGGACAGGCTGGAAACCACCGGGTCATTCTTCTCCCACAGGGGGGCAGCCCAGGCTAAAGCTTCACCAGAGAGGAGGGAAATGAAATAGGCTACCTTAGCCCGATCAGACAGAACATTTTCAGGCTGGAGCTCAAAATCAATGGTGCATTGGCTGAGGAAACCCCTGCAGGCCTTGGAGTCCCCAGAGAAAGGGGACAGAGCTGGCAGTAAATATGAATGTGTGGCTGCAAATGGTGCGATAGGTGTAGCTGCTGATTGTACTTGAGGTTGCAGGTTTGGGTTTCCCAAGGAGGCCTAGAGCTGCTCGAAGCGGGAAGCCAGATCTTGAAGGAATCGCATCACCTGAGTCTGATTCGATTCCTGGGTCTCGAGTCTGTGAACTATGCCTTGCAATAGATCAGCTGCAGGAAGCAGCACGTCAGCCGGGTCCATGGCTGATCAAACTGTCAGGTCACCTTGAGGCTAGGTGACAGATGCACAACATTACAACATTGGGATCAGGAGTGCACCGCAAGGTAGTGGACCCTACGGCTGACTGCTGCGGATGGGAGTCAGGGTGGTAAGGAAGGCAGGGCCACTGGAACACCAACAAGGATCCCACCGGGGTTAGAGTGTAAGATTCTCATGGAGTCTAAGAGCCAGCAGGTGTTCACCAGAGCCTCTAGTGGTGAGGATGGACTGGACGGCAACTAGCTCCAGGTCGCAACCCCCAGGGTCCCCCAGCTCACACCCACAGTAGGCAACAGGAGGATTGGGATAGTAAGGGAATAAGCCAAGGTCGGGGCTACAAGCAGACAAGGTCAACAGAGTTCACTCCAAGGTTCAGGGTCACAGGCAAACAGGGATAGTCGGGGACACACCAAAGGTCAGGGTCACGAGCAGACAGGAATAGTTGAGAACATGCCAAGGTCGGTAACAGAAACAAACATAGAGCACAGGCAGGAAACAGGAAGCCAAAACACACAAAGGTTGATCAGCAGGGCTGGCCTGCAGTGCAGAGGTTAATATAGAGTTCTCTGATAGGAGCTGGGGTGGAGCCATGCTAGAGGAGAGATTATAAAAGCAGTCAGGTGAGAGTCAGCTGGTCTCTAGAGATGAACACACGGAGACAGGTAAGCTGACAGACAAATCTCTATTGCATAACCATGACAGCTGGGAATTCCTGGACTCCCTGCTGAAGGATATGGTCACTAACTTAAAGTCCTACGTGCAAGACACTCGACATGTATTAGCTAAAATTTCTGAGCTGGGTGATTTGACACATCTGGATGACGTCATACTAGTAGGGATTGACGTTGAGTCCCTGTACACTTCGATCCCTCATCAATGCGGGATTGAAGCAGTGCAGGTATTCTTGGAATATTGGTACCCAGAGTCGAAACCCCAAAACAACTTTTTGGTCGAATTACTACGTTTTGCTCTGCTTAACAACTACTTTCAGTTTTTGACGACTTTTTATCAGCAGATTAGGGGTACCTCCATGGGCGCAGCCTGGGCCCCTGCCTATGCTTGCCTACATTTGGGATTGTGGGAGGAGGAGGATGTTTATCCTTCGTCCCTGTACCGCAGCCACATACACACCTGGCTGCGGTACATCGATGATGTCCTTATGATATGGACGGGCACCATACAGGACCTCCATGACTTTATGGCTCAATTGAACGTCAACCAGCGCAACATACGGCTGACGTACAATTATGATCGGACCAGCCTGTCCTTCCTGGATTTACTGATTTCGCTCCAAAATGGTCAACTATACACTAGTACATTTCGCAAGGAAACGTCCGCCAACACTCTTCTGTGCAACAGCAGCCATCACCCACAATGGCTGATGAATGGCATTCCGGTAGGTCAATTCCTGCAAATAAAAAGGAACTGCACTAGGTCCAGTGACTATAGACGCGAGTCAGTAGAACTCTATGCGAGGTTCCGCGAACGCGGATACTCCCATAGACAAATTAGAAATGCACGAAAAAAAGCTGCGGCAAGAGATAGGCAAAGTCTATTACAGATGCACCCACCTAACCCCCTTGTCCCTAAACCCGAAGGTGGTGACTGTACCAGGATAATTACCACCTTTGGACCGCAATGGAAGGAAGTTCGCTCCATTTTGGAGAAACACTGGGAGGTCCTTACCAATTCCCCGGGGCTCCTCAAGATAGTTGGCACTTCGCCTCTGTTGGTGGCCCGCCGGGCAAGAAACCTGAGCGACATGTTGGTCAGGTCCGAATTTACCAAAAATCCTGACCCGACCTGGCTAGCTAACTATCCACGCAGCAAAGGGATGTTTCCCTGTAACAAATGCCAGATCTGCCCACTGGTACATAGGACAGCCACTTTCTCCGACGCCCTGGGCAGGGAACAGTTCGAAATACGAGACCTCATCAACTGTTCCACAACCAGGGTTGTGTATATGATAACGTGCCCTTGCCCCAAGATTTATGTGGGAAAAACTAAAAGACCCCTCAAAGTGCATATCGGTGAGCATTTAAGAGAAATCAAAGATAAGGAAAAAATCCCGGAGAAACCATTAGCTAGACATTTTGCACTGGAGCATGGTAGAAGCACCAAAGGCATGCTGATAAAAGGCATATATGCCTTGAAGATATCCAGCCGTCGTGGTGACTTCGATCGTGTTCTTCTGCAAAAGGAGAAACGATGGGTGTATCGCTTGAAGTCCCTTGCCCCTTTGGGGCTAAATACAGAACTAAACTTGAAGGTTTTTCTAAGCACATGAATGCCATCTGCACATCTCCTGGAACTCACACCAGGCAAAAAGACGACATTAACTAACCAACATACCCCCCAAAAAAAAAATAAAAAATATTAAACTGTAAATGCAAATATGACTAAACAGACTAAGCTCTTTATCTTTATTCTCACTTTGATTTAACTCAGTGAAACCATTTGTCAAACTTCATTGTGTCCACTACACAAAAGATATTAACCCTCATCAAATGCACTCTCTGAAATACCCTCAATGCACTGTGAACTATGTGTGTCTTTCTGCCCTTACCTCATGTCTCTTCCCTCCTTCATTCTGCGAATTCATGATAAGCATTCTATATTACCGTATCTCCCCTTTAAAAAACCACACGTTTGTGATACACAACTGGCATAAGTCTCTACAAATGACGATTTCGCCCGTAAAATCCCAGTGCTGCAATTATAATACTATACGCGCTGGGAAATGAATGAATTACACGGCCCACACTATTCTTTACTAAGCAGTATTTGAAGTAAACCAATCACACAGCTGATTGGCTACACAGAAGCCTGTTCGCCAAAATAAAAAAGGTGTGTGCTGGCTTCTCCAATCAAACATCCAGGAAGAAGCTACGCTACCACGCAACAGCGAAACGCGTTGACGTCATCACCAGCATCAGCGCTGTCTATCGAGCGGACGGAGAGTGGGGAGCCGCACAGCAGCGAAGCACCACATAGCCCACCGCATTAGCTGACGGCACCTGGAGCTGCCCCGGTTATCAGCACACAGCGAGGGCTTTCTCCCTCTACAGGACCCGATCGGATATCTCCAAGGAGGCTTACGGCTGCAGCCACAATACCGGCCTGACAACCTTCCGGACCCTGTAAACCACCTCCAGCACGGCCTGTGGAATAACCTCCAGGAATCTCTGTGGAGGTGAAGGTACGAGCACCAATTAACTCACTAACAGTTGAGGACATCATACAGCTTTACGTAAAGCCTAAGTCCTGTATATACCACTTGTTTATTGGAGCATCTTACACTGCCACTGACTGCACTTTATGAATAGCCTTGAAGCCTGCTGATCACAGTGTATAATCAGTCCTATTACCTACTTGGACTATCACCACTGCCTACACTGCATGAGTGAATTTCACTGTACATAGATTTACAGCCTCATTGCTATTCAGCATTAAGTCTGTTTACTACCTCACAGGTACCTTTAACTGCCAAGTCCAGCCCAGTCATCCCCTTGATATATATCCAATCTCCATCTCTCGGGTCCCCTCCCCTCTCCCCGCTCCACTTATATGCTTCTCGGCAGCACATCCCATTAAATCTCCCACTGGGTAACACCCACTTATGCCACAACCAAATCTGACCATTTGGCCACCGAGCAGCATATAACTAGTCCGGACAGTGTCTATGCCGTTATATGTTCTGTGTGTGTTTTGTTCGTCGTGTTAGTCAGTCCATTCTTATGCCACCTTGATTAGGAGTGTTATGTATCCCTTACTGTAATAACCGTTTATCTGTATGTTCACCTCACCCAGGTGTTTTTATAATGAATTAATAAATTGCTACCTTTTATACCACCTACCTATGTACTGACCATTAATTGCTAAGGTAACCACTTTTTCCCACCGGTAATTCTATACTGTAGACCCCTTCCCTCCTCCCTGCTCCCCACCCCACTGATTTATGCAGCTGGGAATTCAGCTTGCTTTCTCCTCTGCGTATCACCCGCAGTCTAATGGGGCCGCAGAACGAGCCAAACAGTCCTTGGAGCAATTCCTACGTTGCTATATTTCTGACCATGACAACAACTGGTCAGACCTATTACCGTGGGCAGAGTTTGCTCACAACAGTGCCTTCTGCTTCCCGATTGTCTCTGTTTATGGAGAATTATGGTTTCCAACCTTACATGTTGCCTGACTCATTTGTTCCTCAGAGTATTCCTGCGCTAGAGGAGCATCTACGTGGTCTTCGTTCCACTTGGGCACAAGCCCAGGAGGCTTTACGTCATGCTAATGATAGGTACAGACTCCATGCTGACCGTAGACGCCTGCCTGCACCTTCCTACCAGGTTGGGGACAGGGTCTGGCTGTCATCTCACAACCTCCGACTTCGTGTTCCCTCACTGAAGTTCGCACCTCGGTTTATTGGGCCTTTCCGTAGATTTCATGCTGTGCGGAGGCTTGGTGTTGGGGTCCTGACCTTGACACAAGTCCAGTCCATGAACAGGGTGGTGAGGAGTTCATGGACCAAGAATTGGTTGCTTCAGCGTGACCAGTTCTCTCGTATGCCTTTGCTCCGTGAGATCCGTAGTGTCCCCAAATAATTTTTATTAACCCTCCCCCCAACTGCTAAGTCAGCTGATCCCAATTCTCTATCTATCCTCAATCATCTATCTACTGACTTTGCCAAACCCATACACACTATACCCACCTCTTTTGTGGTCAGATGAATGGATGAATTCCCCAAAGCATGTAGTGCAAGGGCCTGCCTGTATACTTTCAAATGGTAATGTTTAAAGTTTTTGTATACTATTCTTATCTTGATAGGTAATAGCAGAATGTCCAAATGTGCTCAAATGTGTACAGTGTGTATTTATATCCTTGTATTATGACACTTCTTACCTGTCCAGTGGGCTCCCAATAGTGTAACTAAGGAGGGGCTGTTCCAAGTAATACCCATTATTTAGGCATTCATCTCTCAATGAAGTGGAGAGGGTTACCTGTCTAAGATCCCCCCCCCCTATAATGTTAGAAATGGCCCATGAGAGGGGGGGAGGGGGAATATGATAGGTGTACCTTATACTTTGGTGTTGTAAAATTCCCCTTAATAAATGTTATCTGGATGTTGGCCAAGAATGTTTGTGTCTAATCTGCTTTCCATGTTTATGTGCAAAAATACTAATTTTTTTGGTTTTCCTCAACAGTTTCCTTCAACGCCACAGGAATGGCAGACTGTGGCCTCCCACTTTGCCCAGCGGTGAGACTTTCCTAACTGCAGAGGGGCAATTGATGGGAAACACGTCCACACCGTCCCACCACCCAACTCGGGGTCGTACTATTATAATTACAAAGGGTTCAATAGTATTGTGATGTTGGCGGTGGTGTCGGCTAATTACGACTTCCTGTATGTGGACGTGGAGAAGAATGGCCGGATGTCCTATGGTGGAGTCATCGCCCAGATGGAGTTTTACAGGCGTCTCCAGAATGGCAGCTTGGACTTGCCACCTCCAGAAGACAATGTGGAAGGACTCCCATTCATCTTCGTTGCGGATGAAGCATTTGCGCTGGGGGACCATCTTATGTGGCCATTCCCAATGAGGACCCTCACCCCGGAACAGAGGGTTTTTAATTACCGGCTGGCCAGAGCCAGAAGATTGGTGGAGAACACATTTGGAATCATGGCCAGCCGGTTCCGCCTATTTCTCACACCCATCCATATGGCTGAGTATAAACTTAATCATATAATCCTGGCGTGCTGTGTTCTACATAACTTTTTACGCCAACATTCTGCCAACTATGCTGGCTCAGTTGGGCCTGAGGCCGGAATTCTACATGAAACAACCCTGACGGCGCTTGAAAGTGGCTGTCCTGGCTTGCCCTCCCTGAGTGCCCCTGATGTCCGGTTAAGATACCTTGAGTTCTTTGCGGGTAGGGGGGCCATCAATATGCCAGACAATTTGTGAAGCCTTTATCAAATAAAAAAAAGCTAATCTTTGGTGACATTTACTGCTTCTGTTTGTTTTAGCTGACCCTGACAGCAATGTGTGGAGTCCTGAAAATGGCGTGATTGTGTAACCTTATACAAAGCACTGTTGGGTGTTATTTACTAAAGGCGTAGACACTTTGCACTACAAGTGCACTTGAAACTGCACTGAAACTGCACTTGTTGTGCAAAGAGGATTTGCCCTTAGGAAATAACCCCCATTTTCACAGAAAGCAGCAATTACATCACCACAAAAGTGTTGTAGCGTTGAGACAATAATCCACACATTCTTGATAACAATCTTTTTAATACCTGCACAATCACATGTGCATTTAGAAAAGGTTTTTAAAACAAACCAACATGTTTGTTGTATAACAATTTGGGGGGGGCATTATAAAAAATATAAATGTCCATTTAAGATAAAACAGGCATGTGTAAAACCAACAAGAAAGATACAAATCTTGAACTTACAAAGTTCACATTTGGTAGAACTTGAAGGCAATATCAGACATGAGTATTTAGGAACTGTGTTTGATATTGCGTTCAGATGGGGTGAAGTCACCCCAGGAAAAGCCAAATTTGGAAGATGCACACACATTTCCCAATGTCAACATGTGCTAGCTGCCATCACGGGGGATCAAGGGACATGTTTTGGGGGAGAAACCCCTTCCTCTCAGCTACTTTATTATTGAGGAAGGGGTTACACCCCCCAAAACGCGTCCATAGATCTCCTGTGATGGCAGATAGCACATGTTGGCACACTGTGTGCATCCTGCAAATTTGACTTTTCTAAAAATCGCTAAAACATTTTTAACATTGTAGCACACAAAAAAACAAAGTGTTTTGGAGGGGTTTTAAACTCGCCCCAAAACATCAATGATGTTTTTATTTTTTTGAATAACATCATTGATGTTTTTCTTGAGGTTTTCCAATTGTAAATTACACCCCATGATCTCCCCGATCAGGATCTGGGCACTTTCTGATGTGAAAGGATCTGTATCCACAACATCACGAACACCTAAAAAGAGAGAAACCAAACAAAAACAGGTATCAAAAAAATGCCGGCATCCATCTCTTGCCTGAGCCTGTGGTCGCAGACACTCACCTGTTGTGGTGACAATTTCCACCACGTCTTCTTCCTCCTGCACTTCTTGGGTTGGGGGTATTTCCCCTTCTTCCAGAGGTGGGGGGTCTGTGGTCTCCTCGGATGAGGGGTGTCCTTCGAGTCTTTTCTCCTCTATGTAAAACAAAAATGGTATACTTAGCACACAAATATTTGATGGCAGAACTATAAATAGGAAACATTGTTTGGAAGTGGGGTACAATTGTCTATTTTGGCAGAGTTCCAAAATGTAGCATTTTCAGTGTCCTTTGTCAAGCTGCAATACTTTACCTGTTTGGTACAAGCTTCCCAGATGGAGTCACCCCTATAGTATACACTGGAGCACCTGTGTGGCCCCCCTAATAAAAATGGTGTTCTGGGGTCCCACACTAGTGCTCCAGCGTACAGATGTGTAAACAGCTGCTGAGTGTCCTCTCCTTACACAGAATCTAGTTTTCATTTCATTCTAGTAACAAAGCCATCTACACAACCAAATTAGTTTCATACAAGTAGGGTGTAAAATATGTGGCCAAATGCATATGGCCAAAACAATGGTGTTTTATAGGCCGAAAGAAAAATGTTTGATACGAACGAATAATGTGCCCATGAACATGAAAGTTGCCATTTTAAAATGTACACTTTTAAGAAAAGCACATGGAGCAGCACGAATGTAATAAACACAAAAAGTATAGGAACACAGCACAACTACTTACTTTTTTGCAGCACTCTCCGAATCTTTCTGTACTGCTCGTGTTCTCGTAATTTGAGGTCTGACCACCGCTTCCTGAGCTGATCTTTCGATCGACGTACCTCGAAATGCCGGTGCAGACTTTTGACCACTTTCGCCATGATCTTGGCCTTTCTGACATTGGGGTTGGGGTAAGGTCCATACTTCCCGTCATAGTCGGCCTTCTTCAGGATGTCGACCATCTCCAAGATCTCCCCAAAGGACATATTTGAGGCCTTAAATCTCCTTCTGGATCGGGATGTGTCCGGATCTGGGCTTTCCTCCTCCTCCTCCTCCTCCTCCTCGTTCCTGTAATTAGCACGCACCTGCTGTGTATCCGCCATGTGCTCTTCCCCCACTGCACAGAACGAAAAGGGGCGGGGAATAGACTAGAAAGAACGTCAGGGGCGGGCGGAGTTACACGCATGCGCAGTGTGTATAAAGCGTAACATGCGTGCGTATTACGTACGATCTGTGAGCGGAGGAAGGAGCATCGGAGGCGCCGATCGTGATAACGAAGGTAAGATCTAAACTTAGGCCTATACAGCTTCGAAATTGAAGCCTTTATTGTAACAAGATTAGGAGAGTTTGGCCTGACCTTAGGGTTTGTCTTGTGTTGTGTCTTGCAGAGAAAATGGATGGCTTCAATGACCACAACTTCCTCCCCCTGTTCATAGACAAATACAGGGAGCTGCCCTGTCTATGGCAGGTGAGACATCCCCATTATAACAATAAACAAAAGAGGCAGGCAGCGCTGGAGAAACTGCTGGAGTTGGTGAAGCCGGTGGTCCTCACAGCAACCATCCCTTATTTAAAAGCCAAAATTGATGGCCTGAGGAGCACTTATCTTAGGGAGCGCAAGAAGGTCACGGATTCCCAGAGGTCCGGAGCTGCAGCAGATGACATTTATTTCCCCAGGCTGTGGTACTATGAGAGACTGCGATTTCTGTCAGACCACACTGAAGTCAGGGAATCCCTCTCCACTCTTCCTTCCACTCTTCCTTCCATCCCAGCTGAGGCTTCTGATGTCCAACCTGGGCCTTCCAGCCAGGAAGGAGTGGAGGAGCCCAGCTGGAGTCAGGTATAGCATTCTTCTACAGATTTCTGGTCAATAAAGAAATGATCTTTACTAGATGTTATTATTGATCACTAATTGCTGATTGAAAAAAGTGTTTTACATATCACTAGACAGTAGTGGGCACCCAAAATTGGGACAAGAATGAAAAATGCTGGGCTCAGAATGATAGTCTGTTATATTTGTTAACATTCAATTTGCAACAGTCAGGAGGTGAAAATTGTGTGTGATTGATGAATAAAAAAAAAAACTATGTCCCTTTTTCATACACAGGAAGACCTCAGCCAGGAGGAGGTTGTGGAATGTGGCAGTCAGGAGGAGGCAGGGCTAAGTTGCAGCCAGGAGGAGGCGGGGCTAAGTGTCAGCCAGGAGAAGCCTGGGACAAGTCGAAGCCTGACCGAATCGCAGGTTCCTCCCCTCCGCCTTCCATACAAAAGAGCAAGGAAGGGGAGTCACGTTCAGGATTCTGCACTCAGGCTAATTCAGGAGGCTTCTGCGTCCCTCAGAGCCTTACCCACTCCTGAAGAGGCCTTTGCCTGCATGGCTGCCACCGAACTGCAGGGCATGCAGGAGGGTCAACGTCTCATGTGTGAGCAACTTATTTATAAATTCCTAACTAAGGGGGTGAGTGGCGAAATCACACCCAATACCGACGTGATTGAGTTGGACCATCCTCCTCCTCCTCCTGCTGCCACAACTCCACCACCACAGCCACGGCGTGGAAGGAAGCGTGGAAAGAAGACCAGTGAGTGATGGCCCTGGGTTCAGTCTGGTCTGACAAAAGATGCAGTCTCTTGTATGACCACAGCCTGGGGACACAGATGTCATCTGCTGCTTTCCAGATCTCTGGGCCTTCTGGACCAGACTGCACTCCCTTAGACTCCTCAGGCCACCAATTTTGCTTGAAAATAGTTGATGTGTGCCCTGGGGGTCCAAGGCTTCACCAATTTCTGCAGTTTCTCCAGTGTTGCCTCCCTCTTTGTTTAGTTGTGAGCCCTTAATAAATGATTTTTTTGGGAAAATTATACTCTCCTATGTGTGTTTTCATCCAAAAAGGACAGTTTGTTGGTGAGGATTCAGGTACATTTCTAAAGTACAATGTGAAATTAACAAGAGACAACAACACCAAACAAACAATCTCCTACAGATTAAATAGAACAACATATCAATGGTGTTGTGGTAACTTGACACACAAAACACACACAAAAATATTCTGGAGTAAAAAAAAAAATACAATAAAACAAAGATCAGCCTTGAAAAAAAGACAAACCAAAAAAAAAAGAATCTGCCTTAAAACCTAAAAAAAAAAATTCCAACACAAAAAAAATGCTGTCAGATGTGACAAATCTAAATATATTAAGGTAATCCCGCTAAATAATAAAGAAATGAGTTTGTGAGAAGTCTGTGTGAATATGAGCAGCAAAACTACTTAATTCTTCTCACATTATAAAGAAGCAGAGAGTGCGCTGTATTAAACCATTTTTAACATTGCACCGTGACGAAAGTGTTGTATCCATTGCGAACGCTACGTTTACCAGACCGAGCTGTTCCATCTCGGAATTTCTTCTGAGCATGCGTGGCACTTTGTGCGTCGGAACAGGCCACACACGGTTGGAATTGACGTGATCGGATTTTGTTGTCGGAAAATTTTATAGCCTGCTCTCAAACTTTGTGTGTCGGAAAATCCGATGGAAAATGTCCGATGGAGCCCACACATGGTCGGAATGTCCGACAACACGCTCCGATCGGACATTTTCCATTGGAAAATCCGACTGTGTGTACGGGCCATAAGATTTAATATGAGAAAAAGGTGTCTCCTCCACTGATTTATCCCCAATCCTTGTTTCCCTTAAAAACTCCAAATTTTCAAAATCCAATTGTCATTGGGACAGAAAGTCAGGTGAAATCTTATGAACAGGGGCACAGACAGCAAAACAAATGTTACAGGGGTGATAACCCTTCCCTATGTTTTCCAAAAAGCTTTAAAATAGATTTTTGGCGGGAGCTACACTTACAAAATGTACCTGTTCCAAATTACAAACAGATTCTACATAAGAGCAAACCCACAGTCCCTGTCTTGTTTGCACCGCCTGTATACTGCTGTTCCGAATATATAGGGCCTGGGGGCCCAACGCCTTTTCTTTTTTTAATTTGGGTGCGGGGTTCCCCTTAATATCCATACAAGACCCAAAGGGCCTGGTAATGGGCTGGGGGGGTATCCATGCCGTTTGGCTACCTGATTTTCATCCATATTGCCGGGACCTGACATTTCATTAAAGCCTCAAGCAGTTTTAAATTACTTTTATTCCTTTAGAAATGTCATTTTGTGCAGGGACTGTTCTAAGCACGGGAAACGCCACTTTACAGGCATACTATAAACACCCCCCAAGTACGATATTTAAAGGAATATTTCACTTTGATTTTTTCACTTTAAGCATCATTAAAAACACTGCTCCCGAAAAAACATCTGTTTTTAAAACTTTTTTCTCCATTGATATATGTCCCCCGGGGCAGCACCCGGGTCCCCAAACCCTTTTTAGAACAATAACTTGCATATTAGCCTTTAAAATTCGCACTTTTGATTTCTCACGTTCGAGTCCCATAGACTTTAACGCGTTCGAATGTTCGCGTGAACTTTCGGTCCGTTCGCATGTTCTGGATGCGAACCGAACCGAGGGATGTTCGGCCCATCCCGATTCATGAATCTACATTTCCTAAAATCTTCCCAGACAAGACTGTTGCATGACCTTAGGGGCGGAGGCTACGGCGGACGTCCGGGTATTTAGGCGGGGGTTTTGGCATGGCTAGCTTTCTTTTCATCTGGTTCCTTCCATACATTGGCGAGAGATCACACTGGTAGGCATCACCTTTATACTTATATCTATACACGCCATTTCACCAGCAGATTTACCATCTATATATGTACACCATGGAGTATCACTTGCATATACTTTTTATCCACTCATTTCATTTTCCCCTTTTTCTCCCATTTTTAGTTTTCTTTTGCATTTCCTCTTTTGCCCACACTTTTTACCTTCTCCCCTTTTTCTCTTCCCATAACCCTCTCACTTCCTTTCCCATCCCTTCCATTCCCCTCACACTATCCTCCCTCATGTTCTGCAGGACACTCCTGTATCTTCTGTACCTCAGCACACTATCTCTATACTCTCAGGAGATTGTGATACCAACCATCCTAGTTATATATACACATTCATGTATTTTATCATGGTGAACACGCCATGCAAGATTTGTGGGTAACTCAGGATATTGTGGTACCAACTATCTTAGTTAAATATACACATTCATGTATTTTATTACAGTGAGTATGCCCTGCAAGATTCATGGGTAACACTTCGGTCCACATTTCTCTCTCTCTTTTTTTGTCTTTTTTTCTGTCTGCTTTTTTCATGCTCTGTAGGACACCTTTGCACCCCCTGTACTCAAGTATACTACCTTACATTCTCAGACATTGTTATACTAATCATCTTAGATCCACATATATATATTTACACTCATATATTTCATTATAGTGAGTACGCTCTGCAACAATCACGAGTGACATTCGGGTCCATATCTCTCTTTCTTCATTTGTTTGCCTGCCTGCCTTACATCTGACCTCAGTCCACCAGGTGTTTTTCCGCTGACCCTTGCTTGGGGTCAGCCCCTGGAGCCAATCATCTGACAAGTAAGTATGGGATCACTAGTTCTGGCTTCATGCTCTTGTCCAATCATAACCTATACTCCAATATACTCTTTACTTGTTGTTACAGATATCAGATATACACAGCCCCTGATGAAGCGAGGAGAGCTTGCGAAACGCGTCAGATTTGAGATGTATCATGTATATCCATGCTCTTAATATTTTGATGTTATGTCATTATGGCTATGTTTTTAGGACTATCTTGTTATGCTGCTGTTCCTATGTATTTGTCACTTATGTTTATGACTTGTACTGGATGACATTTATTCCAATAAACTTTGTTACTACTCTTTTACACCCTTATATCTTATTTACCTGTGATCATCATGGACACTTCATTTAAAGTCCCACGGGCGAATTTTTGTTTCTCCAGACAAGACTGCTGAAAGCAGCAACATAACACTTTCAGCATGCAATAGGGAGTGCTGTTTTTGTAAGGATCTAAAACGAAATTGTTTACAGTGAACTTGCACACTAAAGTTTTTACACATTCTCAACACACATTTTTAAATAAGCCTTGATTCTCCTCTGTAATGTAATCTAACATTTTTTCCAAAGACTCCCACTCAATACAATGTGTTTTAGAGCGTTTTGCCAAATTTTATTTATCCAAACTTCAAGGTAACACAGTGTTCTGCAGTTTTTAGCAAAACAATTAACACAAATGTCTTTCAGCCTTTTGGCTACTTTGTTTCACAGAGCTGTTTATTCCTTCTTAGACCCCTTTCACACTGAGGCACTTTTCAGGTGTTTTAGCGCTAAAAATAGCGCATCTAAAGCACTTGAAAAGCGCCTCACATACTTCCCCAGTGTGAACACCCCAGTGCTTTTACATTGGGGCAGTGCACTTGCGGGTCAGGAAAAAAATCCTGCAAGGTAGCATCTTTGGGGTGGTTTGGGAGGGGTGTATACACGCCCCCAAAACGCGCTGCCCATTGAAATCATTTCAATGGGCAGCACTGCCAAAGCGCCTGCAAAGCGTCTCAGAAGTGCTGCAACATGGGCACTTTTAACCCTTTCTTCGCCCGCTAGCAGGGGTTAAAAGTGCACCGCTAGTGGGTGAAAAGCAACGCTAAAACAACGGTAAAGCGACACTAAATCTAGCGGCGCTTTAACACTAACGCACCCCCGGTGTGAAAATAGCCTTAGGACCAAGCTGCCCCAGGCTCAGCCTCTCTGCTTAATTGGTACGATCAATCACCAGACTGGGTCTCTTTTGTTCACAGATTACTTTTGCTTAGCTCAGATGCACCAGTCTGTTCATGGGCTACCTCTGTCCCTTCACAACCTCTAATGCCGCGTACACACGAGCGGACTTGCCAACGGGCTAAACTCTGTTGGCATTTCCGACGGAAAGATTTAGAACATGTTCTATATCTGAGTCTGTCGGAAATGCCGACAGAAAAAGTCAGATGGGGCATACACGCGGTCAGATTGTCAGACCAAAAAGCTCCCATCAGACTTTTTCTGTCGGGAAGTCCGGCCGTGTGTACACAGCATTACACTCAGACATTAGTCTGCAAAACAGGCCTGGAAATAAACTGCCTACATGTCACACTTCAGCACATAGGAGCAATAACTGTTTAAAGAATACTGGGGGAAATTAAATAAAGCTGCTGCGACTCTCGTCTGGCATTAATCGCTTTATGTTATGTGTTGTGCCTAATTTAAAAAAGTCTGCAACAGTTTTGGTTTTGACAGTGACTCATGTGCAATTCAGGTAGTAATAATTGACTCCACTACATTGTGGCGTAACACCTGTGCCAAACTTAAAATAAAATACTGACAGTTCGTATTTTATAGAAATTGAGCTAATTATCAACAACTTTCTTTTGGCATACAGACATAGATTTAAAAAAAATGTCTCACATGCATTCTAAAAGTAGCACAGCATGCACCAAATTCAAGTTCTAGAAAGGTACATAAATTTGGTGCCACTTTTAGAACACACGTGAGACACTTTCACAAAACCTGCCTGCGTCAGTCTTTATGAATTCCAGGGAAAGTCTTTTGTGGCCAACATCAACTTGTCTCCAATGAATTTTACACACTGCAAGGATTAAATGGTTGTTTAGTCTAGGGCAGTGGTTCCCAACTCCGGTCCTCAGGACCTACTAACAGGCCAGAATTTAAGTATTACCTTGGGGAGATGCAGACTAGAATACTGCAATCACTGAGCAGCAAATGATATTACCTGTGATGTATTTCAGTTATCTTGCAAACCTGGCCTGTTAGCGGGTCCCGAGGACAGGAGTTGAGAACCACTGGTCTAGGGGGAGTTGACCAGGCATTATTACTTACCTGACTCCTCGCTACGGCACTCTCCCCTCTCCCTCTGTTCTGTGGATTGGGCCTCAGCATCATCACAATCAATGAAGGGCTATTAACCCTAGACTGTATGTGGTGGCAATGAGCATGCAACTAAAGTCTGAAGTGCCTTAGAGAGGAGGCTGGAGGGACCGGGCATGAGTTCAGTTTTAATCAGGCACTATCTGCATCTTTAAGAAATGACAGACTATCTCAATATATATATATATATATATATATATATATATATATATATATATATAGTGACAGTATGCGAGGTGATATAGTGGATAATCGCTATATTTCACCTCACATTCGTTCTATTGTAAGGGATTGAATCATAATCTGGCCTGGGTTTTTCCAGCCTCTGTGGCAGGCTAGGTTCTGGTCCGGATGTTCTGGTCCACTTGAGCCCACTCTCAGCTGGACTTTAAATGACCAGGAAGAGAGCACAACAGAGCTCTCTGGTTTTGAGACCTGAGTGAGAGGAGCCTTGGGTGTTGGACAAAAAAGGTTTGCTTTTCCGCATGTTTTGTGGGTGACAGGGACCAGCCCCGCACTGTATAGAGAGGAGACTATTTGTTTAGTTAACACCGGACGGCAAAGATTTAATTTACTGTTTGTTTGTTTTTATTTTGCAAACCTCCTGCAAATAAACCTGACATCTGCCAGATTTTGAAGAAAGTGCCCGTTTGCTGACTGTCATTCAGAAAAAGGTGATCCCCACGAGCTAATTCCCCACACGTGGTAGATTCAGCGGGCAATTTCTGAAGATGGAGAAAATGATAAAGGCCCTGCTACAGGAAAATGCAGCCCAGCGGGAAAAGAAACCGCCAAGTCGCAAAGGCCGCTGCAGCACAACAGGCGACCCAGCAGGAGATGAACCGGCAGTTCGCAGAGGCTATTGTGGAACTAAGGAAGGGGTCTTCGCCGCCTGTGCCAGTGGAACCAAAGATGGTACGTGCCTCCTACCACCTACAGAAAATGACACCTGCCGATGAAGTGGAGGCATACCTTGTGACTTTTGAGAGAGTTGCTGTCCACGAAAGATGGCCAAAAGAACAGTGGGCGGGTCTGTTGGCCCCATTTCTGTCAGAAGAACCTCAGAAGGCCTATTTTGATTTGGAGCCAGACAAGGCCCAGGACTTTGAGACGCTGAAGACAGAGATACTCGCACGCTTGGGTGTCACTATGGCGGTCCGGGGCCCAGGGCGTGCATCAATGGACCTACTCCAGAACCAAGCCAGCACGTTCTCAAATGTTCAATCCAATCCACCTCACCAGGAAGTGGTTGCAGCCGGAGACCTTGACAGGCCCTCAGATCGTGGAGCGTGTGGTAATAGACCGGTACCTGCGTGCGCTCCCTGCTACTCTGAGGAAGTGGTTCTGACAAGGAGATCCCAAAACTGCAACCCAGTTGGTGGACCTAGTAGAGAGGTACATCACTACTGAGGACTTAGTAAACCTGTCTACGCCCCACTTCGCTGTGTCTAGGGGTAAAAGATTACCCAGCCGTTCTGGTAAGTCTGTTGTTACAGCTGATGAGACTGTGGGTCCTAGACCTGGAGACTGGCCAAAGAAGCCAGGAAGGTCTTTAGGACCGTTAAGAGGACTAGGGGTAGAGCACATACGGTGTTTTCGTTGCCATGCATTAGGGCATATTGCTGCAAACTGTCCTATAGATGATGAACCTATGCAATGCAATTATGCTTATATGAAAAGACACATGTCTCTGTTTGCACGGGTCACATGTACTGCATCATGTCAGAGTCGCATTGAAAAAATAGATGTGTGTTATTTTAGTGAATGGAAAGCTACTCACAGCCTTGCTAGACTCTGGTAGTGTGGTGACCCTAGTCAGGAATGATTGTGTGAACCCCACAAATCTACACCCCAGTACTATTGGGGTAATTTGCATCCATGGGGACACTCAGGACTACCAGACAGTGGTGGTTGAGGTTGATACCCTCTGGGGCACTGGAACCCATTCAGTGGGGGTGGTACCTTCACTTCTTCATGAAGCTTTAGTGGGGAGAGATTTTCCCCATTTTTGGAAGTTATGGAAGAGCAAAGGGACACTGGTAGATGGAGCTCCCCCTGCTGGGGAAGCACGGGAACTCTCACTGGACCCTTTTTGCCAAAAGGAGGTGGGTCCTGTTGGTGGGATTGAGGAAGCTGGAGATCCCCTTCTTTTTCCCTGTCATGGCTGGGGAGCCAGAGGACCTGGAAGCTAGCTCTCTGCCTGAGAATAATGAACAGGAGAACACCACTGACCTTGACGATGAGAGTAGCCAGAATGTGGTACCCGACTTATGCCATGTACACACGGTCGGACTTTTCAGGTACAAAAGTCCGACAGCCTGTCCAACAGACTTTCGACAGACTTTCGACGGACTTTTGGCAGACTTTCGGACTTTCTAACGACTGGACTTGCCTACACACGATCACACCAAAGTCCGACGGATTCGTACGTGATGACGTACACCTGACTAAAATAAGGAAGTTGATAGCCAGTAGCCAATAGCTGCCCTAGCGTCGGTTTTTGTCCGTCGGACTAGCATACAGACGAGTGGATTTCTGGGTCCGGCGGAGTTATGACGTAAAGATTTGAAGCGTGTTCCAAATCTAAAGTCCGTCAGATTTGCGACTGGAAAAGTCCGCTGAAGGTCCGGTGAAGCCCACACACGATTGGATTGTTCGCCGGATTTGGTCTGTCGGCGTCCGTCAGACCAGTCCAGTCGAAAAGTCTGACCGTGTGTACGCCCCATTAGAGGTCAGGAGAGAGGATTTTTGTGTTTAACAACTGCGAGATGCCACCCTCATGAGATCCAGGGAAAACTTTAAGATGTTGGATGAGGAACCCATAGATCCCAACTGGGGGCTGTCTTTCCCCTACATGGCCATTAAAAACAATTTATTGTATCAAGTGGTAAAACGTGGAGAGGACGAGATAGAACAGCTACTAGTTCCCAAACCCTTCTGCAGGGTGGTGCTAGACCTGGCCCATGGTCATGTAATGAGGGGACATCTCGGTACTGGAAAAACCAGGGAGAGAATCGCCCAGAGATTTTTCTGGCCTGGGGTGTATGCAGATGTCAAGGAGTACTGTGAATCATGCCCCGAGTGCCAAATGTCAGCGCCGTCGCCCATTTTCGCAGCCCCCTTGTCCCTCTGCCAATAATCAAGGTCCCCTTTGAGAGGATTGGCATGGACCTGATGGGGCCAGATGTGAAATCTGCCCATGGTCACCAGCATATTCAGGTGATCCTGGACTATGCGACACGCTATCCCGAGGCCATACCCTTGCGCAACACCTCCGTACCTCTGTCTACCACCCCCTAACGGATGGTGGTCTAGTGGAAAGATTTAGTAAAACTTTGAAAAGTATGCTAAAAAAGATGGTCGACAAAGATGGGAGAAATTGGGATTTTTTGCTACCATATCTCATGTTTGTTCCGCAGGCATCCACAGGCTAGTCCCCCTTTGAGCTTTTGTATGGTAGACATCCCAGGGAGCTGCTAGATGTCACCAAAGAAACGTGGGAAGGAGAGGCCACCCCATATAGAAGCATCATAGAGCATGTATCCTTGATGCAGGATCGAATCGCAGCTGTCCTGCCCCTTTTGCAAGAACATATGGAGCGAGCCCAGGAGGCCCAGAGGAGGGTCTATGATTGGGGTGCCAAGGTCCATACTTTTAGCCCTGGGGACAGAGTGTTGGTACTGGTTCCCACGGTGGAAAGTAAGTTCCTAGCCAAGTGCCAGGGTCCTTTTGAGGTTGTCAAAAGGGTGGGGGAGGTAAACTACAAAGTCTACCAGCCAGGGAAAAGGAAATCACACCAAATCTATCATGTGACCGTTTCCCCGCCTCCAACAGACTGGGTACCGGTGACACCTGACGTTCCCATAACGGATTCAAAGTGACGTTAGGGCATTTGTGCAAAAAAATAGAGACTTTTTCTCCCCCTTACCCGGACTGACCAAAGTAAGCCAACATGACATCATGATGGAACCAGGGGTTCGGGTAAATGTAAAGCCATATAGAATCCCAGAGGCCAGGCGAGAGGCAGTCGCAGAAGAAATCAAAAATATGTTAGAGCTGGACGTGATAGAAGAGTCCCACAGTGAGTGGTCGAGCCCCATAGTGCTGGTTCCAAAACCTGATGGCACTATCTGGTTTTGTAATGACTTTAGGAAACTCAACGGTGTCTCCAAGTTCAATGCATACCCAATGCCCCGTGTCAACGAACTCGTGGACAGGTTAGGACAGGCTCGATACATAAAAACCCTAGACCTAACAAAATGCTATTGGCAAATACCGCTAACTGAATTCAGCCAAGGACAAGACTGCCTTTTCCACTCCTGAGGGCTCGTTTCAGTACAAGCGGATGCCTTTTGGTCTGCACGGGGCCCCTGCATTGTTCCAGCGAATGATGGACAAGACTTTGAGACCACATTGCCCATATGCGGCTGCTTATTTGGACGATGTGGTCATCCACAGCCCAGATTGGGAATCGCACCTGACCCGCATACAAGCAGTGGTAGATTCCCTCGGGGAAGCAGGTCTCACGGCCAACCCATAGGCCTGGAGGAAGCCAAGTACCTTGGGTACGTTATTGGCCGGGGACTTGTCAAGCCTCAGACCAATAAGATTGAGGCAATTCAAAAGTGGCTCCAACCAGTAAACAAGAAACACCCGACTTTGCCACCATTGCCGTCCCTCTGACCAACCTGACGAAGGGTAGAGGGTCAGTCATGGTCAAATGGAATCCTGAAGCTGAGGAGGCTTTTCAGAAATGAAGACAGGCCCTTTATGTACTACCGGTACTGGTGACCCCGGACTTCACAAAGGGGTTTGTGGTACAATCGGATGCTTCTGAGGTGGGCCTAGGTGCTGTTCTATCCCAGAACAGGGATGGTGAGGAGCACCCGGTTGTATAACTCAGCCGAAAACTGAATAAGCATGAAAAAAACTATGCTATTGTCGAGAAGGAGTGTCTCGCTATTAAATGGGCCTTGGAGTCCCTGAAGTATTACTTGTTGGGTAGGTCATTTAAGCTGGTCACCGACCATGCTCCCCTAAAGTGGATGTGTGACAACAGGAAGAAAAATGCCCGCTTGACAAGATGGTTCCTGGCTCTACAGCCCTTTAAGTTTACAGTAGAGCATAGGCCGGGCAAGCTCCAAAACAATGCAGATGCCCTCTCCTGCATGCACTGTATGCTTGGGTCAATTGCTCAGCCGCAGGGGCTTGAGCAGAGGGGGAGGATATGTGACGGTATGCGAGGTGATAGAGTGGATAATCGCTATATTTCACCTCACATTCGTTCTGTTGTAAGGGATTGAATCGGAATCCGACCCGGGTTTTTCCAGCCTCTGTGGCAGGCTAGGTTCCGGTCAGGATGTTCTGGTCCACTTGAGCCCATACTCAGCTGGGCTTTAAATGACCAGGAAGAGAGCACAACAGAGCTCTCTGGTTTTGGGACTCAGGAAGGAACCTGAGTGAGAGGAGCCCTGGGTGTTGGACGAAAAAGGTTTGCTTTTACGCATGTTTTGCGGGTGACGGGGACCAGCCCCGCACTGTATAGAGAGGAGACTATTTGTTTAGTTAGTGCCGGAAGGCAAGGATTTAATTTACTGTTTGTTTGTTTTTATTTTGCAAACCTCCTGCAAATAAACCTGGCATCCGCCAGATTTTGAAGAAAGTGCACGTTTGCTGACTGTCATTCAGAAAAAGGTGATCCCCATGAGCTAATTCCCCACAATATATTATATTCTCAGAAAAGTGAGTACACCCTCACATTTTTGTAAATATTTTATTATATCTTTTCATGAGACAACACTGAAGAAATTACACTTTGCTACAATGTAAAGTAGTGAGTAGTTGTCAGATAAGGGTACTCACCGAGGCCGAGATGCTGAGAGCGGTAACCTCTTGCAACTAAGCGCACTCCACTCCTGGAGATGGTACAGGGGGTTAAGGGCACAAAGAAGCACGAGTCACCAGCAGGCTGGGCAGGTCTTGCGTGAAGGTCACCGGCAGGGAGACAGCTGTGCAGGACTGGAAGATGCTGAAGCGCAAGAAGGAGGATGAACAGCTGATCCAACAACAGGCCGGGGGTCAAACACCGTTGACTAGTAAGAGTCTCTAGATAGGCAATAACAGTCTAGTGCAAAGAACTGTTAGCAGGTCTTCAGCAGGCTGATGGCTTAGTACTGAAGATTGAAAGCAAAGTCTGTAAAACAGGCCGAGGGTCAAACACGGGTAACTGGAAGCAAAGTCTGTGAGCAAGCCAGGGATCGAGTACTGAAGACAATAGCAAAGTCCAGGAGCAGGCTGAGGGTCAATCACTGGAGACAGGAAGCAATATCCGTAGACAGGCCGAGGGTCAAATACAGGAAGCAAGTGGAGAAGTCCGAGAGGCAAGCCGAGGGTCAAATGCAGGAAGAGATCAGAGCAGGCCAAGGTCAATCCGGGTCACAACAGATAATCAAGAATCAGGATACAAGCAGGAACCACACAGGGAGCTGAAAGACAAACCAGCAATCTGGTCATGGCACAGAGTGGCTTTTATAGGCCAGTGGGAGGCTCATATTGAGCGCGCTATTGCGTACGCGCGTTCAGCGTTCCGCTGAATCGCGCATGCGCATTAGCCGTTTCGCTGAATTGCACACAAACATTAGACGTTTAGCCGAATTGCGCACGCGCATTAGCCATTTTGCTGTATTGTGCCCAGGGATGCACCAGAGTGCCGCTCTACCGCGCATGTGCGAAGGAAGGCAGCAATATTGGCGAGACTGGTACTTGGCCCTTTCCTGACAGTAGTATACAGCTTGTATAACCGTGTAAATGTGTAAATATGCTGTCCCCTCAAAATAACTCAGCACACAGCCATTAAAGTCTAAACCGCTGGCAACAAAAGTGAGTACACCCCTAAGTGAAAATGTCCAAATTGGGCCCAATTAGCCATTTTCCTTCCCTGGTGTCATGTGACTCGTTAGTGTTACAAGGTCTCAGGTGTGAATGGGGAGCAGGTGTGTTAAATTTGGTGTTATCGCTCTCACTCTCTCATACTGGTCACTGGAAGTTCAACATGGCACCTCATGGCAAAGAAAAAATGAATTGTTGCTCTACATAAAGGTGGCAACATGTGAAGCTCTGGTGAACTCCATGCCCAAGAGGGTTAAGGCAGTGCTAGAAAATAATGGTGGCCTCACAAAATATTGACACTTTGGGCCCAATCTGGACACTTTCACTTAGGGGTGTACTCACTTTTGTTGCCAGCGGTTTAGACATTAATGGCTGTGTGTTGAGCTATTTTGAGGGGACAGCAAATTTACGCTGTTATACAAGCTGTACACTCACTACTTTACATTGTAGCAAAGTATCATTTCTTCAGTGTTGTCACATGAAAAGATAAAATAAAATAATTACAAAAATGTGAGGGGTGTACTCACTTTTGTGAGATACTGTACATATTGTTACTGCTTATCCAAGCTGCAGGATTTTTTTATTTTCCTTTTTGTAGGCCAAACTCCATGGATATGTTTTTTTTCAACCTATGAAACTATGTAACCGATCAACTCTCACAGCATGCATTCAAGTGTATACAGGCTCAAGGGAAGAGAGATAGATATTCAAATTCAATTCAATCCTTGAAGCAGCAGGGAGCCTGCACAGCAATAGAGTGAGGGGAGAAGCCTTAGTAAAGAATGAAAAAGAAGGGAAGTCTGGCAGCTGATTTCAAGTCTAACTAAAATGGTGTCAACTTTGAAGTCTAATAAAATAGTTTAGTCCTGAAATGATAAGGCCATAAATTAATGATTCGTTGATAAGGTAGGGATAGGTGAACATGATGATCTTCAGCTGAAAGTGGCATGATTTTCCCAGAAGTTTGATGGGTCTGTAAAGTGGACTTTGTGATAATTGCAATGTTTCCTGTAGCAAAAGATACAGTTTTCTTCCTTTTTGTAATTTTTTTTTTAAGAAGAGAATGTAAATCCTAATATTTAGAAGCTTACAGCAGACTGTCATCAGTGTACAGTGTCTCAAGCTATAAATACAGAAAAGTGTTCCTTTTTTTTAACATGATAACTGTTTAAACATTTTTTGCCAATGCTGCCTGTGCTGTCAATTGCCTCCAGAACTGCATACAACATACTGCCTTGTATCGCCATTTTGTACAGCAGGGGTAAAAACCAATAACGCGTTTCACACCATCAAGACAGGTGCTTACTCACAGCTATGAATAAGCACCTGTCTTGATGGTGTGAAACACATTAGTGGTTTTTACCCCTTCTGTATGGATTTACATGAATGAAGGAATCACTATTTTTTTGGAGTGTGGCTGTCCGGACTATTGTTTTGTTGTCCCTGCTTATACAGCTGAGGTGGATGTTGACACGCGGCGGTTGCCACATGACCCGGGCTCCTTTGTTCCGACATCCTGTCCGCACTACATGCTTGTTCTACTGGAAACTTTGTGAGTGTACAACTTGCTTTTCATGTTTTACTTTTACCTAATAAGCATTGGGTTTACAGAAATCCAAGGAAAACATAATTTTTCTGTTTTTCATGTGATTCACTGCTGTTTTTTTACAGTGCTGAGCAGTGGCGGCCCCCCCTCCAGGCAGTAAAAAAAAAAAATTTTAAAGCTGGCCCTTTAAAAAAAAAAAATACAAAAAACGGTCCTTAAGTGCACTGTGTTTGGATGCCGGACACAGTGCAACGCCGGACATAGTGCACTTATGGGAAGCGCCACGTCTATGCAATCACGAGATTGCAGACGAGGCACTGCATTTGCGGGCGTTTAGTCCGCCTTGCGGGCAGTTTGTGAAGCGCTGAGTAGCTTCCGCCCGGTGCTAGTATCTATTACTATGGCCGGGCGGTTTGATTGAGTATGATGTCACTCCCTGCTTCCTGCTTCTCTCTCTCTCTCTCTCTCTCTCTCTCGAGAGAGAGAGAGAGAGAGAGAGAGAGAGAGAGAGAGAGAGAGAGAGGAAACAGGAAGTATGAGAACAAGGGAGATCTCCACAGAAGACACCGCTGGAGAGGACAACACATAGCAAGGTAAGTAACGGGGGAGGGGGGTTTGGTGGTGACATACGCTGCTGCAATTTGGGGACACACACTGCTGCAATTTGGGGACACACACTGCTGCAATTTGGGAACACATACTGCTGCAATTTGGTGACACATACTGCTGAAATTTGGTGACACATGCTGCTGCAATTTGGTGGTGACACATGCTGCTGTTATTTGGTGACACAGGCTGCATTTTATGTGACACAGGCTGCATGTAAGGAGGGACTCCACTGGGGACACCTGATGGCATCTGGTGGCAGGCGACGTGGCTAGTGACACGCTTGGGGCTCCCACTGATTCTGCATTATGGTGAGTTAAATGATTTCATTTTATATTACAATGTCATAATAGAAATAATGTGCTTCAATCATCCTGACACCATAACAACCATGGTGCCGGGATAATTGAAGTGCTAACACCAGGTGTTTGGAGTATCTTTATCTGCTGTTAAACTTTCTAAAATACACGTATTTCTATTGTTGTATAGAATCTTGGCCTGCTGTCCGTCCATCCCTCTCTCCCTCTCCCTCCATCCCTCGTTCAACTCAGACACTAACCACACAGCCTTAGAGCCACGTCCACTATTTAGCTGAAACCACGCCCATTTTCACCAAGTGGGAGGGGTCAAAAAGGAAGGGTGGGGCCTGGCGCCCCCCATCCTAAATCTTCACCAGCCGCCACTGGTGCTGAGACTAATCATGTGACTATAGCAGGAAGACTGTCTAACTCAGCACTAAGAAAGTAGGAAGTGGGAAATGTGTAACCTTTCATATACAGTGGGGATGGAAAGTATTCAGACCCCCTTACATTTTTCACTTTTTGCTATATTGCAGCCATTTGCTAAAATTGTTCATTTTTGTTCTCATTAATGTACACACGGCACCCCATATTGACAGAAAAACACAGAATTGCTGACATTTTTGCAGATTTATTAAAAAAGAAAAACTGAAATATCACATGGTCCTAGGTATTCAGACCCTTTGCTGTGACGCTCATATTTAACTGTCAGTTTCTTCTGATCATCCTTGAGATGGTTCTAGACATTCATTTGAGTCCAGCTGTGTTTGATTATACTGATTGGACTTGAATAGGAAAGCCACACACCTGTCTATATAAGACCTTACAGCTCACAGTGCATGTCAGAGCAAATGAGAATCATGAGGTCAAAGGAACTGCCTGAAGAGCCCAGAGACAGAATTGTGGCAAGGCACAGATCTGACCAAGGTTACAAAAAAAATTCTGCTGCACTTAAGGTTCCTAAAAAATGTAAAGTGAAAAATTTAAGGGGGTCTGAATACTTTCCGTCCCCACTGTAAATGACATTTGAAAAGGTCGCTAACATCTATTACATTTATGTAACTGACAAGGGGAGCTTTTTTCAGCAAGAGTGAATTACCCTTTAAGGTACTGTAACTAGATTTCTATAAAGAGTGCGAGTAGTTCACTCTAGCTGTGATTTACTAGATATATTGATGCTGATGACTTCATTTTTTAAGTTATATCAAAACTTTGAAATTTTGTTAGAGGTAGTAGAAATTATAGTAGTAATATGTTGTAGTTATTGTTTTTTTAATACAATATTTGTTATTCTTTTCTATTTCAATTGTATTTATAATTTGTTTACTTTTGATATAGAACAGTCCAGAATTACACAACACCACCAACAATGAAGAGGCTTACCAGATTGGATGGACCCATCGAGGCATACGCCAAGAGGGGTCAGATAGGCTTAGGTGGTGAGTGTCTGAAGACAACCTGGAGGAGCGATGAAATGGTTCTCACGTTGCTATGTCTGCCAAACAGGTGCCGGAGCCAAGAAATGTGGAACAACCAATACATAGACTGGATCCCTCGGAACGATGTTAAAACCGAATGGTGATGGTGATGAACAGAAAAAGAAAAAAAGGGGCCAAATAGTGTAAATCCTTATAAAACTGAAAATTTTATTAAAATGGGTATACACTCACATGCAAATCCATTAAAACAGCGCTGTGGTAAAAATGGCGACAGTGGGGTCCTACCTACGCGTTTCGTCTTCATAGACGTCGTCTGGGGGGTTACCCCCACTGTAGCCATCACAATATATATAAAGAATGAATCAAAATGCATGAAAATCATTGATTCATTCTTTATATATATTTCTTTTTCTGTTCATCACCATCACCATTCGGTTTTAACATCGTTCCGAGGGATCCAGTCGTATGCGTATGCCTCGACGGGTCCATCCAATCTGGTAAGCCTCTTCATTGTTGGTGGTGTTGTGTACATTTCCACTCCAGATGATGTATGAAGTTGAAGTGTCTAGCCTCTGAAGATTTTTTCGTCCCATTCCCCAGGAAGCCTTTTCTCTGTCAGCTTTATTTTGAACTGTCAGTTTAATGTTTACGACATTGGACTTTTCTATATATTTCCATAGCGCTACACTCATTTTTGTATTCTATCGTTATTACCTTTGTTGGTTGTGTTAGCTGCTTACTTTGTACTTTGGCAACGCAGAATTATTTTGGTCTGTATCCTTAAAGATTTTCCAGCACTAGCTAAATTTGTGTTTTCCTGTCAAGAAATTAAGTAAAGCTGCTGAGAAATATTGTTTTGTGTGCAAGTGTCCCTGTTAAAGTGGAACTAAGCAACCCAGATTATGTGCTTCTAAAGTAACCCAAAACAGTGTAGGTCTCTATCTCAGCTGCTGTATTTTCATTTCAATAGATTTTTATTAGTTTTTTGAGCAATACAAAGCATAAAAGAAAATAAATAAGAGAAGTAAAATACAGTGAATACAGTTATGCATCTTGAATAGACAGATTTTATGTAGATTCAATACAATCCTTCGAAATAACCATATTTGTAATATGTATGTCATTCTACTACACAGAGAAGGGGAAAGAACACCACGTTGTATAATTAAATGTTGGCCCCCTAACCGCCACCAGAAATGCGGCCATGGTTCCACCTATCCCATCGCGGTGCTCCATACCCCGCGGCACACGCCCCATCTCCCCCTCTCCCCCACCGCCCCATCTAGGAACAAACTGCGATGTTGGAGAAGGACAGATAGATGCCCGGCACGCCCCCGAGGCCTGTGCCTCCACTCTCTCCAATTCGGATATTGTGGTTTATATTCAGTAACTTCTGTCTTAAGAGATTTTAGTGTCTCATTCGCATAACTTTGAGCTAGTAATCAACATGGTGTGTGAATTAACATTGGGATATATTTAACAGAAAGGAACATAGATTACCGTTTAGGTAGGTACTGGGTGTTATGTTTTAGACTTTATTTAATTTATACCAGTCTAACCATGGCTTCCAGGATAAGTGCAAAGACTTAGTATTATTCTGGGACGTGGCAAACATTATTTCATATGAGATGTGTAGATTAATAGTTCTTATTATTTCAGTATAAGTTGGTACAGCTATTTGTTTCCAATGTCTAGTGATTTCTAATCTCATAGCTAATAGTATATGTGTTACTATTTTCCTCAATGGGGGAGAAATCAGTTCAATTCCTAGAGATAAGATGGCTAATTCTGGTTTCCTAGTGGTTTTGGACTGTGTGATTTGGTCTATTATGTTAAAGATGTATGACCATGTTGGTTGTATTAATGGGCATTTCCAGAATATGTGGATCAGTGAACCTCTATGACCACATTGTCTCCAACATAATGGTGACGTTTGTGTGTCGAACCTTGCTATTCTCGAGGGTGTTAAGTACCATCTCAATAAAATTTTTTGATAAAGTTCCCATAAATTAGCACTCTTGGTGGACTTATAGGTGGATGTCAATGCCTTGTTCCACTGTTCAGTCGAATATATGGTTGACATGTCCATCTCCCATGTTTTCATGGAAGTTGATTTAACAAAGATTGTTTTATGATTCAAGGTGTTGTAAAATAATGATATGCCTTTGATGGCAGTGATGGGGTTCAATAGGTATAAAGCTATTTTCCAGGGTAGCTTAATTGATGGCGTGGGGATTTTTGCTAATAAGTGTGAGATTTGGAGATATGCATATAGATCTGTGTCATTTAAGTTATACTCTATTTGGAGTGATCTAAAAGTTTTAACAGATGGGCCTACCTGGAGATCTGTGACGTAAATAATACCTTTAGATTTCCAATGTTTAACCTTTAAGTTGGGTATTAAAAGTTGCAGGGATGATATTGGTAAAGGTAATGATTTATGGGGGGTATCATATATTGGGGTGTTTAAAAGAGATTTCCAGGCACTTAAAGCTGCTATGATGGTGGGTGAGATGTCTCTTATTGTTTGTGTCATAAAAGAGCTTGCCATGAGTAGGTCTGATATTTTACCGAATGGACTTTGTTGGTTTTCTAATTCATACCATCTGGGTATGTGGTTTTGTGAGAACCATTCTCGAATCTGTGCAAGAATGGCTGCTTGGTGATAATCTCTTATAAGAACTTGTCCCACTCCTCCCACACTTCTAGCTTTGACCAATCTCTGAAAGGCACATCTGGCTTTTTTCCCTTGCCATAGATATTTATTGACTAGTGATTGTGCCTTACTGAAAAAGGAGTTTGGGGCCGGGATGGGAAGGGTGCGGAACAAGTAAAAAAATTGTGGCAGTATATTCATTTTAAATGCTACCAACCTTCCCGACCAAGTCAATTCGGTTTTAGAGATAGCTTCTAACTTGGTGGGGAGTTGGTTTAAGAAGGAGGTATAGTTTGCTTCAAACAATTGTTCAGTTCTTGTAGTCAAAGTAATGCCAAGATACTGTATACCTTCTGGATTCCAAGAAAATGGATATTGAGCCTTAAGACTGTTTTCTGTGTGTTTGTCTATTCCTAGACCCATTATATGAGATTTGCTTTCATTAATCTTATAATAAGATATTCTATTAAACAAAGTCAAGGTTTCATATGCCGCTGCCAGCGAAGGACCCGCTTCAGTCAATATCAAAATTATATCGTCGGCAAATAAGCTGATAGTATGGTCTCCTCCATTAGTTGGGAAGCCTTTAATATGAGGGTGGTTTCTAATGTATAAGGCCAGGGGTTCCATCAAAAGATTAAAAATTAAAGGGGACAGTGGACACCCCTGTCTGGTGCCGTTAGATATGGTAAAGGGGGTAGACAGGACACCCGTCATGTATACTCTAGCTGATGGTTTAGAATATAAGGCCAATATGGCCGTAAACATCCTTCCATCAAACCCAAAAGATCTTAAAACTTCGGCTAGATATTGCCAGTGTATGCGGTCGAAGGCCTTCTCTGCGTCCAATGTAAGAAGCAGAGAAGGCCTTTTCTGTAGTTCTGCCATGTGAATGATATTCACCAATCTACGAGTAGCATCGGAGGTTTGTCTGTTTTGAGTAAAACCTGTTTGGTCAGGATGAATGAGGTTAGGCAATATGTCTATCAGACGCATTGCTATAAGCTTAGCATATATCTTTAAATCGATGTTTAAAAGTGAGATCGGTCTAAAGTTTGTCGTTGAATTAGGATCCTTCCCCGCCTTTGGCAACGTGACAATAAGAGCTTCTAACATTTCTGGAGGGAAAGAGGCAGAGACAGCGGCATAGTCGCAAACTTGGAGCAAAAATGGAGATAGGAAGTTTACGAATTCTCTATAATATTCTCCACTAAAACCATCAGGTCCTGGAGATTTGTTCGATGGGAAGGAACTTATCGTTTTATGTAATTCCTGCAGTGTAAATGGTTGATTTAAGGATTGAGTTTGTGGTTCGGTCAATTTTGGTATTTTTATTTTGGAAAGAAAGTCTTTAATTTCTTCAGTTTTGGGTTGTATTGTGTTGGGGTCATCCTTTAAATTATATAGTGTTTCATAGTAGAAACTAAATGCATCAGCTATGTCTTGAGGGTGAAATACTTTTTGTTTAGTTTTGGGGTGTATTATGGAGAGAATTTTAGTTCTGTATCTAAGTCCTTTTAAATTTTGTGCTAGTAGTTTTCCTGCTTTGTTTCCTTGAACATAGTAGTTCATTTTTAATCTACGGGAGCATTTTTCAAAATTCTCTAGAAGTAATAGTCTAAGATCCTGTTTAAGTTGCGATATTTGTTTGGTTAGGGCTGGGGTGGTTGTATGTTTATTTTGGGTTTCTAGAATTGATATGTTTCCAGTTATTTCTGCTAGCCGTTTTTGTCTCTGCCTCTTTGCCCTAGCCCCCAACTGTATCAATATACCCCTCATATACGCCTTATGGGCGTTCCATAATGTAAAAGGGTCCTGGACAGATCCTTCATTAGCGGTGAAAAATTATTTTAAACGGGTTTGGATAGTCATCTTGTATTCCTCTTGTTGTAGTAAAAAAGGGTTCAGCCGCCACATTGGTTTCTGCTCGGAGGATGTCTGGTCAGATATAGAGAGGACAATGGAGGCATGATCGGACCATGATATTGTGTTGATAGTAGTGGATGTGGTTTGGAATAGGGCCCGTTGGTCTATTAGGAACATGTCGATCCTTGTATAAGTATGATGAGGTGGAGAGAAGTAGGTAAAGTCCCTTTCACTGGCGTGGAAGCATCTCCAGGCGTCATACAGATTGTGGTTGTGGATTGCTGGGAGTAGCTTTGGGACTTTGCGTTTTGGGTGAGATGTTGAATCTATTTCTGGATCAGAGATAGTATTGAAGTCACCACAAATTATAAGTAGGCCTCGGAGATGTGTAATGATTTTTTTCATTAATTTGTTGAAGAAATGGACTTGCCGCTTATTAGGTGAGTACACTGTGACTATCGTATAGGTAGTTGAATTTAGATCGCACGTGAGGATTAAAAATCTGCCGTTCGGATCTTTAATTTCTTCATGTATTTTAAATGCTATTGAGTCTCTGATGGCTATCATCACTCCTTTAGTTTTGGAATTTGCGTTAGCAGTGGTGATGAAAGGATATTGCTTGTGTGTGCATTTAGGTGGCGCTGTTTCGCTGAAGTGGGTCTCTTGTACACAGACTACATCACTGTCATGTAGAAGTGCCTCAGTCCATAGGGATTTGCGTTTTGCCGGGTGATTGAGTCCCTTTGCGTTGATGGATAAAAAATTAATTGACATTTTGGTGGGTTTTAAAGTGCTTCAGGGTCTTGGAGGGGTCTTAAACCCATTCTTTTCCTTGCTGGCATCATGTGTCCTCTGTGTGGAGTAGTTGTAATGCGCGAAATAAAGATTAACTATACCTGCGTATTGTGTTTGAAGAGGTGTTTTCGTATGGGAGAACGTAGTTGAGGTTGAGGGTTGTTGTAGTGTTCCTTCTTTTGGATTGACATCATCGATATCCCAAAAAACAAGTAAGAAAAACATAAAGAGAAAACAAAGAAAAAAGTGAAACGAATAAGATAACTGTAGTGCACTTAACATGGTGCAACGTAGGTAACTGGTGCAATGCACTTTTAGGCAGCTGTTGCTGCTAATTGGTATTAGGGGGATTTAGTTCAGCCTATAAATCCCGTGTTTCGCCCCCCCAGGGAATGAGGAGCTGAGAAAGGTTTCCGCTGTTGTTTAAGCATGGGATTTTGCATTTTTAGCAGTGACTGCTTTCCATTCGCCTTCAATTTGGCGTGGTGTGCTGGTGGTTGGGGTAGCTTCATCTGGTTCCAGGAGAATGTCCCATTCTCTCAATAAGGCAAGGCCCTTATCTAAGGACGTTATAACATAAGTACGATTTTCTCTGGTTACAGTAATTTTGGTTGGGTATCCCCATCTGTAAGGAATTTTATGGTTCCTCAGAACTTTGGTTACTGTGTTCAGGTTTTTCCTTTTCAGAAGTGTATGCTGTGATAGATCAGCAAAGAATTGCAAATTCTGATATGTTGGTGGTAATTGCTCCTGCTTTCTCATGTGCTGCATTAAATTTTCTTTAACATGGAAGAAGTGTAAACGTAATAGCACATCTCTCGGTATATGCTCAGATAGGTGGGATGGTTTGGGTAAACGATGAATTCTGTCGATTGTGAAATCTAATTCAGTAAGGCCTGGGAGCAGAACTTTGAATAAAGTCGCAGCATAGGAACGCAGGTCAGAAGGAAGTACTGACTCTGGTATTCCTCTGATTTTCAAGTTATTCCTTCTCGACCTGTCCTCCAAATCGGCCAATTTTGCTTTGATCCATTCATTTTCTCCTTCTTTAATTTCATATGCATCAACCAGATCGTTTATGGTGTGCGCATACTCTCCCATTTTAACCTCCACATGATCTACTCTATCCCCTATTGCTTGGATATCCTTGTTGAATCTGCTCATACATGAAGCCATATCTGTCTGGATAGTGCTTCTCAGGGACATTAGCATGTCTTTTAGGACTGTGTCCATCACTGGTAGATTCTGTGTGGGGAAGGTTTCAATGGAGTCAGGCATCTCCCTTGTGTCCTCCCCTGATTCTGTTGCAGGGCTCCCTGGCGAACCCCATCTAGTGCCATCCAGCCTGGGTTTGGACTTTGCTGGGCTATTTGATGATGGGGTAGATGGACAGGAGTGCGGATTGTTAGGGGATGCTGTTTGGAGTGGCGATTGCCTTGTTTTGGTGTGCTTTTAGTGTTTGGGGCCGTCCGTGGTGTATAGGCCTCGGCGCCATCTTGCTTACCTCCAGCTTCTGTGATAGAGTAAAAGTCTGTCAGGCGCTGGGGTCGGCTATCGTTCCGCCGTTTATTGGGCATCGTCCCTGAGGTATCCCGGTCTGAACCGCCGTGGAAACGGGGTGAAATGATGCTGGGATCAGGTTGCTTGGTGCCGCTGTGTCCCTGGGTAGACGGAGCTGCGGGATTATGCGACCATCCGGCTCCGCTGCAGGCCATGCCCCTCTCAGCTGCTGTAATCTGGTTGAAAAATAAATACCCAGTTCAACCCACAGAAAAAAATAAATAAATCACATACACACTAATATTAAACTTCCATAATCCTTTACCCACAGTTGAGCCAGAGGAAGGCAAAAAAAAACAATAAAGCATGATCCAAGTTGCTCCAGCAAACAATCTTCTGGGCTGGCCAGAACCAGCTCTTGAGGGAGTCTATTTCACATTTTCACAGCTCTTGCTGTGTAAAATCTTTCCATATTTGGAGGATACATTTCTTTTCCTCAAGACGTTAGAGTTCCCCCTTGTCCTCTGTGATGACCTTAAAGACAATAACTCTACACCAAGTTCACTATATGGACCACTTATGTATTTATACATATTGATCACATCCACCTTAATCTCCTTTTCTGAAAAGAGAATACATTCAGTTTAGCTAATCTTTCCTCATAGCAGAGCTCACTTTCTCTAGTTTGCCAATATCCTTTTTGTAAACTGTTCCCCGAAAACTGAGCTGCACATTCCAGATGAGGTTTTACTAATGATTTGTACAGGGGCAAAATGATATCTTTCTCTCTACAGTCCATACCTCTTTTAAAACAAGAAATGATTTTTCTCAGTTTGGAAACTGCAGCTTTGCAATTGCATGCTATTTTTTAAGTTCATGATCTACCAGAACACCCAGATCCTTCTCCACCATTGATTCCCCCACGTTTACCCCACTTGGAAGGTATGTTTGTGTGCATATTTTTAGCCCCCAAGTGTATAACATTACATTTATCAACATTAAACCTTATTTGCCACATAGTTGCCCAATGAAACAGTGCATTGAGGTTGGATTGTAAGTTGGAGACATCCTGTAAGGACGTTATGCGATTGCATAGCTTTGTGTCATCTGCAAAGACTGAATGGTACTTTTAATCCCAGACCCTATATCATTTATTAATATATTAAAAAGTAAGATCCCAACACTGAACCTTGGGGTACACCACTAATAACCTTAGAGTAGACCTTTCAGAGTATGAATCGTAAACCGTTATTCTCTGAATAGAGACTCTTAGCCAGTTTTCTATCCATTTACATACTGGGCCTTTGGACTTTACCTTACAAATTAGCCATGTGTGAGGAATTCATTCTAGTGCTAGTAAGAGCTGCTTCGTATTACAAATATTTACCAAGCTTTACAGTGTACTGTAAAGCAGAACTACAGCCAAAAACAGAAAGCAAACAATTAATAGCCCATTAAAAGATAAAACAAACAAAAAAAAAAACTTGCTGAAACTTTCATATCCAATGCAGCGATTTCCTCCCCAGTACATTTTTTCTGCTAGATGTTTTCAGTCTGATGGCCAGTGGTGATGAGCTGAACATACAAGTTTTCGGTTTACAAGGATTTTAACAAACTTTGTTGCAGATTCCTACCTTTTGTTATTCTGAAGCAATCCCTGTGTGTTTGTCTGTGTCCATGGGAAAAGTGAGTCTAATGGGAGTGGTTTCATAATTATCAATCAGCTGCTTTACCTGCAGTTCTCTAATGAGAAAAGCTGCTGGGCCTGCATCCCTTTAGACATGTTCCTATTGGAGGTATCTTACCAAAAATTAAATTTTTGTTCAAGGGGGTGCCTGATATCTGACTTGTATCTTAGTGCAGACTTCTGAGAAAATCAGTGAACCAATCACACAAGCATGAAATTATGTTTCTGTGGGGCGTTCTGTACACATGTACAGAACACCCCCAGGTAGCAAAAATTGCATTGCATTTTCAGATAAAATGGCTGCAGATTGAAAAGGAAAATCAATTTTTTTTTTTTTTTTTTTTTTTTTTCCAATAGTTTTTATTGAATTTTTAAAGAGAAGGGTACAAACAGATACAAATGTGATACACTCTGTACAGTACATCTTTTGTGAAAAGATCACATACAGTATACCATGCTAACTAAAGTAATATAAACTTGAACTATGGAGGTAACAACTATACTTATCTTACAGTTGAAGCACTGCCACCTATCCCGGGCACCCCATCTGGGAACAAACTGTGTCCAGGTAAAAGTGGAAGTACAGTCAACTACGATCAGTGTCACAGTGATACTTTAAATACTATCCTTCAATAATACACTGCATACGTATATGTTATGACTGTATACCATTGCCCAACAAAGAAGATATCTCTGTACATATATCAATTATACCGGATGTTAATATGGTACTGATTTCTCAGTTTAGATGAAATATAGTATTTCAATAGTCTGGGACATGCAGTACTTATCAGTTTTGCTTATGTTGCAAATTAAATTTCAAAATGGATTATTTCCATTTAAATTACCTTAACTATGGTGAATTAAACATATCACCACTAACCAATATTAGAGAGAGAATAAGAAAAAGGAGTAAAAAAAAAAAAAAAAAAGCAAAGAAAAAAGGGGAGGGGGGAGGGGAATAGATAGAGGGGGAGATGGAGATAAGGAAAAGGAAGGGAAAGGAACATACAGGTAATGGTTTGGACCTCACCCGGTCCGCAGGAAACAGAATGATGTTTATTTTTGGTACAAGGAATTCCACATTTCCCAATTGGAGAGGTATTTTGCTCCGTATCCATCTCTGTAAGCTAGGATTTTTTCATAAACGGATATTGTGTTAATTTTTGTAATGATTTCTCTGATGGAGGGGATTTCATCTGATCTCCATTTACACACCAATAAGGACCTGGCGGCAAAAAGTATGTGCATCGCTATGGATCTCACTGATAATGGGTATTCTGACATGTTAATGCTTAGAATGGCCTTTTCGGGAGTTGGGATAGTAATTACTCCTGTTGTTTTCGCTATTAATTTAAAGGTTTCTGACCAGAAGCTGCGAATATGTTTACAGGACCATAGCATATGGGTCAATGTTCCAACCTGGTCGCAGCCCCTCCAACATAAGTTAGTGTTTTTTCTAGAAAATTTAGCCATCATATATGGTGTATAATGCCATCTAGCTATTAGTTTCGCCGCCAGCTCCTCATAGTTAGAACATCTTGAAAATCTATGGTTACATTTGAATGCGGATAACCATTGATTATCTGTGAAGGTCTGGTCTAAATCTTTTTCCCATTTTCTCAGGGGTGCAAGTTTAGTAAATGATCTTTTAGTATTGATCAGTGTATACATCAAGGAAATGCCCTTTGTTTTAGTGTCGGAGGAGTTCAAGTACCTCCACACCAGAGTTGGTACGGAGGAACTCGAAACCCCCCATTTGTTGTACCATGAATCTATCTGTAGGTAAGTTAGAAACTCTGAAGAAGGTATATGAAGCTTGTGTTGAATTTCCTTGAACGGTAGAAGTTTCTCATTCTGTATAATATCCTTCAAAAGTACAGTTTGGTTGCTTAGCCATTGATCTAGGGATATGTTTGGGATCAGCCATTTCAGGGTTTCTAGAGGAAAGGGTATGTCTGTGAAAGCCGTTTGTGGGTTGAATGTCTTTTTTAGGTGGGACCATGCTTGAATTGTAGCTTGTATGGTAGGATGATCCTTTTTAAGTGTGATTTGCTGTATATTGTGAGCAAGAATTAATGACTGTAGGGATCTAGGATACAACCACGACTGTTCTAGATGGGACCAGTGTTTAATGTCTTCGTTGGCGAACCATTGTTTCAGTTGGTCTAAGATTGTTGCTGTATAGTAATCTTTTAAGTTCGGCACCCCTAAACCACCTATTTGTTTATGGTTTTCTTGCATTTGTAGTGAGAACCTAGCTCTTTTGCCTGCCCATATAAACTTTAACATTTGGTTCTGCATGGCTTTGAGGAAGGTGTTTGGGATTGGTATTGGGAGAGTTCTGAATATGTATATTAGTTTTGGGAGTAGTAGCATCTTGTATACTGCTAGGCGACCATTCCAAGATAGGTAGAATTTTTGGAGTCTTAATATTTCTTCTTGAAATGCTTTAACCAAAGGTTGGTAATTGAGTTGGAAAAGTTTCGAGGAGGGAGATGTTAGCTGTATGCCTAGGTAGGTGATCGACTCTGAAGCCCAGGGATAGGGGAAGTCTTTTTGCATATTTAATTTAGTTTTATTATCTATCGCTATTCCTAAAATGTTAGATTTGGATGCGTTCACTTTGTAGTAGGCTACTTTACTAAATTCCTGTAGTGTCTCATGTGCTGCTTTTAATGAGTTGTATGGGTCAGATAAAGTCAAAATGACGTCGTCTGCAAAAAGTGAGATTTTATGTTCACGGTCTGAAGAAAGGATTCCCTGGATTGCTATATTATTCCTGATTTTTTCTGCAAGTGGTTCCATAATTAATGCGAAAATTAATGGTGACAGGGGGCATCCCTGCCTTGTTCCATTTGTTATTTGGAAGTTTTTAGAAAACATTCCTTCAGAAAAAACATAGGCGGATGGGGAGGAATACAGTGCCAAGATTGCTTGTTGTATGGGGCCTATTAATCCAAATTTTTCCAACACTTTAATTAAATATCCCCAATGAACCCTATCGAAGGCCTTCTCCGCATCCAAAGTCAGGAGCAGAGAAGGCCTTCGGGATTCCTCTGTTGCATAAATTATATTTAGCATCCTTCTGGTTGCGTCTGTAGTTTGCCTACCTGAAACGAAGCCCACCTGGTCCTGGTTAATGAGAGCTGGTAGTAGTGTGGACAATCTATTGGCTAAGATTTTGGCATACAATTTAACGTCTACGTTCAGTAAAGAGATGGGCCTAAAGTTTTGTGGTGCTGAGTGGTCTTTGCCTGGTTTTGGCAGAGTTATTATAGTCGCTGTTAACATTTCTTTTGGAAATGAGGCTTTGGACATTGCGGCATCAAAGACCTTCTTTAGGTACGGGGATAACTCAGTTATGAATAGTTGGAAATATTCAGAAGAATATCCATCAGGACCGGGAGATTTGTTGTGGGGCATATTTCTAATTGTTTTTTCGATTTCTTGGATTGTAAATGGTAGATTTAGTTTGGCAAGCTCTGATTGCGGAACCCTCGGAAGATTAACAGCCTCCAGGAACTCCGCAATCGTGTTTTCTGTTGGTTGTGGTGTGTTGGGGTCATCTTTAAGGTTGTATAGAGCTTCATAGTAGTCGCTAAAAGCGTCCGCTATGTCTTTGGGGTTAGATACTGTTATTTTGGAATTAGGGTTTACAATGTGTGGGATTCTTTTTTTTATCGTTTTCTCTTTCACCTGGTTCGCCAGCAGTCTACCCGCCTTGTTGTTACAATGGTAGTTGTTTGCTTTTAAGATGCGAAGGCGGCTATCCTGCTGGGACACCAGAAGAGATCTCAATTCTTGTCTAGCATCGAATAGTAGAGTTCTCGATTTTTGGGTGGAGTTTTGTTTGTTGGACATTTCCAAGGTTTTGATTTTTTCCAGCAGGTCGTTGAGCCTCTCCGTCCTCTGCCTTTTTGCCCTGGCACTTAATTGTATTAGGAGACCCCTCATAACCACTTTGTGAGTGTTCCACAGCGTGAAAGGGTCGGACACCGAGGGAGCATTGATCTCGAAAAATTTGGTCAATGATTTTCTGATTAATTTGAGATTTTTAGGTTGAGAGATTGTTAGTATATCGTTCCTCCATCTGTTTGCTGCAGTCTCGGCGTCTTTCCCCCCCACGCTGATCGATATGGGAGCGTGATCAGACCATGATATAATACCAATGTCTGATCTGACAATCTTTTGCAACAAAAATTTGTCTACTAAAAATATATCTATTCTTGAATAAGTACAGTGGACATTGGAAAAGAAAGTAAAGTCCCTCTCTGATGAGTGTTGACACCTCCATACATCAAAGAGGTTTGAGGTGTTGATAAATCTTGACAGCGTTGTCCTTCTTTGTTTTAGATGTTTAGGGTTGGTGCAGTCCATATGCATGTCTGGGATCGCGTTGAAATCACCGCATAAGATAATATGTCCCTGTTTTAGTGCTTCTACCTTTTTCCATATTTTGTTTAGAAATCTGAGTTGGTTGTTGTTTAGCAAGTACATGTTAACCAAGGTATATTTAATTGCATAGATCTCACACACTAGTATGATGTACCTGCCAGAAATATCCAGGTGAGTTGAGATTTCTGAAAATGGGATAGAGTCTCTGATAGCAATTGCAACTCCACCTTTTTTTTTCGGGCCGTTTGCTGTATATAGGGTAGGAAATTTTCGATTATTAAAGACTGGGGGATTAACTGCTGAAAAGTGAGTCTCTTGGAAACACATGATGTCGCTTTTCAGTCTGGATGCTTCCTTCCAGGCCATTTGGCGTTTGTAAGGGCTGTTCAGACCTTTAACATTTAGTGAGGATATTTTGAAAGACATGTTTGTAGTTGTTCTAGACATACCTTTGCTCGTTGAGGATGGGTGATATGAACTGACCGCCTGATGGAGTTGGCTTGCAATGTGCTGTAGATTACTGGTCGAAAGTTCTCCAAAAGTTGAAGGCAATGGGTAAATATTGTCGTATTTCTGTTCCTGCAGACAAGGAGAGAGGTAGAGAGGAGAAAGGGGAAAAAGGGTAACAACAATAAGTCGTAAAAACTGACGATCCTGTTTGGGATCTGTGCGGATACAATTCCGCTATAACTCGGGGGGTAAAGCAAGAAGTTAGCTAAGTGGCATTCTCCTGGGCTGGACGGGTTTTCTGTTATTTTTCAACTGAATAAGTCAGCCTGTTTCTGCATCTGAGCTGGCTCTAGTGGATGAAAGAGAGTGTGATTCCTCCTGGTCGTTGTTATCTGGCTCGAAAAGTCTCCAATCCCTCAGGAGACGGATTCCTTCTTTGACATTTGTTATGATATGTGATTTGCCTTCTTTCGTGATCAAAAGCTTAGCCGGATATAGCCATCTGTACTGGATGTGGTGGTTATTCAGCGGTTTTGTTATGGTTGCTAGTTGTCTGCGTTGTTGCATGGTAAAGGCTGACAAGTCAGCAAAGAAAGATAGACTTTGTAGCTCTTGAGGAAGGTTGTCCCGTTTTCTCACTTTCATCATGAATAAATCTTTGATGTGAAAGAAGTGGATGCGGACTATTGTGTCTCTGGGGAGGTGCTCTTGTATGTTTCTGGGCTTTGGAAGGCGATGGATTCGATATATGATTAGATCTTCCAGGGGTGTTTCCGGAAGTGTAATTTTCATAAGGTTGGTAAAGTATTCCTTTAAGTCTGGGGGTTTGACCGATTCAGGGATCCCCCTTATTTTGACATTATTACGTCTTGATCTGTCCTCTAAGTCGGCCATTTTTGTTTTGATAGCTGTGATTTCCTCATCCCTGTCGTTATGAGCGTCTACCATGTCGTTAAATGTGGACGCAAATTCTCCCATCTTAGATTCTATATGGGACACCCTTGAGTCTACCGCTGCCACCTCTGATTTGAATTTTTGTGTTATTGCTAACATGTCAGCATGTAGGGTTGAGCGCAGGGATACTAACATATCCTTGAGTGTGGTATCGAGTACCGGCTGGTTTTGTGTGGGGAAGTCTATGATGGATTCCTGTAGTTCTCTGGTATCCTCCAAAGAGGAATCAATACCACTGAATTCAGCTAATTCTGCACTTGGCGAGGACATTTTCAGCTTGCTTTTAGCAGGGCTGGATGAAGCAGATGGAGGAGGTGGGTACTGACCTTGTCCCTGCTGTCTCTTGCCATGTGAGTGTCCAGAGTCGGATCTTTCGTTCCGTCCGTGCTGTGTAGTGAAGCCGCGCGGCTCTCCTGTACTTCTGCCGGCGCCATCTTGGACTGTGAGATGGCGCGGCTGTATTAGAAAGTCCGTCATTTTTCTTGGTTTTGTGGTCTCTTTACGCTTATGGGAAGGCATTCGGGAGTTGTCCACTGTCTGTCCGGTGTGTGGATCCGTGAAACGAGGCTCTGTTTCGTTGTTATCACCCGTGTAGGCCCTGGACGCTGCGGAGCTCTGTTAGTGTGCGACCATCTTCTCTGCCGGCTAGCCACGCCCCCCAGGAAAATCAATTTTTAACAACATTCAGTTACAATCTGATTTGTGTTGCAATTGTATATGCTATAATATTTTTTCTTTATTTGCTATTTTTTTCCCTGTGAATGTGGAATTACCCTTTGAGCTACTGTATTTTAAACAGTACACTAATATACTCATTCTTCCTGTGCATCCTTATGCACCAGCAATACCTTGAAGCTACAGTACACTAATATACTCATTCTTCCTGTGCATCCTTATGCACCAGAATACCTTGAAGCTACAGTAGACACATTTATGATATGGTATATTATTTAGTTACATCTCATTTAAAATAGATACATTTCATGTCTTTTGCAGTCAATGATTATCAGCATCAGTAAATAAATTTACAAAACAAAAACACTGCTAACAGATAAACTCTTATGCAGAACACGTTTATGATGTTTACCATAAGACCCCTTTCACACTGGGGCGGTTTGCAGGCGGTATTGCGCTAAAAATACCGCCTGCAAACCGCCCCTAAACAGCCTCCACTGTTTGTTCAGTGTGAAAGCCCGAGGGCTTTCACACTGAAGCGGTGCGCAGGCAGGACGGTGAAAAAAGTCCTGCAAACCGCTTTTTTGGAGCGGTGAAGGAGCGGTGTATTCACCGCTCTTTCACCGCTCCTGCCCATTGAAATCAATGGGACAGCGCGGCTATACCGCGGCAATACCGCGGCTATAGCCGCGCTGTACGAGGGATTTTAACCCTTTTTCGGCCGCCAGCGGGGGTTAAAACCGCACCGCTAGCGGCCGAATACCGCTGCAAGAACGACGGTACAGCAGCGCTAAAAATAGCGCTGTTGTACCACCGATGCCCCCACCGCCCCAGTGTGAAAGGGGCCTAAGTCTATTATAAAGGCTTTATAGGAAACTACATGTCTTGTTGTACATTAAATCAAATTACACACACTTACTATATATATAGAGAGAGAGATAGATTGGTTATCAGTAATTGTAATTATTCACAGTTTATGTAATCGTGTTTGTCAGCCATAAAAAATATTGCTTTTGTGACTCTAAATATTAGGCATCCCTGGCATTTTACCTAGCACAGCTTATGTTATGAATCATGCGTTCCTACACCTATTTAAAATCTAAAACAATACTTTTTATAAATATTATAATTAAAGTGGTAGTACACTCTAATTTTAAATTTGTATCTACAGGTAAGCTTATAGTAAGTCTTACCTGTAGGTATGGTGAATAACTCCTAAACTTTTGCTGTTTAGGTGTTATTCACATTGGATCTGGCCAATGACGTCACTGCACATGCACAGTGGACTCTGCATTCAAGACACACTAATGCCCTGTACACACGATCGGACATTCCAACAACAAAATCCATGGATTTTTTCCGATGGATGTTGGCTCAAACTTGTCTTGCATACACACGGTCACACAAATCTTGTCGGAAATTCCGAACGTCAAGAACTCGGTGACAAACAACACGTACAACAAGCCGAGAAAAATCAAGTTCAATAGCCAGTGCGGCTCTTCTGCTTGATTCTGAGCATGCGTGGAACTTTGTGCGTTGGAATTGTGTGCACACGATCGGAATTTATGACAACGGATTTCGTTTTTGGAAAATTTAAGATCCAGAACTCAAATTTTGTGTGATGAAAATTCCGATGGAAAATGTTCGATGGTGCCTACACATGGTCGGAATTTCCAACAACAAGCTCCCATCAAACATTTTCTGTTGGAAAATCCGACCGTGTGTACAGGGCATAAGTGTGCCATTAATACAGACAGCGCCATCCCGCTGTCTGCATTCTGTGTGGCTGCACAATGGTGGACTATGCCTGTGCAATGTGTTTTGGCACAGCTGCTTGTACTTGCCACAAGGTTTGACAACACAGATTAGTGGAAAGTTTTCACCCCCTACCAGGAAGTGCCTGAAAAAGAACCTTTGTGGCAGGATCAATAAGTATTCTTTTAATGAAAGATGCATACTTTAATAGATTGAAAATGACTTTTGAAATAAAATGGATTACATGTTAAAGCTTCTATGATATTTTAGTGATTCAATTTAGCTGCATTAACCTAAGCTTCACACAGACATCTGAAAAAAATATTTAATTTACCTATGAATTCAATAAAAATCAGAAAATGTAGTTTACAATAGAACAAGTATAAATACCTGAATCTTTATAGCCTCCTTTATAATATCAGCCTCCTTTTATATTCTGCAAAGCAACATTTACAGTACAATGGGAGATGGCCTGCAACTCTAATGCCCTGTACACAAGGTCGGATTTTCCGACGGAAAATGTTCGATCGGAGCTTGTTGTTGGAAATTCCCACTGTGTGTGGGCTCCATCTGACTTTTTCCATTGGAATTTCCGACACACAAAGTTTGAGAACAGGCTATAAAATTTTCCAACAACAAAGTCCGTTCGCGTAAATTCCAACCGTGTGTGGACAATTCTGACGCACAAAGTGCCACGCATGCTCAGAATAAATTCCGAGACGGAACTGCTCGGTCTAGGAAAATTAGCGTTTGTAATGGATATAGCACTTTCATCACGCTGCAATTTTTTCAATTGTTTAATGCAGCGCACTCTCTTCTTCTTTATAATGCTAGAAGAATGAAGTTGTTTTGCTGCTCATATTCACACAGACTTCTCACAAATTTCTTTCTTTATTATTTATCGTGATTTCTTGAATATAATATTTTGATTAGTCACGTGTCCCGAAAAGATTTTTGTTTTTTATGTTTTTAGATTTTGTATTATTTTGTTTTAGTTTGTTAAATCCTGATCTCCTGTTTTTTTTTTTTGTTTTTTGTTTTTCTTAATTTTTTTTTTTTACTCCAGAATAGTTTTGGGTGTGTTTTGTGTGTCAAGTTACCACAACACCGTTATTATCTTGTAGTATTTAATCTCAAGGAGATTGGTTGTTTGGTGTTGGTGTCTCTAGTTAATTTCACATTGTATTTTTGAAATGTACCTGCCTCCTCACAAACAAACTGTCCTTTTTGAAGGAAAACACATAGGCAAGTATAATTGAAAAAAAAATACGTTTATTAAGGGGTCATAACCAAAGAAAGTGGGAGGCAATGCTGGAGTAACTGCAGAAATTGGCAAAGCCTTTGGCCCCCAGGGCACACATCAACTATTTTAATACAAAACTGGTGGCCTGAGGAGTCCATATGTAAGGGAGTACAATCTGGTCCAGAAGTCCAAGAGATCATGAACAGCAGCAGATGACATACATGTCCCCAGGCTGTGGTCATACAAGAGCCTGCATCTTTTGTCAGACCAGACTGAACCCAGGCCATCACTCTCTGGTCTTCCTTAGATGCTTCCTTCCAGGCTGTGGCTCTGGTGTTGGAGGTGTGGCAGGAGGAGGAGGAGGAGGAGTACCTGGAGGAGGAGGAGGACCATGGTTGAACTCACAAACATGGCTTTGGCTTGTGAGTTGGCCCCTCAACCCCTTATTTAGGGCTTGGAAGATGATATACTCACATATTAGGCATTGGCCCTCCTCCATTTCCAGAATTTTGCAGGCTGTTATGTATGCAAAGTCCTCTTGAACACTGTGGGGGGGAGGTCTGAGGGCCGCAGTAGCTTTCCAAAATAGGCCAATTGCTGCCTCCTTCATGTTACTCCTCTTCCTGCCACTTTTTGGTTGAAGGCGGAGAGGAGGGACCTGGGTATCGGGCAGGCGACTGGGCCCAGACACATCCTGGCTGAGACTTTCCTGTGTATGAAAAAGGGACATCGTTTTAGTTTTTGGTTCATCAATCACAATCAGAAATTAGGACTCCAAACTAACCTAAATTTAACATCATTAATTTGACCAACAGAAATATTTAGAAGAATGCTATACCTGGCTCAAGCTGGGCCCCTCCACATGTTGCTGCCTGGAAGGCCCAGGTTGGACGTCAGAAGCCTCAGCTGGGGGGGAAGGAAGTGTGGAAGGAAGAGTGGAGAGTGCTGGCCTGGGTTCAGTCTGGCCTGCCAGAAAATGCAGTCTGTCATAGTACCAGAGCCTGGGGACATAAATGACATATGCAGCTCCTGATCTCAGGGAATCCTGGACCTTCTTGTGCTCCCTTAGATAAGTGCTCCTCAGGCCACCAATTAGGGCCTTCAAATAGGGGATGTCTGCCCTGGGGATCACCGGCTTCACAAATTCCAGCAATTGATCCAGCGCTGCCTTCCTCTTTGGTTGATTGTTATAATGTGGGTGGTTTACCTGCCACAGACAGGGCAGTTCCCTGAACATATCAATGAATATTGGCATAAAGTCATGATCATTGACTAGATCCATTTTCTCTGCAAGAGACAACACAAGACAAACCCTAATGTCAGGCTAAAGTCTCCTAATCTTGTTCCAATATAGGCCTCAATATATAAGCAGTATAGGCCCAAGTTTAAATGTTATGTTCGTTATCACGATCGGCGCTTCCTATACTCCTTCCTCCGCTCACAGATCGTATGTACGACGCACGCGTGTTACGCTTTATATACACTGCGCATGCGTGAAACTCCGCCCACCCCTGACGTTCTTTCTAGTCTATGTCCCGCCCCTTCTCTTTTGGTGCAGTGGGGAAGAGCACATGGCGGAGACACAACAGGTGCATGCTAATAGCAGCAACGAGGAGGAGGAGGAAAGGCCGGAGCCAGAAACATCACGATCCAGGAGGAGACGATTTAAGGCATCAAATATGTCCTTTGTAGAGATGGTGGAGATTGTCAACATATTGAAGAGGGGCGACTATGACGGGAAGCATGGACCTTACCCCAACCCCAATGTGAGAAAGGCCAAGTTCATGGCGAAAGTTGTGAAGAGTCTGCACCATAATTTTGGGTACAGCGATCCAAGGATCACCTGAGGAAGCGGTGGTCGGACCTCAAATTAAGGGAGCACGATCAGTATAGAAGGATCAGGAGAGTGCTGCAAAAAGTAAGTAGTTGCCCTGTGTTCGTATTCTTTATTTTTATGATGTTTGTGCTGCTCCATGTGCCTTTCTTTACTGTTGTACAGTTTAAAATGGCAACTTTCATGTTCATGAACACATTATTCGTTAGTTGGAAACATTGTTCGTTCGGCCAATAAAACACCATGTTTTGTCCAGATGCAGTTCTATACATTTTTTATGGGCTACTTCTCTTAAAATAAGTTTGTTGCCTAGATGGGTTAGTAACTAGAATGAAATGCAAACTAGATTCTGTGTAAGGAGAGGACACTCACCTACAGGAACTCGTAAGTAGGGATGAGCTTCGAGTTCGAGTCGAACTCATGTTCGACTCGAACATCGGCTGTTCGGCTGTTAACCAGTTCGCCGAACAGCGAACAATTTGGGGTGTTCGCGGTGAAATGCCGCGGAACACCCTTTAAAAGTCTATGGGAGAAATCAAAAGTGCTAATTTTAAAGGCTTATATTAATGGTATTGTCATAAAAAGTGTTTGGGGACCTGGGTCCTGCCCCAGGGGACATGGATCAATGCAAAAAAAAGTTTTAAAAACGGCCGTTTTTTTCGGGAGCAGTGATTAAAGTGAAACAATAAAAGTGTAATTTCCCTTTAAATTTCATACCTGGGATGTGTCTATAGTATGCCTGTAAAGGGGTACATGTTTACCGTGTTTAGAACAGTCTGACAGCAAAATGATATTTCAAAGGAAAAAAAGTCATTTAAAACTACTCGCGGCTATTAATGAATTGCCGGTCTGACAATACACATAAAAGTTTACCCGTTACGTAACCCATCACGACATCACGGGGAATGCCACAGGGAAGTCCCCGTCAAGTCCCCGTGCATCAGAGGGGGGTGGGGTCACCGGGTGGCTCCGCCCTCCGTTATTTAAGAACCGTCAGAAGAGGAGAAGCGTCAAACAGCGGGAGCCTCCCTCCATGCCATCATGGATGCGGAGCGTCCCGAGGAGAAGAAGATAAGAAGACGCCGCAGAGGAAGATGCTGGACGAGAACACCGGAGGAAGAACCAGAAAAACCAGAGGAACCAGAAGAAGAAGAAGATGGAGGAAGAAACCGAAGGAAGATAGAAGATAGAAGAAAGAGGAAGCATTTAAATAAAGGAATTGTCAAAAACTGTCTCTTGTGATTTTTAACATTTTTGATACTTTTTTTGTGAAATGGTAGGGGTACGTTTGTACCCCCTTACCATTTCACACGGGGGGAGGGCTAGGATCTGGGGGTCCCCTTGTTAAAGGGGATTTCCAGATTCCGATAAGCCCCCCGCCCGCAGACCCCCACAACTACCGGGCATGGGTTGTGGGGATGAGGCCCTTGTCCCCATCAACATGGAGACAAGGTGTTTTGGGGGGCTACCCCAAAGCACCCTCCCAATGTTGAGGGCATGTGGCCTGGTACGGTTCAGGAGGGGGGGTGCTCTCTCGTCCCCCCCTCTTTTCCTGCGGCCTGCCAAGTTGCGTGCTCAGATAAGGGTCTGGTATGGATTTTTGGGGGGACCCCACACCGTTTTTTTTTTAATTTTGTCCGGGGTTCCCCTTAATATCCATACCAGACCTGAAGGGCCTGGTATGGAATTTAGGGGGACCCCCACATCATTTTTTTTTTAAATTTTGGTTCGGGGTTTTAGGGATATTATACTTTTATTGTTTCACTTTAAGCATTATTAAAATCACTGCTCCCGAAAAAAACGTCCGTTTTTAAAACTTTTTTTTGCATTGATCCATGTCCCCTGGGACAGGACCCAGGTCCCCAAACACTTTTTATGACAATAACTTGCATATAAGCCTTTATAATTAGCACTTTTGATTATTCATGTTTGTGTCCCATGGACTTTAACGGTGTTCGCGTGTTCAAACAAATGTTTTACCTGTTTGCAAGTTCTGGTGCGAACCGAACAGGGGGGTGTTCGGCTCATCCCTACTCGTAAGTAGCCGACACCACCGCCAAAATCACAATACTATTGAACCCCTTGTAGTTGTAATAGTATGACCCCGAGTTGGGTGGTGGGACAATGTGGATGTGTTTCCCATCAATTGCCCCGACGCAGTTAGGAAAGTCCCACCACTGGGAAAAGTGGGAGGCCACAGTCTGCCATTCCTGTGGGTTGGAAGGAAACTGTGGAGTCAAACAAGAAAAATAAATTAATCATTTTGCACATAAACATGGAAAGCAGATTAGACACAAACATTCTTGGCCAACTTCAGTATAACATTTATTTTAGGGAGTATTTAAAAACAAAGGAATAAGGTCCACCTATCAGATTCCTCCCCCTACCCTCTCATGGGCCATTTTAAAAATTTTAGGGGGGGAGATGTTTTGGCCAGGTAACCCTCTCCACTTCATTGAGAGATGAATGCCTAAATAATGTGTATTACTTTGGCCAGCCCCTCCTTACTTACACTATTGGCAGCCCACTGGACAGGTAATAAGTGTCATAATACAAAGATATAAATACACACTGTACAAATTTTAGCACATTTTTACATTCTGCTATTACCTATCAAGATAATAATAGGATACAAAAACTTTAAACAGTACCATTTGAAAGTATTCAGGCAGGCCCTTGCACTACATGCTTTTGGGAATTCATCCATAAATCTGACCACGAAAGAGGTGGGTATAGTGTGTATGGGTTTGGCAAAGTCAGCAGATAGAGAATTGGTATCAGCTGAGTTAGCAGTTGGGGGGAGGGAGGGTTCCAAATGATTTTGGGACCCAAAAAAAAAACCTCTGGCACCTCTGGCCTGAATTTAAAGCACAAATCACAATTTTACACATTTTAGGGGGTATTTAGTGTAAAGCACTACTATGGAGCTGACAAAATACATTGTTAATTGAGTAGACGAGGTGGACATAGGCCCAGGAGAGCATGCTGGGGAGGTTAGTGAAGGCAAATATCTATGAAGGACAAAAATTTTAACAAAATCCATCATGCATGAGGACAAAGGGGACATTCACAGCATATTACAATCATGGTAATTAGGGAATAAGGAAAGAAATACAATATATTATCAAACATTAAATACAATAAAATGTGATGTTAAAGGATAAAAATCTTACCTTAATATACTCCTTCTGCAGGACCTGAATGATGGCAGAACAGGTCTCCGGGATAATGATCCCCAGAGCCTGGGGGGAGATGCCTGTCGAGAACTTCAAGTCCTGCAGGCTTCTCCCCATCGCCAAGTACCGCAGGGTGGCGACTAGCCTCTGCTCCGCAGTGATGGCTTGCCTCATGCAGGTATCCTGCCTGCTGATAAAAGGGGTCAGCAAAGCCAACAAACGGTGAAAAATGGGGTCCGTCATCCGGAGAAAGTTCCTGAAATCGTCAGGATTATTCTCACAGACCTCACGGAGCAAAGGCATGTGACAGAATTGGTCACGCTGGAGCAACCAATTCTTGGTCCATGAACTCCTCCTTACCCTGTTCATGAACTGGGCTTGTGTCAAAGTAAGGACCCCAACACCAAGCCCCCGCACAGCACGAACTCTACGATGAGTACGTACATGCAACATGGCTAGAAAACGGTCGGCTGGTCAGAACAAAGTAACAGAATGCATTGAAGAACAGCAAGGCCTGTGAAGAGCGACCTGAAAATCAGTAACGAACGGACAAGAACACAATGTCAAATCAATGGGAACTCGCTGCATGCACTGAAGACCAGGTACAAACCCACAAGCACAAACTGAACAGCAGAAATACGATCTGATAACCACGAGTCTGAAAAAGCGCGAATCGTATCTCACCAAACTTTTACTAACACGAGATTAGCAAAAGGAGCCCAAAGGGTGCCGCGCTTGGTATTGAACTGCCCTTTTATAGTCTCGTCGTACGTGGTGTATGTCACCGCGTTCTTGGCGTTTCGGAAATTCTGACAACTTTGTGCGACCGTGTGTATGCAAGACAAGTTTGAGCCAACATCTGTCCGAAAAAAATCCATGGATTTTGTTGTCGGAATGTCCGATCAATGTCCAACTGTGTGTACAGGGAGTAAGCTATTTCATTATTTTGCATCTGAGCATGACAAAAATACGTTGTGGATTTCAATGACAGCATCAGTGTGCTCCTGATCAGGGTAATAAAAAAGAAATCACAGAACACTATAAAAAAAAAATTATAGGCCCCCCCCTACAGAAAAAATACCATCGTACAACACCATAATTGTCACAGAAGGTGTATGTAATGTACAGCCAGGCATACAAAGTGCAGTGGCCAAGAGTGTGCAATGTACAACCACCAGCACAAGAGCACAGTGCAGGGGTCATTATCATCTAAAGCTTTTCCTAGGGCACAGGGGGGTGCAGGGATCAGGAGTGAGTCTTACGCACCACCACCTACAGGGGACTTAAAATCCCCCCCATTTGCAATTTATACACATCTAACAGCATCCCCATTTACCAATGCATTACTTCCCACCCTCCAGGACATAGACAGATAGCATCACTAAGCAGTCATTTACTCTTCTCCGCAATAGTGATGGCAACCAGTGACAACAGGCTGATGGTAGCATAGTATGATTACATGCTATTAGTCAAACCCCTTGCTTTTCCATCTCTTCCTTCAGCAGGAAAGCTTGGGGTGTGTCGGAGCTTTATGGATTGTTGTAGAGCGGGGTAGGCAACCTGGGGCCCTCCAGCTGTTGCAGAACTACTAGTCCCATCATGCCTCTGGAAGTGATTGTAAGTGGCAGCCTTGCAATGCCTCATGCGAAATGTAGTTCCACAACAGCTGGAGGGCCCCAGGTTGCCTACCCGGGCTGTAGAGAATGGCCTCCCAAATGCAGTAACAGCTCAGCTGCTCCCTGCTGTTACTTGTTAACAGTAAGAAACAGAGGAAGACTTCTGTGACGGATCCTATCCCACACTCCACTGAGTGCTTCTGTCAGTAATACCGCTTCCTCCAGTCTGACCATCAGAGAGATATATTATTATAGCTGCATTGAATACAAGTCTAGCCAAAAATAGCTTGTAGAATCTTGAATGATTTATTGGGCAGAATACAGCCTTTTTATACACTTTTAACACAAGGGGTTAGATAATGAGGTAGGGCTGGCTCATAGATACTCCCCCCTCCCCTCTAGCAACAACTTAGCACAATTAGACAATTATATAATTAACATGTTAATTAACACAGCACTTAAGGCAGCCTAGGGGACCTGTCTCTGCAGGTCAATGTGATCAGCTCTTTCAAGGATCATGTATTGTTCAGAATTAACCAAGAATAGTCTTTGGGCAAGTCCAAGAAAACAGTCTCTCAAAAATGTAACGTGTAAATGTAAAGATTAATATAGCAATACCAAATAACAGGGTGAATGTGGACAGAAAAGGTCCCTGCAGCCAGTGTCCATGACAATGCCCCCCCCCCCCCCCCATAGTCCGGCAGACCCAACGAGATCCTTGGAGTTTTATAGTTCAGTTTCAGCCAATCACAGCGCCGTCTGAACAGAGAGCCGTAATTGGCCAAAGCCAAGGCCAATTATGGCTCAGGGGATTTAGCACACGCCCCACACTATATAAGGCCGCCTGCACGGCGGCCCTGTGTAGTGTGTGTTCCGGCGTTCATAGATAGAGAGAGAGAGAGACAGACAGTGTCATTTGATTTGAGTTAGATAGATTAGGCAGAACAGTCAGTCAGTTAGCTGCACTTACAGTGTATTGTGTATATATATGCATCCCAGGTGTTGCATATATATATATATATATACACTGTATTCAGTTTAGCTAGATCCGTTCCTGTTATCTTCTACCACAGTCAGGCAGCTAGACTATTTACAGTTAGTGCAGTGCGTCCTGCTCACAGTGTTCAGCTAAAACTACAAGTTAGTGGGGTGCGTCCTGCTCACAGTGTTCAGCTAAACCTACAGGTTAGTGTGGTGCGTCCACCTCACAGTGTTCAGCTAAACCTACAGGTTAGTGTGGTGCGTCCACCTCACAGTGTTCAGCTAAACCTAGAAGTTAGTGTGGTGCGTCCACCTCACAGTGTTCAGCTAAACCTACAAGTTAGCGTAGTGAGACCTCTGCACAGTGTTCATCTAAAGCTACAAGTTAGTGCAGTGCGTCCTGCTCACAGTGTTCAGCTAGATCCGTTCCTGTTATCTTCTTACTGACAGGCAGGCTTGTCTTGTTACAGTATTTACAGCTACCTGAAGAAAATTGCTGGTGTTCTTTTGATCCTATCAGTACCACAGTCAGACAGCTAGACTATTTACAGTTAGTGCAGTGCGTCCTGCTCACAGTGTTCAGCTAAAACTACAAGTTAGTGTGGTGCGTCCACCTCACAGTGTTCAGCTAAACCTACAAGTTAGTGTGGTGCGTCCTGCTCACAGTGTTCAGCTAGATCCGTTCCTGTTATCTTCCTACTGACAGGCAGGCTTGTCTTGTTACAGTATTTACAGCTACCTGAAGAAAATTGCTGGTGTTCTTTTGATCCTATTAGTATCACAGTCAGGCAGCTAGACTATTTACAGTTAGTGCAGTGTGTCCTGCTCACAGTGTTCAGCTAAAACTACAAGTTAGTGGGGTACGTCCACCTCACAGTGTTCAGCTAAACCTAGAAGTTAGTGCGGTGCGTCCTGCTCACAGTGTTCAGCTAGAACTACAAGTTAGTGCTGTGCGTCCTCCTCACAGTGTTCAGCTAAACCTACAAGTTAGCATAGTGAGACCTCTGCACAGTGTTCATCTAAAGCTACAAGCTAGTGCAGTGCGTCCTGCTCACAGTGTTCAGCTAGATCCGTTCCTGTTATCTTCTTACTGACAGGCAGGCTTGTCTTGTTACAGTATTTACAGCTACCTGAAGAAAATTGCTGGTGTTCCTTTGATCCTATTAGTACCACAGTCAGGCAGCTAGACTATTTACAGTTAGTGCAGTGCGTCCTGCTCACAGTGTTCAGCTAAAACTACAAGTTAGTGTGGTGCGTCCACCTCACAGTGTTCAGCTAAACCTACAAGTTAGTGCGGTACGTCCTGCTCACAGTGTTCAGCTAGATCCGTTCCTGTTATCTTCTTACTGACAGGCAGGTTTGTCTTGTTACAGTATTTATAGCTACCTGAAGAAAATTGCTGGTGTTCTTTTGATCCTATTAGTACCACAGTCTGGCAGCTAGACTATTTACAGTTAGTGCAGTGCGTCCTGCTCACAGTGATCAGCTAAAACTACAAGTTAGTGGGGTGCGTCCTGCTCACAGTGTTCAGCTAAACCTACAAGATAGTGGGGTGCGGCCACCTCACAGTGTTCAGCTAAACCTACAAGTTAGTGTGGTGTGTCCTGCTCACAGTGTACAGCTAAAACTACAAGTTAGTGCTGTGCGTCCTGCTCACAGTGTTCAGCTAAAACTACAAGTTAGTGCGGTGCATCCTGCTCACAGTGTTCAGCTAAAACTAGAAGTTAGTGTGGTGCGTCCTCCTCACAGTGTCCAGCTAAACCTACAAGTTATTTTTTTGCGAGCTCTGCACAGTGTTCAGCTAAAGCTACCTGTAGAAGGTTGGTGGTGTTTTCCTGATCCTATCACTACCGCAGGCAGCTAAAAAAGCTACAAGTTATTTTTTTGCGAGCTCTGCACAGTGTTCAGCTAAAGCTACCTGTAGAAGGTTGGTGGTGTTCTCATACTACAGGCAGGCAGTTGATTTTGCTAGCTGCAGTATCAGTATATATATATATATATATATATATATATATATATATATATATATATATATATATATATGTATATATATCCCAGCTTAGTGCAGCTACAGGCCATTAGTATGTCTGGAAGGCCAAGAAGGAGAGGCAGACAGTCACAAGCCAATAAGAGAGGGCAAGCAGGCTCTGTGTCTAGTGCTGGTCGTGGAGACGGTGCATCCTCATCAGCACGTGGCCGTGGGACACGCTTGGCCTTTTTTTCGGCAGCTGGCCATGTTGAGCCACAACATGCGGAAGACTTGGTCGAGTGGATGACCAAGCCGTCCTCATCCTCCTCATCCTCTCTCACCCATGCCCAGGGTACTTTGTCTGGCAAAGCAGCGGCCTCTTCCCTTGGCTCAATGTCATCAGTGACTCCTTCCCTAGCCCCACCATGTCCTCCTGAGGAGTCCCTCGAACTGTTTGACCATAGTGTTGGGTACATGCTCCAGGAGGATGCCCAGCGTTTGGAAGGCTCTGATGATGATACTGAGCTCGATGAAGGCAGTAACGTGAGCACGGACAGAGGGAGTGCCCAAGAAGGACAGCAATCTGGCAGTCATGCTCCCCCTGCTGCAGCATACTGCCAGGTTTGCTCCAGTGATGAGGAGGGAGGGGATGATGAGGTCACTGACTCAACGTGGGTGCCTGATAGGAGAGAGGAGGAGGAGGAGGCCGCACATCACCAACGAGGCAGGATGCCCTCCAGGGGCCAGCCTAAGGGCAGCACCTTGACTGCATCACACCCCAAAGCTCCACATGTGCAGGGCGCTGCAGTCTCTGCGTGTTATTCAAAAAGTTCTTTGGTGTGGGCCTTTTTTGAGACGAGTGCATCAGATCGCACTGCTGCTATTTGCAACATATGTCTCAAGCGTATCTCGCGTGGCCAAAACATCTCCCGCTTGGGTACCACATGCTTGACCAGACATATGTTGACCTGCCATGCAGTTTGTTGGCAAGCGTATCTAAAAGACCCACACCAAAGAACAAAGAGGACCTCCCCTTGCTCCTCATCAGCTGAGATCTCCAACCCCACTATACCTTCAGTCCTCTCTGAGACCTGCACTGAGAGGAATGAAGGTGTAGAATTAGGTGTGTCACAGCCAAGTACTTGTGGGCAATCTGCTTTTGGTACACCGATGTCAGATTGTACCAGGCAAATTTCCCTGCCCCAGCTGCTGCACCGCCAAAAGAAGTTTGCTCCCAGCCATCCACATGCCCAGCGGTTAAATGCTAGCTTGGCAAAATTGCTAGCACTTCAACTGCTGCCTTTTCAGTTGGTAGACTCTGCCCCCTTCCGTGAGTTTGTGGAATGTGCGGTTCCTCAGTGGCAGGTACCCAAACGCCACTTTTTCTCAAGGAAGGCGATTCCGGCTCTCTACCGGCATGTGGAAGGCAATGTCCATGCCTCGCTGGACAGGGCGGTCAACGGTAAGGTGCATATTACCGCTGACTCATGGTCCAGCAGGCATGGACAGGGACGTTACCTAAGTTTCACGGCGCATTGGGTGACTCTGCTGGCAGCTGGGAAGGATGCAGGACAAGGTGCAGTAGTGTTGGAGGTTGTTCCGCCACCACGCCTCCAAAATGCTAATGATTGTGACACACCTCTCTCCTCCACCCCCTCCTCTTCTTCTTCCTCCATGGCCTCTTCCTGTGCTTTGTCCTCGGAACCAGCGGTGCTCCGTAGCCGTTCAAGGGGCTACGCAAGTACACAGGCCAAAAGATGCCATGCCTGTGCCTTGAGCTGGTGTGTTTGGGGGACAGGAGCCACACTGGGGCAGAGGTTCTGTCAGCTCTGCAGGGGCAGGTTCAGAGGTGGTTGACGCCACGCCAACTTAAGGCAGGAATGGTGGTTTGTGACAATGGCACCAACCTCCTCTCTGCCCTCCGACAGGGACAAATGACCCATGTGCCCTGTTTGGCTCACGTCCTTAACTTGGTGGTGCAGCGGTTCTTGGGCAGGTACCCGGGCTTACAGGATGTCCTGAGGCAGGCCAGGAAAGTCTGTGTGCATTTCCGCCTGTCATATAATGCCAGTGCTCGGCTGACGGACCTCCAAAAGGAGTTTAACCTGCCCAAGAACCGCCTAATCTGTGACATGCCCACCAGGTGGAACTCAACGTTGGCCATGCTGCAGCGGCTGCACACGCAGCAGAGGGCCATCAATGAGTACCTGTGCAACTATGGCACCAGGACAGGGTCAGGGGAGCTTGTTTTTTTTTTCCCCACGCCAGTGGGCCATGATCGGGGATGCATGCACTGTCCTGTCACCATTTGAGGAGGCCACGAGGATGGTGAGCAGTGACAGTGCATGCATCAGTGACACTGTCCCCCTTGTCCACCTGTTGGAGCACACGCTGCATGGAATAATGGATTCTTGAATGGGCACTTGAGGCAGAACAGAGGCAGGAAGAGGAGGACTTCCTTAGCTCTCAAGGCCCCCTTTATCCAGACAGTGTTCCTGTGTGCCCGCCGATCACACAGGAAGAGGAGGAGGAGGAGGAGGAGGAAGATTGTGTCAGTATGGAGGTGGAGCCTGGCACTCAGCATCAGCAGCAGTCTTAAAGGGATCAGTCCCAAGAAACACATGCACTTGTACGTGGCTGGGAGGAGGTGGCTGCGGACCATGTCGTCCTTAGTGACCCAGAGGACTCCGGACCGAATGCCTCAGCAAACCTACGCTGCATGGCCTCCCTGATTCTGCAAAGCCTGCGTAAGGATCCTCGTATTTGTGGTATCAAGGAGAAGGACCAATACTGGCTGGCAACCCTCCTTGATCCACGTTACAAGGGTAAGGTTGCGGACCTTATCTTGCCATCGCAGAGGGAGCAGAGGATGAAAGATCTTCGGGAGGCCTTGCAGAAAGGTCTGTGCAACGCTTTCCCAGAGACTGGGATGTTACAAACTCCTGTTTCTGGACAACGTATTGCTGAGGCTTTGGTCAGTCAAAGAAGAAGCGGTGGAGAAGGTGGCTGTCTGACCGATGCGTTCAGACAATTTTTTGGTCCGCAGCCCCAAGGTATGATCGGTTCCAGCAACCATAGCCAGCGTCTGTTTTACATGGTGCAGGAATACCTAGGGGCAAGATCTGACTTGGACACCTTTCCCACCAAAAATCCTCTGGGTTACTTGAGGAAGGATCACTGGCCAGAGCTTGCACAGTATGCAATTGAGCTACTGGCCTGTCCTGCATCCAGCGTTCTTTCAGAACGCACATTCAGTGCTGCTGGAGGCTTTGTAACCGATCACAGGGTGCGTCTGTCCACCGACTCGGTCGATCGACTGACCTTCATAAAAATGAATCAGTCTTGGATCCCCACCAGCTACCAAGCACCTGATGCTGATGTAACCGAATAATTTTTTTTGAAATCTCAGATCCCTTCAAAGACTGCCTATGCTGATGCTGAGTGACTATCCCTGAGTAATTATCCTCTTCCTCCTCAATCATCACGCTGATAGCTTGTAAGAACATTTTTGGTTCTGGGCGCCACCACCAGTGCCTAAGGCCCAATTTTTCAGCCCTTGTTTAACAGGGGCGTGTAATTACAATTTTTGATGCAATACTTTGCAGCAGGGCTCATTTCTGCGTTACAACTAGAGTATCTGTGAGGGGTTGCAGTGTTGTGGCACCAGCACCAGTGCCTAAGACCCAATTTTTCAGCCCCTGTTTAACAGGGGCATGTAATTACAATTTTTGATGCAATACGTGCTCAGTTTGAAGCTGTGGAGCTTGGTGACTCAGTCTGAGCGTGCTCAGTTTGAAGCTGTGGAGCTTGGTGTAAGTGGAGCTGGATTAAGTGGGAGTTAAAAACAAGATTTTAAAACAGGAGGTTATAACAGGGGTCATAGTACCTGTGTAGTGTGAGTATCTGAGTGTTGTCTGAGTAGTGTGTGTGGATCGTTAGTACTTGTGTATTGTGTACCTGTGTATTGTCTTGTCATGTACCTGTGTATTGTCTTGAGTATTAGTGCCAGGAAGCTAGTTGTTAGGTAATTTGGACAGGGTAAAATCCCCAAATCCTCACCAAATTTAATAGGTACGATGCCCGGCGGGTGTGGAGAGGTGACTCTTTGTACATCTTGCCGCATGTATGCGTTCCTTGATCATCCGATCGAGGGCGAATACTGCTGTGCAAAATGTAAGCACATTGTTTCCCTGGAAGCCCAGGTTCTGAATCTGGGGAAGCAACTGTCAGCACTGAGAAGTCCCTCCATACTAAAGGTGAGCCAGGAACGTACACGGCAGGTGCCGGCAGGGGCCAGCACAGAGGCGGGTGGAGACAAAGAGGTGCAGGCACTAACAAAGAGTAGATGGGTGACAGTCAGGAGGGGTAGAGGGGGAAGTGCCAGGGAGGCTGATCCAGGACTGGAGCATCCCAATAAGTACGCTCCATTGAGTGACATTGGTGTAACCAGTCAGGGACCAGCACTGCTGGAGATGAGGGACTCTCCTAGCTGCCAGGGGAAGAACTCCTCCAGTGAGAGTGGGGGGGGGGCAGCAAAGGGAAAGGAAAGACAGATTCTGGTGGTAGGGGACTCAATTCTTAGAAGGACAGAGAGGGCAATCTGTAACCAAGACCTGAAGCGCCGAACAGTATGTTGTCTACCGGGCGCTCGGGTTCGGCACATCACGGATCTTGTGGACAGATTACTGGGAGGGGCTGGGGAAGACCCGGCTGTCATGGTGCACGTTGGCACCAATGACAAAGTCAGAGGCAGATGGAGTGTCCTAAAGAACGATTTTAGGGACTTAGGAGCTAAATTGAGGAAAAGGACCTTCAAGGTAGTGTTCTCAGGAATACTACCGGTACATCGAGCCACACCAGAGAGGCAGAGGGAGATTAGGGAAGTAAACAAGTGGCTGAAGAGCTGGTGTAGTAAGGAGGGGTTTGGGTTCCTGGAGGACTGGGCCGACTTCTCAGTCGGTAACCGGTACTATAGAAGGGACGGACTGCACCTAAATGAGGAGGGTGCAGATCTGCTGGGAATGAAGATGGCCAAAAAGTTAGAGGGGTTTTTAAACTAGGCGATGGGGGGGAGGGTCCAGAGACAGTGATAGCCAGCGCGGAAGATATTCCAGAGGGTAGTATTGGGGGCATTAGTGGTAGGTTAACCAAAGCACAAAAACACAAGGTGAGTATAGTAGCAAGTCCAAGTTGCAATCTTGAAACACCCAATACGAGGACAATATGCGACCGGTCTAAACTATGTGGCATGTTCACCAATGCCAGGAGCCTGGCGGACAAGATGGGTGAACTAGAGATACTGTTGTACAAGGAGGATTTGGATTTTGTGGGAATTTCAGAGACCTGGTTCAACAGCTCTCATGATTGGCTGGCAAACATTCAAGGGTATACCCTATACCGCAAGGACAGAGAGGGTAAAAAAGGGGGAGGGGTATGCCTATATATCAAGAATAATGTACAAGTGAATGTGAGAGATGACATCACTGAGGGGGCTAGGGAGGAGGTGGAATCTTTATGGGTAGAGCTCCAAAGGGATGAAGCTAAGGGGAAAATAATACTGGGAGTATGCTATAGGCCCCCTAACCTGAGGGAGGAAGTGGAGACGGATCTCCTATCACAAATTGGATTAGCAGCAAGGATGGGAAGTGTTATCATAATGGGGGATTTTAATTATCCAGACATAGACTGGGCGGAGGGAACCGCGCATTCATTTAAGGCTCGCCAGTTCCTTAGTGTCTTGCAGGACAATTTTATGGGTCAGATGGTAGACGCACCAACTAGAAATAAAACATTACTAGATCTACTGATTACCAACAATACAGACCTGATAACAGATGTGGAAATACGGGGCAATTTAGGTAACAGCGATCACAGGTCAATTAGTTTCAGTATAAATCACACAAATAGGAGACATGAAGGGAACACAAAGACACTGAATTTCAAAAGAGCCAACTTCCCTAAACTACAAACCTTGCTAAAAGGCATAAATTGGGATAAAATATTAGGAACAAAGAATACGGAGGAGAGATGGGTTTGCTTTAAGAGCATATTAAATAAGGGCATTAGCCAATGTATCCCATTGGGTAATAAATTTAAAAGAGCGAACAAACATCCTGGATGGCTTAACTCCAATGTAAAAATGCATATAAAAGCAAAGGAGAAGGCCTTCAAAAAATACAAGGTTGAGGGATCATCCACAGCATTCAGAATTTATAAAGAATGCAATAAGAAATGTAAGGGTGCAATTAGGACGGCTAAGATAGAACATGAAAGACACATAGCAGAGGAGAGCAAAAAAAATCCCAAGAAATTCTTTAAGTATGCAAACAGTAAAAAAGGTAGGACAGACCATATTGGCCCCATAAAGAATGAGGAAGGACATCTGGTTACAAAGGATGGGGAGATGGCAAAGGTATTGAATTTATTCTTCTCCTCAGTCTTCACGAGTGAATCGGGGGGCTTCAGTAACCAAAACTGCAGTGTTTATCCTCATGACACAACACAGGAAGCACCTACATGGTTAACAGAGGACGGAATTAAAATTAGACTTGAGAAACTTAACATTAATAAATCACCGGGACCAGATGGCTTGCATCCGAGGGTACTTAGGGAACTCAGTCAGGTGATTGCCAGACCGTTGTTCCTAATTTTTACAGACAGTCTATTGACTGGAATGGTACCAGCTGATTGGAGAAAAGCCAATGTAGCACCAATATTTAAAAAGGGCCCAAAAAACATCCCTGGGAATTACAGACCAGTTAGCCTAACATCAATAGTATGTAAACTCTTGGAGGGGATGATAAGGGACTATATACAAGATTTTAGTAATAAGAATGATATCATTAGCAGTAATCAGCATGGATTCATGAAGAATCGTTCTTGCCAAACCAATCTATTAACCTTCTATGAGGAGGTGAGTTGCCATCTAGATAAAGGAAGGCCCGTAGACGTGGTGTATCTGGATTTTGCAAAAGCATTTGACACAGTTCCCCATAAACGTTTACTGTACAAAATAAGGTGCGTTGGCATGGACCATAGGGTGAGTACATGGATTGAAAACTGGCTACAAGGGCGTGTTCAGAGGGTGGTGATAAATGGGGAGTACTCAGAATGGTCAGGGGTTGGTAGTGGGGTTCCCCGGGGTTCTGTGCTGGGACCAATCCTATTTAATTTGTTCATAAATGACCTGGAGGATGGGATAAACAGTTCAATCTCTGTATTTGCAGACGATACTAAGCTAAGCAGGGCAATAACTTCTCCGCAGGATGTGGAAATCTTGCAAAAAGACCTGAACAAATTAATGGGGTGGGCGACTACATGGCAAATGAGGTTCAATGTAGAAAAATGTAAAATAATGCATTTGGGTGGCAAAAATATGAATGCAATCTATACACTGGGGGGAGAACCTCTGGGGGAATCTAGGATGGAAAAGGACCTGGGGGTCCTAGTGGATGATAGGCTCAGCAATGGCATGCAATGCCAAGCTGCTGCTAATAAAGCAAACAGAATATTGGCGTGCATTAAAAGGGGGATCAACTGCAGAGATAAAACGATAATTCTCCCGCTCTACAAGACTCTGGTCCGCCCGCACCTGGAGTAGGCTGTCCAGTTCTGGGCACCAGTCCTCAGGAGGGACGTACTGGAAATGGAGCGAGTACAAAGAAGGGCAACAAAGCTAATAAAGGGTCTGGAGGATCTTAGTTATGAGGAAAGGTTGCGAGCACTGAACTTATTCTCTCTGGAGAAGAGACGCTTGAGAGGGGATATGATTTCAATTTACAAATACTGTACTGGTGACCCCACAATAGGGATAAAACTTTTTCGCAGAAGAGAGTTTAATAAGACTCGTGGCCACTCATTACAATTAGAAGAAAAGAGGTTTAACCTTAAACTACGTAGAGGGTTCTTTACTGTAAGAGTGGCAAGGATGTGGAATTCCCTTCCACAGGCGGTGGACTCAGCGGGGAGCATTGATAGCTTCAAGAAACTATTAGATAATCACCTGAATGACCGCAATATACAGGGATATGTAATGTAATACTGACACATAATCACACACATAGGTTGGACTTGATGGACTTGTGTCTTTTTTCAACCTCACCTACTATGTAACTATGTAACTATGTAACTTTGCAGCAGGGCTCATTTCTGCGTTCCAACTAGAGTATCTGTGAGAGGTTGCAGTGTTGTGGCACCAGCACCAGTGCCTAAGGCCCAATTTTTCAGCCCCTGTTTAACAGGGGCGTGTTATTACAATTTTTGATGCAATACTTTGCAGCAGGGCTCATTTCTGCATTCCAACTAGAGTATCTGTGAGGGGTTGCAGTGTTGTGGCACCAGCACCAGTGCCTAAGGCCTAATTTTTCAGCCCCTGTTCAACAGGGGCATGTAATTACAATTCTTGATCTAATATTTCACAGCAGGGCCCATTTCTGCACCCACCAAGAGCGAGTGAGGACTTACAGTGTTGTGGCACCACCACCACCAAAGGCCCAATTTTTCTGCCCTTGTTCAACAGGGGCATGTAATTACAATTCTTGATCTAATATTTCACAGCAGGGCCCATTTCTGCACCCACCAAGAGCGAGTGAGGACTTACAGTGTTGTGGCACCAGCACCACCACCACCACCAAAGGCCCAATTTTTCTGCCCTTGTTCAACAGGGGCATGTAATTACAATTCTTGATCTAATGTTTCACAGCAGGGCCCTGTGAGGGCTTACAGTGTTGTGGCCACAACAACACCTAAGGCCCAAATTTCTGCTGAGTATATAGGGCAGGCCCCTACTTTCAAACATCTAACTTACAAACGACTCCTACTTGCAAACGGAAGGAGACAACAGGAAGTGAGATGAAATCTACCCCTAGGAAGGGAAATTCTCTCCTGTAAGAGTTAATATGGGAAAAACATTTCTCCTTTCCACTGATGCTTTCCAATCCTTGTTCCACAAAAAACCCCAAATTTTCAAAAAACATTTGTCATTGGGACAAAAAGTGAGGTGAAATCTTCTAAAGAGGAGGAAAGACAGCAAAACAAATGTCACAGGGGTGATAACCCTTCCCTATGTTTTCCAAAAAGCTTAAAAAATATTTTTTGGCTGGAGCTAAACACGTTAAAAATGTACCCGTTAAAAATTACAAACAGATTCTACTTAACAACAAACCTACAGTACCTGTCTTGTTTGCACCGCCTGTATACTGCTGTTCAGAGTATATAGGGCCTGGTGGCCCCACACCTTTCCTTATTTTAATTTGGGTGCGGGGTTCCCCTTAATATCCATACAAGACCCAAAGGGCCTGGTAATGGTCTGGGGGGTACCCATGCCGTTTGTCTCACTGATTTTCATCCATATTGCCAGGACCCGACATTACATTAAACCCGCAAGCAGTTTTAAATTAGATTTTTTCCTTTAAAAATTACATTTTGTGCAGGGACTGTTCTAAACACGGGAAATACGATATTTAAAGGAATATTTCACTTTTTTTTTTTTACTTTAAGCATCATTAAAATCACTGCTCCCGAAAAAACGTCCGTTTTTAAAAGTTTTTTTGCATCGATACAAGTCCCCTGGGGTAGGACCCGGGTCCCCAAACCCTTTTTTAGGACAATACCATGCAAATTAGCCTTTAAAATAAGCACTTTTGATTTCGAACGTTCGAGTCCCATAGACGTCAATGGGGTTTTAACGTTTATGCGAATTTTCGGTCCGTTCGCAGGTTCTGGTGCGAACCGAACCGGGGGGTGTTCGGCTCATCCCTAGTCTCCACTCAGTGCACTGCCATAGTAGTGTACCCAGGGACTGTGGAGAACATTTCCCTTCTCTGACTAAGGACCTGTCTAGTTTGTTCTCTCTGAGTCGGCCCTAGCTAGTCATCAAGCTTTATTGTCTCTGTCCCTGCAATAATTTTATTTAGCTCTGGGAGCACCAGCAGGGGAAGGTTGTCAGAATCTTCCACAGCTGGAGCACATATAGTGGCTACCTCTCCTGATCTTTCCCAGAATGCTTTCAACATGTTCAGATGAAAGGTCCGTCTGACTCTTTCATCTGAACATTTAGCCACTAGGTAGGTTGTATCACAGAGCTTTGCCACAACCCAGTAAGGTCCCTGCCAAATGGTCTGTAACTTGTCCTGTTGGTTGGCCTGAGGGCAAGAACCTTCTGCCCAACCTCCAGAGTGTGGTTCTGAACAGTATGATGGTACCATTATTTCTGCCGCCTTTGGGCAGCCCGAAGGTTCTCTTGGACAGTGTCCATGAGCTCCTTCAGTCTGTCCCTAAACTCAAGAAAGTATGCTACGATAGAGGACCCTTGGGGATCAATCCCCCCTTCCCAGTGGGCTCTGACTAGATCTAGGGTCCCCCTCACTCACCTCCAATACAGTAACTCAAACGGGGAGAACCCGGTAGATTCCTGCGGCACCTCCCGATAAGCAAAGAGAAAGTGCGGCAGATATCTCCCCCAATCCCTGTGAGAGGTTGCTAATGTTTCAGTGTTCCATTGAACCTCTCACACAGTCCATTGGTTTGGGGGTGATAAGGAGAGCTCTGTAGGGACTTTATCTCACAGAGCCTCCATAACTGCTGAGTGAGCTCAGCACTGAAGTGGGTCCCCTGGTCGGAGATGATTTCCCGAGGGAAACCCACCCTGGCAAAGATCCGAAGCAAGGCATCAGCCACGGTTTCTGCGTGGATATTTGCCAGGGGAATGGCCTCCGGGTACCAGGTGGCATAATTCACCACAATAAGGATTTATCTCTTCCCAGAAGGACTAGGTTGGAGCAATGGTCCAACCAGGTTTACGGCAACGCGGCTAAAGGGTTCATCAATGATCGGTAAAGGGTGTAGGGGAGCTTTCAGTGGGCCCCCATGTTTACCCACCCGCTGGCATGTGTCACAGGTCTGGCAATACTGTCGGACATCCCCTGTAATCCCCTGGCCAAAAAAAAGACTGAGTCAGACGGTGTGGGGTCAGGGACATCCCCATGTGTCAGGCCAAGGGTATGTCATGCCCAATGCGCAGCAGGTCATGCCAATATTTCTGCGGCACAACCAGCTGCCGCTTGGATGGATAGGAGGCTGTCTTTTCCTCAGTAACCCAATAGAGTAATCCCTGGACCCACTCTATCCGCTTTCCTTCCAACCCCCCGGGGTCCAATCCTGCTCTTTCCCTATAGCTAGCTAGGGAAGAGTCGCTGAGAGTTGCCTGTGCAAAGTCTTGGGGAGAAGCCCAAGTCGGGGTAGGAATAGCTGGGGTAGTACAGTCTAGGTCAGGGGTGACAGGTCTTACCTGAGTCCCGTCCTCGAGGGAGCACACCTTCATCCGGGCTTGCTGGCAAGTGGTAACAGGGCAGGCTTCCCAAATCATTGCCCAACAAAACCTCTGCAGGTAAGTTCTGCATTATTCCAACTTCCACTTCTTTGGCCCCTGAATCTCAATCAAAGTGAACCCTAGCAGTGGGGACCCGCATAACATTTCACCCGGCCACCTGCACAGCCACAGACCGTCCCGTCTGCTCTGCCGGGCTTATCATCTGGGACTGTATCAGGGTAATAGTAGCTCCTGTATCCCGCAGTCCCTGGGCAGCCCGACCATTAATCTGCACAACTTGTCGATGGTGCAAACGATTATCCATAGTGGCAGCTTGCACAGGGTCTGCCTCATGTAGAATTCCAATATTCTCCTCACTTGGGTAAGTCACATCATCTCTCTCCAGACAGTGTACAGCAGCCTGGGCAGGTCCAAGGGGCCTGTTGTTCCTGGGAAACATTCTGCGGACAATACCTCCTAACATGCCCTGCTTGGTTGCATCTGTAGCAGAGGTCCCCTTTCCCTCGTGAAGATAGTAGCTGAGTATTGGTCAGCTAGGTTGGCAGCTTCATCTACTGTGACTGGCCGCCGATCCATTACCCAGTCTCTAACTTCATGTGGGGTATGATCGTAGAATTGTTCCAGGAGGATTAGCTGGAGCACATCTGCCATGGTAACAGCTTGGCGCCCGGTCTCTCCTTTCGGCGGAGGTTGCGAAACCTCAAATGGTGTGCCTCTGGAGTAATGCCGAACCGAGCCAATAGTCTTTCTTTTACCCAGTCATAGTCCTGGCTGATCTCGTCTGGGATATTATTGTACACCTCTGCAGCCCTTCCTGTGAGTCGGCTGACCAGGAGCGTGACCCAATCTGCTTTATCGAAACCTTGGACACCTCTCGTAATACTTGACTGATAACCTCCTGCTGGGGGTGAGTACCATACAAGGCCAGTCTCCACTGGATGTCACGCTGGAACTCTGTCACCTCTGAGGTATCTGCTGGTGGGTTGCTGGCCTGGTCAATCTCCATTAGTTCGGTGATGAGAGTCGTTTTGGATTTGTTGCTGAAGACTTTTCCACAGGCTACTAAGAGATTCTTCAAAGGTGCTGCGCTTGAGTCTGGCGTAGTGATGTTCCATCTGCTGTTAGGAGCAGGGGGTCCCGGTGGTGGTTTGGGTGTGCCTAGGCAAGAGGAAGCATCCCACTGCTGCCATCAATTGTGACAGATCATATCCCACACTCCGCTGAGTGCTTCCGTCAGTAATACTGCTTCTTCCAGTCTGACCATCAGAGAGATATATTATTATAGCTGTATTGAATACAAGTCTAGCCGAAAATAATGATTTATTGGGCAGAATACAGCCTTTTTATACACTTTTAACACAAGGGGTTAGATAATGAGGTAGGGCTGGCTCATGGATACTTCCCCCTCCCCTCTAGCAACAACTTAGCAGACAATTATATAATTAACATGTTAATTAACACAGCACTTGAGGCAGCCTAGGTGACCAGACAGTCCGTCTCTGCAGGTCAATGTGATCAGCTCTTTCAAGGATCGTGTATTGTTCAAGAATAGTCTTTGGGCAAGTCCAAAAAAAAAAGATTCATATAGCAATACCAAATAACAGGGTGAATGTGCACAGAAAAGGTCCCTGCAGCCAGTGTCCGCGACAACCTCATTTCCCTTGTCATCTTTTGACCAATTATAATAGCTAATGCAGAGCCTGGCAGAAGAAGTGAATAGTGAAAGCATTTCTCTGCCAGGTCTCTGCATACAAGTGACAGTGGAAATAAGCTGAGCTGTTACTTCTTCTGTCAGAGGACTGAATGGTATTTTAAGTTTAGAGCTCCTGATCTTTAGTGCCATGGCCAGGCCCTCCCCCAGGTCCATGCCCCATATTTGCTGTGTAAGCTGCTAAGGCAGTAGTTATACCAATGTTGCTGCCTATTAATGTCTAGTCTAAAGCTGTGGTAAGTTTTTGGATAGGCTGTATTGCTTAACTTCAGAAAACACAGTAAAGAGATCCAGAGCTCATGATCCTCAGGGCCCTGACCAGGCCTTCCCCACAGTTAAAGCCCTATGGAAGCTGTGTGGGCTGCAATGACAGCAGTTCCACCATTTTTGCTGCTTAGTCATGCCAATTCTGAAGTTGTGGTGAGTCTTTCGGATAGGTCTCTGATGTTAACCCCTTCCCTGCCAGTGTCATTAGTACAGTGACAGTGCATTTTTTTTAGCACAGATCACTATTTTAGTGTCACTGGTCCCCAAAAAGTGTCAAAACTGTTTGATTTGTCAGCCGCGATATCGAAGTCCTGATATAAGTCGCTGATCGCTGCCATTACTAGTAAATGAATAAATAAATAAAAATATCCCCTATTTTCTGTAAACCAATCAATATACGCTTTTTGGGATTGTTTTACCAAAAATATGTAACAGAATACATATTGGCCTAAATTGATAAAGAAATTAGATTTTTTTTTTCATTTTTTTTATTGCATGTGTTTTATAGCAGAAAGTAAAAAATGTTGTTTTTTTTTCACAATTGTCTGTCTTTTTTTTGTTTATAGCACAAAAAATAAAAACAGCAGAGGTGATCAAATACCACCAAAAGAAAGCTCTATTTGTTGGGGAAAAAATCCATACATTTTATTTGGGTACAGCGTCGCATGGCTGCGCAATTGTCAGTTCAATTAACACAGTGCCGTATTGCAAAAAAATGGCCTGGTCATGAAGGGGGGGGGTAAATCTTCCAGAGGGTAAATGGTTAAAAGGCTGTCAAAACACAAAGACATAAAATAGGTTATAAAGGCCCTTTGTAATGTTTGATCATTTAAATGCCCTGTTGACAATCTTAGTCTAATTGCCTGTTTGTGACAAATTTAGTATTTTAAGGCAGGGTATCACAATAATAAATAGCAAATTTAAACAGTTTTCATTACCACATCTTGTTCTCCCTTTTATACAGAATAAGAGAATGAGAAGAGAGACATTTTTTACAGCATTTAACGCTCTTATATTTATTCTGGAGATTACTCTTCTTTCACACAATACAGCATAATTTGATCTGAAGAAAAAAAAGTTAAAAGAGAACAATAACTAAATTATAACAGTGACATATATTTTGCTATCATTTCAGAAAATAATATATGAGGAAAGTAAGCATGCATTTCAATACCTATTCATCGTGGATATCATATTAACGTGAATGCAGCAAATATAACATGACCTCTATAAATAAAATACGATCTCAGGCACAAAAATGTGCTGTAAGTCTAAAAAGAATATTTTTAGCCCGCACAATAATGATGACCACAGTTAAGGGTCACTTCATACCTTGTAATTGTTACTTTTTGGCTTTCATGCTAGTGATTATTTCCTTTTCAGCGGTTTCACAACAATGATTCAAACCACCACTGTTTGACAAGAGTGTGAATATAAATAAAACATTTACAGCTCACTGTGTATTATGAGAACATTGTTAGCATTATACAGAAAATGCAATGTTTTCTTGTTTCATTGTACGGTCTTGTTGTGTGTAATAGTAGGATTTATCATCTGGTAATGTGTGGATGTACATTCATTACAACATTATTTTTGTTTGTAGAGTTGAAATATATATCCATGGGGATTTGCACGTTACAGCAGATGTAAGTTACATTGCCATTGGTGCTTTAAGTTTTCTATAGCTAGAGCTGTTAGCTTCCCATGTATTACGTAATGCAGAAATTAGAAGAAAAAAATGTCCTACAATATTTATGGTTCAATAAGTTTGTATTGATGATTTTTTTCACAAATGTAAAAACAGAAAGAAAATAAAAGAAAAGGAGTGTAAACAGTGTCAGTTAGGCTCGGTTCACACATGGGCGGCACGACTTGCAGGTCGCCTCAGCGAGGCGACCTGCAAACGACTGCCGGGGCGACTTGCGAGACGACTTCTGCATAGAAGTCTATGCAAGTCGCCCCAAGTCGCCCCCAAAGTAATACAGGAACCTTTTTCTAAGTCGGAGCGACTTGCGTCGCTCCGATTAGAACGGTTCCATAGCACAGAACGGGAGGCGACTTGTCAGGCGACTAGGTCGCCTGACAAGTCGCCCCAGTGTGAACCGAGCCTTACCTGACATATGGCCTCCTAGTAAACAAATATTTCTTTTAAATGTTGAAATAGTGCAATCGTATACAAGTGCGAAGGTCATTATAAATAAGTTGTTACGTTAAACCCGTATAACGAGTGTCTGTTGACAGATAAGCATTAACTACCCTGTGTAGGGGTGCCCCTTTGGGAGCCTGTTGCACCCCTGGACCCAGGGAGTCTGGGATAACCAACGTATACATAAGTTATCAAAAGTGTAGTTAGTTACAAATTTTCAGATCTCTATTTACATAAAAAGAGATCCTATAGATTATATTGCATCTAGAGAGATATATTGGAGACATGAAGGAGAAAGAGAGGAAAAACAGAATGGATGAGGGTGAAATAAGTGTAGGATAGAAAAGTAATAGGAGGGGAGGAGGGGGGGGGGGGGGGAGCCAGCGAGCTTCAGTCCATAGACGAGGTCTTCACTTCAAATAAATGGTATAGTGGATGTGGCTTTTTTAGCTCCTAAATGGAGTTCTTGGCCGAGAGTCTTTGTTTGAGTTTGTCTGAGGTAGAGTAATTCCTCCAGATACTCCAGACAAAAGAGAACTTAGCATACTTGTCTAGGGCTTTAGCCTGCATTTCTTCCATTAGCATGAAATTGTTTACCTCCCTTACCCATTCAATTAAAGAGGGGGGCGTAGTGGTTTTCCAGTATCTGGGTATGAGTTGTCTACCCGCACTAACAAAAAATTTCAGAAGGCCATTTTTTTGTGATTTGATTGTCCCTGGAAGGATGGATAGGAGGGCAATAGAGGGTGATGGCAGCAGTGGCTTATCATAAATGTCTGAGTAAATCTGAAAAATTTGAGTCCAGAATTGGAGAAGAACATCACACTCCCCCCAAATGTGTATATAGGTACCTTTCCTTGTGTTGCATCTCCAGCATCTGTCTGAGTTGGATGGGAACATGATCCTGAGAGTAGCTGGGACCTGATACCATCTCAACAACAATTTATAGTTTTTCTCTTGTGTATAGCTCGATACGGAGGTTTTGTTTGTAAAGAGGAAGGCTTTCCCCCACTCTGCCTCAGTTATATCTTTCCCGACCTCCACTGACCATTTAGTAGTATAACTAGGTAGGGCTTCGTGGGTATGGTCTATAATTGATTTATATATCAGTGATAAGGTGTGTCGAGGAGTCTCAGAAAGGGTGCACAGTTGCTCGAACCCGGTCAAGGGTCTATGGGTTTGTCTGGATTCACGCAGTGTCTTGCAATAGGAATTTAGGTGTCCATGAGTGAGCCATGTCATCTTGGAGGTGACGTCTGTTGGGGTGGATATAAATGTGCCTAAGGTGTGATCAACAAATTGGCGTGCAGTGGGCCATGAATCTCTGTTGTAATTGTCTAATGAGTGGGTTGAGTGTCCTTCTGGAAGGTTTGGGTTATCAAACAAGGGAGTAAGGGGGCTAGGTTCCGAGGATAGTGAGTGGGTATCTCTTTTGCGGTACCAGATTGTCAGGGCATCCCTAGTGAGGGGGGACAATGTTGATAAGGATTTGTATGACCTGTCGTAGCCCCAAAGGAGCGCTCGTAGATCGTATGTAGATAGGTCCTGTTCCACAGTTGTGGCAGCTTTGGTCATAGGGCAAGGGAATCACTCAAGGATCGAGATAGGACTGCTGACGTATGATATGTTTCAAAGTCAGGTAGGCCCAAACCTCCCTTCGTGATAGGAGAGCATAAGAGTTTGTGTTTCAATCTTGGGTGGTTGCCCTTCCAGACAAATTTGATAGCCATAGAGCGGAGGGTGCGGAGATACGCAGAAGGGAGGGCGATGGGTAGGGCTTGGAATAGGTATAACAACTTGGGGAGTATATCCATTTAGGTCCAGGTAGGTCCATCCGTTCTTCTGTCAACTTTCTACGTTTTTGGAGTAAGGGACTAAAATTCAGGGAGTATATGTCGGAGGTTTGTTTAGGTATAGCTGTACCTAGTCCCACAATATTTAAAGTATAACTAAAGACAAAACCTTTTCTTTAGTTTTGGACAGAGTTAAAATGTATTAGAACATACCATTAGCATTAACCACTTCAGCCCCGGAAGGTTTTCCCCCCTCCTTGACCAGGCCATTTTTTGCAATACGGCACTGCGTTATTTTAACTGACAATTGCGCAGTTGTGCGACGCTTTACCCAAATACAGTACAATTGATGTCCGTTTTTTCCAATAAAAAGAGCTTTTATTTTGGTGGTATTTGATCACCTCTTCGGTTTTTATTTTTTGTGCAATAAACAAAAAAAGACCGACAATTTAAAAAAAAAAAACAATTTTTTACTTTCTGCTATGAAACATATCCATTTAAAAAATCTATTTTTCTTCATCAATTTAGGCCAATATGTATTCTGCTACATATTTTTGGCAAAAAAAAATCCCAATAAGCGTATATTGATTGGTTTGCGCAAAAGTTATAGTGTCTACAAACTATGGGATAGATTTATGGACTTTTTATTTTTTATTTTTTTATATATTTTACTAGTAATGGTGGCGATCAGCGTTTTTTGCGGCAGACAAATCTGACAATAAGTGACACTTTTCAGGGACCAGTGATGCTAATACAGTGATCAGTGCTAAAAAAGAAATGCACTGACACTGGCAGGGAAGGGGTTAACATCAGGGGCGATCAAAGGGTTAAATGTGTGGAATGAATGACTCATATGGCCATACATGTAATTGCCATCATCCCTTGAAATGGAATATAAAAATAAACCTCAAAAAATGGGATTTTAAGGGCAATTGAAAAAAGATAATGTATTTTGTAAAACATATATATTTATTAACAAGTTGATTCCAGATTGAAAATACAAAACATCACATTACATGAACCTATAAGTTATAAACATGAAGTGGTAGTCCCCAGCTACTTGCTGTTTCTTCATCGGTGGATTTAAAGCAGGTGGGGATCTCCAACGCGTTTCGAAATGTGCTAATATCAGCAAATCTTCCTCAGATTTTGAGTATTGATACATTATATATGTTTCTCTTGTCACCTCAAGGAGTGCTCTTGCTAGAAAACCCAAACATTGTAAGTGTGTATACATGATAGTTGTTTACGCTTATATGCATATTGCAGATGTAATTCCATATATAGTCGTATACAATACTTATTTGTCTTTTAATTGAAACAGTTTTTTCAGAAGTGGTATTTTACCCTGAAGAAGATTTGCTTATATTTGCACATTTCAAAACGCGTTGGAGATCCCCACCTGCTTTATCTCATCGTAAATCTACAGATGAAGAAACAGCAAGTAGCTGGGGACTACCACTTCATGTTTAAACCTTATAGGTTCATGTAATGTGATGTTTTGTATTTCCAATCTGGAATTTTAACTATGGTAATCTACTTGTTAATAAATATATATGTTTTACAAAATACATTATCTTTTTTCAATTGCCTTTAAAATCTCATTTTTTTAGGTTTATTCTTTTATTCCAGGATGTGGTGCCCATTTTCGGTTTTTCACTACCCAACATCTCTTCTCTTGCTGAACTAGGGTGTATCCACCCAACCATTGGGGTACTGAATAAACCGAAAGATTTTCTGATTTTTTAGATTGACATTTGGAGTTATTCCTTTTTATTGTCCAATTGGGTTCTAAGAGATTTTAATTGGCCCTACATCAATATGGCTGGTTATTTTGGCAATGCATTTAGTGGGCTGATGGATACAATTCATCAATCCAAAAATGTTGAAAATGGTGGTCTCTCCATGGAGAGGTTCTTCTTGCGACTCCAACGGATGTTGGAGAAAAAATCCAGAGTATACTGGAACAAATGGTATTTCCTTAAATATATTGAAGAAGGGGTCTCCCCATGGGGTTTGAGAATACAAATATTTCCCAATTTAAATAAAATAGAACCCAATTTCAGATCTAATTGGGAAGATTACTTGCAGGCTTGTTCTATTCAGATGGTGAACCTGCTTTGTCAATAATACTCCCTTGAACTAGATTCACTAGATAGGGAAATAGAGAAACTCTATCAGGCTAATAAGAATATAGTATTGGATTCCCTGTTTAGCTCACAGGAACTAACTTCATAAAGCAATCTAGAAACTTTGTTGCTGAGATCTTAAAAACAAAAGAAAAAAGTTTATGCGTGACAAATTAGCTTATGACAACAATACAGCTTATCAGCTTATAATTGGACACATGCCAGAAATAAAAGATGGAACAACAAAAAATAACCCCAGAGCAAAAGAACCATTTAATGACCCTAATGATTCTGATACTTCATCATATTCTTTCATGTCTTCTTCACAGGTTCACGAATGCACATGCACAGGTAAGACACAAGGTCCTCACAAACATAAACAGGATATTGAAAATGCACTGCACAGAAGGGCACTCCCACTACGGCTCGATGTTTAGCACAGGCCAAGCCCTCCACTTCACAATTGATGGGCTCCTAAGAGCAATCAGGGGGAACCCAATCTTTGAGCACTCCCCCAACACCTTCTAAAATGAAAAAACTAGATTAACCACTTGCTGCCCGCCCACCGTCATATGACGGCGGGATGGTGCAGCTGTTCTGGGCGGACGTCATATGACGTGATCGCCCTCCAGGCCCCCTAGGGTGTGCCCACTTTACACACCCATTTTTTCTCAACAAGCACTAGACCCAATGTCAGAGGGGGGTCTGCGCTGATAATCAGCACATTGATTATCAGCGCAGCCCCCATGAGAGGGGCCCATCAGCTGGCAGTCTGTGCCCCATCAGTAATGCCTGTCAGTGCCCATCAAAGTGCCAATCAGTGCCCATAAATGTGCCAATCAGTGCCCCATCAGTAAAGCCTGTCAGTGCCCTTCAGATGCCAATCAGTAATCTCTATCTGTGCTAAACCGAACGCACTGATGGTACAGTTGTCTGTTATTTGATGCTTTGGCTGCAGGTCTCGCTCGCTTGCCCCTACGCTCCTCCCCAGTTTTGGGAAATATCCACTTGGTGTGACTCCTTGTAAGACACGCATGGACGATTAGCCCCCCCTTTTCCCCTGTTGACGTGGTGGACGGCCGGGGACTCTTGTCGGGACCCGGTGGGGGAGACGTCGGAGAACTATAAGCTCAGGAGAAATTGCTCAAACACAATGTGATTGGTAATTATACTGTTAAACATATATATATTATATTGTATTTTTATGGTCACATCCATGAATTCTAATACGCAAATTTTGTCACAGCGCCTCAATCCTCTGAAGATGACCCAACGGGGTCGAAACGCGTCAGTTTTATCATCCTATTTTAGCGCTTGATCATTGTATAATACTTGTGCCAGCTTCATTTGTGTTATCTCCTGCAGCACAGCTCCTATTTTAACCATTATGGTTAAGTTCCATTAATAAAAAAACTCTTTCAAGTAACAACCTATTATTTTCATAATTTTTTGCTGCTTTAAAACCCCACGGGGGATACCTTCTTTTTCTTTTTGAGCAAAAGAACCATTTAATGACCCTAATGATTCTGATACTTCATCATATTCTTTCATGTCTTCTTCACAGGTTCACGAATGCACATGCACAGGTAAGACACAAGGTCCTCACAAACATAAACAGGATATTGAAAATGCACTGCACAGAAGGGCACTCCCACTACGGCTCGATGTTTAGCACAGGCCAAGCCCTCCACTTCACAATTGATGGGCTCCTAAGAGCAATCAGGGGGAACCCAATCTTTGAGCACTCCCCCAACACCTTCTAAAATGAAAAAACTAGATTAACCACTTGCTGCCCGCCCACCGTCATATGACGGCGGGATGGTGCAGCTGTTCTGGGCGGACGTCATATGACGTGATCGCCCTCCAGGCCCCCTAGGGTGTGCCCACTTTACACACCCATTTTTTCTCAACAAGCACTAGACCCAATGTCAGAGGGGGGTCTGCGCTGATAATCAGCACATTGATTATCAGCGCAGCCCCCATGAGAGGGGCCCATCAGCTGGCAGTCTGTGCCCCATCAGTAATGCCTGTCAGTGCCCATCAAAGTGCCAATCAGTGCCCATAAATGTGCCAATCAGTGCCCCATCAGTAAAGCCTGTCAGTGCCCTTCAGATGCCAATCAGTAATGGCTGTCAGTAGCTCCTCATCAGTGCTGCCTATCCAGTGCAATCTATCAGTGCCCATTAGTGGCACCTATCAGTGCCCATCAGTGCCACCTAGCAGTGCCACCTATCAGTGCTGCCTATCAGTTCTAATCAGTGCCCATCAGTGCTGCATATCAGTGTAGCCTACCGGTGCCCATCAGTGCTGCATATCAGTGCCACCTATCAGTGCCCATCAATTCGACATATCAGTGCCACCTTATCAGTGCCACCTCATTAGTGCCCATTAGTGCAGCCTCATCAGTGCCCGTTAGTGAAGGAGAAACCTAAATTTTTTTAACAGAAACAAAGAAAAGCTTTTTGCTTTTCAAAAAATTCTGTCTTTTTTAGTCTAGCAAAAAATAAAAATCCCAGAGGTGATCAAATACCACCAAAAGAAAGCTCTATTTGTGGGAAGAAAATTACAAAAATTTTGTTTGGGTACAGTGTTGCATGACCGCGCAATTTTCATTCAAGGTGTGACAGCACTGAAAGCTGAAAATTGTCCTGGGCAGGAAGGGGGGAAAGTGCCTGGTATTGAAGTGGTTAATCTGTCACCATCACTCAGGCACTGTTATCATACCAATGTTCATCTACTCTGTTCTAATTTCTGTCCCATTGCAATTATAGGTGTATATATTTTACTGCATTGGCACTTACACCCCACTTTTTACAGGAAAACAAATCTAAAACTATTTGAGTCCTGAGATGTCTCAGACAACTCTAAAACATCATTTGGAGGAATTGGTCTTCTTTCTCTATGAACCATCTAGACACTCTATCTTTATGCAACTTCCTGGGAGTTTTTTTATTATTTTAACTTTGTCCTTGTGATTTGTTACATATTTTTGTAACTTCTACTCCAGCACTTTAAAACCTGGAGGACTTTTACATTTTAAGATATTTTTCTGCTCTTCCTTTAGCTGTTGATTTAAACTTTCAAAACATAATTTCTGGAAATCTAACAAGTACTGCATGGTCCTAACAGTGTTTTCAGTCTGTAAATTATCTCAACCTGTCACAAATTAATGATTGTTAATATGTGAATTCACAGACCACGTACAGTTATACCAATTCTTTATATACGTTTCAAGACTGGACACTTCCCACCAAGAACGTATGTGCTTTTTATATAACTTGGATATGTTTTTGAATGCATCCACTATTGTAATCTCCTTTTGACATACTAATTGAACGTGTGAGAAAACTTGGCTTACTTCCTGGGATAATAGACTGAAGTCTTGCTCCAGGAATCCTGCCATTAGTCTGACCTCAGGCACAGGTCCAAAACACTCACTAACATAAAAACACACCGATACAATACAAGAAGCCTCAAAAATCACTATGTAAATTCGTCAATTACATGGAAATGATATAAAAACAGAGATGATGTGCTAAACCACTGTGACCGAAAACTTAACTTTTAATCAAGCTCCATTAAAATCTTGTTGAAAAAAAAATAATGTGAATGTGGTTAAATACCAAAAAGGGAAAAGGGATTATCGGTATGTATATGAGTTATTTAGATGCCACAATGATATTTAAAAGTCCTATTTTAATGACCTTAGAAGCCATCAATCAATTGCCTTAAAGATTACACATTTATGTTGTGGAGAATAAGATTTGTTTTCCTATATGTACAGTAAGTGCCAATGTGATAAAAATATGTACATCTATTATTGCAATGGAACAGATATTAGTAGAGGCTAGATGAGCATTGGTATAACAGTGCCTGAGTGATGGTGACGTTGCATCATGATGTCACTATGTGCGGTGGGCGTGGTGACACGATGATGTCATGACACTTGTAGTTGTGCTTGCATGACGTGATGACATCTTGATGTGCCAATTGTAAATATTATAAATAGAGGGCAAATGCTGGGATGACTACCATTTGTATAAACAGAAAAGTTAGTGCTACTTCCCATACAACACATAAATAGCAGAGCTCCCAGGTGCTAGATCCACAGTCGCTGGCTGAGTAGAGTAATGTAGAAAAAATGATCTGCACTCCAGTTGTTGCTCCTAAATTTATTCATTTTATTGAATAGCCACAGTGAACAAAAGCAGATTAAGTCAGTTGACGTGTTTTCAGCCTATAAGGCCTTAGTCATAACCACATTGCAGACATAAAACTTTGAAATAAATAGTAGCTCTAAAGATCACAGGCTCCACCCATTAATTGTCTTGATTGACTGCAGGCAATTATCCAAAATAGAGAATCAGCTGCATTACATATAGGGTGATCCATGTGTATGCCACTAATTTTCACAAACCTTGAAGTGACAATATGCACATGTATGTACACACATGCATATACACACACATGCATACATTCATACATGTATACACATATGCATAAAAAAACACACCATAACATTCAAAAAACATTAAACAAAAAAAATGAAAATAATAATCCAGGTATGTGAAAAAAGACGCCAGAAGAAAAAAAGGTAAAGAGAGAAAGGGCTCTGGGGAGAGGCATACTTAAAGTGGAGTTCCACCCCAATAAAAAATGTCATTATTGTGCATGAAATAATACAAAGAAACACATTTGGAAACATTTTTTTTTTTTTTATAAGAAAAACACACAAAACCCACCCTAAACGGGGCTTTAATGCAGCCAATGACATATACTGTACTTCAAATAATCATATATGATTTTTATTAGTACAAAAACTGTAAAACATATTAGTAATTTCAGACATTAAAAGTCAAGACATGAGCTGTGGTACAAAAATTGTTAAAAGAAGGGGGAAGCCGGCAACAGTATACAATCCAGTATACAACGGTATACAATCCAGTATCTCATACAATACAGTGTATCCCAAGCAACAAGATCAGATTATATTGCATCAATATTAAAGTCCTGATGCGTTTTGACCCCGATGGGTCTTCTTCAGAGGACAGATGACTAACAGCAGTCAAGTTGCTTCCAATGGTTGCAGATGACCATGATGTGATGTAGAGGTTCCCTTCCCTTTCTCCTTTGCTTCCCATGCGGTGGACCAACCCCCCTAGGGAGCAGGTATCGAACCAGCTTGCCTTACAAGGGATCACACACAAACTGCCCCCAAACAACCGGAGGAGGGAGGGGGGGAGCGCATGTGCCGCACCTATGGTAAAATAACAGCAATGCTAGTTGAAAGCAAAAAAGTATTGCCTGTTCCCAAAGTGATAGAAACAAGTGGCAGATTCCATTATTTGGACCAATGTAAGTGGTGGTTTTATAAGTGGGTCCAAGCTTATGCAGGAAGCATGGCGTGTCAATAAGGAATGGGAAGGGGGGGAATGGGGGGGTGGTGATGGGCAAGTGAGGGAAAATGGTGAAGGGAAAGGGAGGGAGGGGAGGGGGGGAATGGGAGAGGAAAAAAAGGGGGGGGAGGAAGGGGGGATGTGGGACAAGTGTGGGAAACTAAATTGACAAGCCAGCTGCCGGCATGCATGGGCCATCCACCAACCAAAAAAGTAAGTGGGAGAAAGACGGTTAATCCTATAACAGTGTTGGAGTTAGGGTACCAGTGTGTAGAGTGGAAAGAAATGACCAGCCATACGGCTGGAAATGAAAGAAAAGAGACAGAAGCAGTGAAGAAAAAGGAGAAGAGTGATAGTAATAAAGGAAGTGAAGATGATGTGAGAAGACCAGAAATTGTGACAGGTGTAAGTGACAAAACCAAATGCACAGCAACCAAGCAAGCCAAAACGTGGTGAGTGAGACGAACCCCTTAATGAGAATTATATAATGAAAGCTAGTGATTACCTTTTAAAGAGGCACAATAAGTTAAATCATAATGCCAGAAACTCTAAAGAATTGTAAGTATATTGGCATTAGAGGGTGAATAAGTAGAATACAAGTAAGGACAAATAGGCATGATGTGAATCACATCACAGGAAACAGTAGAAACACCATGGGTATCTTACCGAGAAGTCTATGCTTACAGCCTGCGGGCGTTGAGCGGGAATGGAGGGTAACAATAAACCTCCCCCACCACTCAGTTTATTCATCAAAGTGCTAATTAGTTTCCAAATACTCACAGGTGCAGACAACACTCCCCCCGATGCCTCCCCCAATTGGGGAGGAGGTGGCGCCATTAGACGCACACTGAGTGATCCCCCCGGCATTCTGGAAGAAAGGTTTTCCCGGGACTCCCGTCGTTTCCGCCGCAATCGCGAGGCGCTGTGACATCGTGCGCACGTGCATACCATCACGCGCGCGTGAGCACGGCGTCCGGAAAGGATCCGGGACGCCACTGACAGGGACGGGGGGAGGACACCACAAAGCCTAGGAAATGGCCAATTGCGCATCTCCACTCACATAGAAGGGAAAAATACGTGGGTGGAGGAAAACAAAGGGGGAGGGGAACAAAGAATGAAGAGAAAACAATTTGTGGGTCTTAACGTTGAACAGCAGCTGGACAATCAGCTTCCATATAGCTTATAAGTGATCATTTGTTGACTCTAAATTATACACTGTTTGCAAGTTGCCACTTCCATAAAGAACAATGCTTCCATAGTTCATAAACCATAACGTAAACAAAATAATAAAGAAAAAGGGGAGACAGAACTATGAATTGGCTTTAATCTAAAGCGATAGCCCCCTAAGTATGTGTAGTTGTTCCTAAACGGACAATGCTGACTATGTATTGTGTTGTTAAAGTTGGAGAATGATAGATAACTTGATTGGAGGGATTATAGACAGTCAAATCCAAATATTAACAATGACCTATACACAAGGCAGGAATGGTTTGTGGAAAGCATTGTTTGAGTCAATTTCTCAAACTGCCACCAAACGTGCACGGAGGGGGATGGAACTAAGAACCAGTATCAGGTTTATTGGTCCTAACATTTTCTACGGTGTCCCAAAAGCGAATAAAAGATAGTGTAGTCTCTGATGTAAAGGACTATTGGGTGATCTGTATCTCACATAGAGCTAAATTTCAAAACGTATTCGAAATGAATCCAAGGTTTTATCACTATCTAATTCGCTTATTGTGTCTTTCCAGAGGAAAACCCCTGCAGGAAAGGAGCGAATGAAATGGATTCATTCAAGCCTGGGGGGAGGTGGCCTGTAATTGGAATATCCATCTCTGCTCTTTCTGTAGCAGAGCCTTATTCCAATCGCCACCTCTATTAGGAATGTGCATCCTACCCAGGGCCGTAAAGGTGACTTTTGGGACTCTGTAGTTGTGTGGTGATATCACATGTCTCCCAATGGGGAGGTATGGATTCCCCACCTGCATGCTGTATATATGTTGGGAAATGCGTTTCCAGAATTCCTGCCTGGTTTTCCCCACATAATAGACCCCACATTCACATTCCATAAGATTCCATGTCCCACATCCCCCCTTCCTCCCCCATTTCCCCCCCCCTCCCCTCCCTCCCCTTCCCTTCACCGTTTTCCCTCACTTGCCCATCACCACCCCCCCATCCCCCCCCCCACTTCCCCTCCTTTCCCATTCCTTATTGACACGCCATGCTTCCTGCATAAGCTTGGACCCACTTATAAAACCAACACTCATATTGGTCCAAATAATGGAATCTGCCACTTGTTTCTATCACTTTGGGAACAGGCAATACTTTTTTTGCTTTCAACTAGAATTGCTGTTATTTTACCATAGGTGCGGCACATGCGCTTCCCCCCTCCCTCCTCCGGTTGTTTGGGGGAAGTTTGTGTGTGATCCCTTGTAAGGCAAGCTGGTTCGATACCTGCTCCCTGGGGGGGTTGGTCCACCACCTGGGAAGCAAAGGAGAAAGGGGAGGGAACCTCTACATCACATCATGGTCATCTGCAACCATTGGAAGCAACTTGATTGCTGTTAGTCATCTGTCCTCTGAAGAAGACCCATTGGGGTCGAAACGCGTCAGGACTTTAATATTAATGCAATATAATCTGATCTTGTTGCTTGGGATACACTGTATTGTATGAGATACTGGATTGTATACCGTTGTATACTGTTGCCGGCTTCCCCTTCTTTTAAAAATTTTTGTACCACAGCTCATGTCTTGACTTTTAATGTCTGAAATTACTAATATGTTTTACAGTTTTTGTACTAATAAAAATCATATTTGATTACTCTATCACCTTTTTGAAGTATATATCATTGGCTGCATTAAAGCCCCGTTTAGGGGGGGTTTGTGTGTTTTTCTTATGTATCTGTTGGGGTACGCAGCCCTTTTTACCCTATCTCTCTGAGTGTCCCCTTTTTTCATTTTTACAGTTTTTTTTTTTTTACTTACCTTTTTATGCCTGTTGCCATGTGGGCCCTTGAAATCTTCCTTCTTCATCACCTAGGCGCCTTGTGTCACTTCCCTCGGCGCCTCTGCTCACTACTGCTCCTGGAAGATGTGTGTCATCATTTCCCAGGAGGCAGTGGGCAGCGCCAAGGGCTAGGTTGCCATAACAATGGGGCGGGGTCAACACAGAAAAATAAAAAACAAATAGATCTCCACACACCTACATGAGTCAAACTACAATAATTTTATTGCCTATAAAAAAAGGCGATATACATAGAAAAAAGCACCAATACCCCCCTATATATTAGGCCAGAGGGGACGGCCCCCAAGAAGTAAGAGGGGGTCTGGCCAGTGGTCTAACCTAACCCAAAAGCTAAAACACAAACTATGAAAATGATGTTTAGAAAATAAACCTTCACAAATGGGAGGGGACAAACAGATCACACAGTCTGCAGACCTATTCCCTCCCCTAGTATAAAAAGCACCCCCTAAATATACCTGATAAAATACATAGATCACCCAAAGGGCCAAAGTCATGCAAACAATTCCTAGTGTGGGGCAGTGTATTCCTGAAAAACAGGTTTTATCTCACAACGGAATGGGGCACAGCCTAAGATGCACTGGATTAACCCCACCCAAAGGGCTCCCAATCGTCAGTCAGTCAGTCAGAAAGAAATATATATAATCCTTCTTTCATTATACATCCTACTAGTAGTCTTATTCTGGTGAATAGTATATAACTTGAGAAAGGAAGGAGTTTTCAGATATTCGAAGGACTGTTTAAATCACTCTATATACAGTAATAAGTTGTTCAATTGTCACCGAGTGTGAGACCATAACACTAATTTCTTATTTATACTGATATGAAAAAATTCCCACAGCCTGCAGGTAATTCTCATAATTCGTCATTAGTCACACATATAGCTGTATAGTTGCTTCACAATCGCTGATTTATGCAAAGTTTTCCACAAAATGTCCAATCAACATAAATGGCCAGCCAAGTGATAATTATCCTTGGTGTTTCAATATATATCTGTTTGTATAATATTGGTTTCCGCACTCCTCACATTCAGAACGAACTTGGCAAAAAACACTTTGCAACCATCTCAGGCTATTCTGAGGTAACAAGAAATGTGGAACAATATTCACAGATATTATAATGTGATATGTGGAACAGTCATCACAGATACATTCAGTATAGTTACAAAAGGAGTTCCTGCAACCTGCAGGTAATTTCCAGTTGGTAGTGATAAATAATATACTTTGTAATGTGAGTTACTCACGGATCTGTAGATTATACAGAGATCACTCAAAGATTCAATCAGGATCGATCTGTATATGTGTGTCCAATTGATATAAATGTCCAACACACTGTTCCTTTTCCGTTGGTTTTTTCCTTTTTTTTCCTTTTGTTAGCACAGTGTTTTGCAATCAGAGGAGGGCATTTATAGTTTTTTTGCGGGAGTTTATATAACCAACATTCACAATGTCCTATTACCAATCCTCCTTTCCCAAATCCTTCAAGAAATGATAGAAAGCCCTTCAGGGGTTAATATAAAATTCATCCAGGCAGAATTTTTTCAGGCTGTGCGTCCTAGTTACAGTCATTGAATCTCTCATATCGATAGAGTTTAGCTACGGTAGGTAAAGAAATGGGGGTGCTCGTCCCAGCGTAAAGTTTACATGTTTCGTTCCAAGAGACCGGAACTTTGTCAGAACATAATGGGACGGGCACTTCCGACAATGCTGCCCATTATTATGGCAACCTGTATACTTTACAGCGCCGCTACGGCGCATTACTGCGCATGTGCGAGAATGGGGCAGTGCATGCTGGTACCGTATCCCAGAACTAAATGCTTGTGGGCTTCACATGCCCACAAACAAAATGACAAAGGCCAGCAATTAATTATTAAGTTTATTTTGGCTATTAAAGCTGAGCTCCACCCTAAAGTGGAACTTCCGCTCATCGGATTCCTCCCCCCCTCCGGTGCCACAATTGGCACCTTTCAGGGGGGAGGGCTAACTGTATAGATAGATACCTGTATAATACAGATATAGATACCTGTATAATACAGGTATTTGCACCCACTTCCGGGAATAGCTATCCGCAGCTAGCTGCAGATGCTTGTTCCCCCCCCCCATTGTGTTCTGGAAAACACACAGTTCCCACAACACAACGGGGACCAGTGAAGACCAGTAGGGAACCGGGCAGTGAAGCCACAATGCTTCACTTCCTGATTCCCTGACCGAGGATGGTGGTGGGGGCAGCCGAGAACCGAGTGATTGATTACTCGTCATCTGCTGCCGACATCACAGGCACCCTGGACAGGTAAGCGTCCATTTATTAAAAGTCAGCAGCTGCAGTATTTGTAGCTGCTGGCTTTTAATAATTTTTGTTAAGGTGGACCTCCTCTTTAAATGTGATATCGGGGGATGAATTCATGCAAAAACGTGAGTATTAAATAGCAATGTCATTAACTAAATAAAATAAATAAACTAAATAAATAAAATGGTAAATGTAGTTGGAACTCCACTTTAATGTAGGTGCAAGTCCAGATCCCATCTCAGGTTTAACCCCTAGGCGATCTAGTTTTTAATCTAAAAATCCACAATGCTTCTCTCCCCAGTAGCGTTCTCTCCCAATCACCTCCTCTGGGCGAGTGAGACAACCGTTCTATTCCTCTAAAGTGAATTGAGGAAAGATCACCCTGTTGACATTCTCTAAAGTGACGTGTTGCATTCAAAATATTTCTAGCATTTGGATTATTTGTGTCACAGTAATATTCCTCTATACGGGCTCTCAAAAGGACAGGTGGTACAACCTACATATTGAAGGCTGCATGAAATACAGGTGATCAGGTAAATTACAGTTTGTGCCACAGTTGATGTATTGTTGTATAATAAACTCTTCATCAGTGGCTGTGGCAACAAAAGTTTTACCCAAAAGACACAAATTACAGTACCTACGAGATTTTGTATTACAAGGGTAACTTCCAGGATAGGAGAGCCAGGTGGGTTGGCATTGTTTAGAGGAGAAAAGTCTAGGTGATAGTGCAGTCCCTAACGTGGGCGTACGTCGGCTAGAAAAATGACAACCTGCTTGCAATATCCCATTTAAATCTTTATCTGTATACAGTATTGGCAGATTCTTTATTATTATTCTGACTATTTGGTGATATGCTTGGGAAAATGTAGTTACAAACGTAATAGGTTTGCCTGTTCTTCTATCTCTAGAGTTGTAAGATTTATAAGGTTGATTCTTATGTTTATACTCTCTCTTGGTTTTAGGCTTATCTGACAGTAATTCCTCTCTGTCCATTATCAAAACCTTTTCCAGTCCTTGCTATATAACATATTTGTTATAACCTCAGTCCAATAAGCGCTGATGAATGACCTTGCATTCCAGCTCAACGGCTGCCATTTGCCATGCGGCATTACTGATGTTTGTTATTTTATTTTATTTGCATTCACCCCTGACAAAACTTTGTTCAAAAAGCTAAACATGTTTTCTTCTAGGGTCACTGTGGGGAATATGTGACCACTTATGTGTGATTTATCAGGGGAACTTTGTTATTCTGCGGACTTTTGAGATATGATACTCTTAAATATTTCTGAGAGAGATCCAGCTCAGGAAAGTGTCATTGATTTTTGTATTCAATATGAGGATTGATTTCCTTTTATTATGAGAATGGAGTTTCCTCTTGCGGCATATATCTACATCCACAAGATTTTCTTTTTTCAGCAAGATTTTAATGCAGCTTAATTAAAAGTTAGGTTTTAGGTCACAGTGGTTTAGATGTGCAATGATTTAGTATATCACCTCTGTTTTAAAATATATTTTGAACATATATGGCCACATTACATTTTTCCTTGTCAAAAGAAGTTTATTGAGTATACAATGTTATAAAGATACATAAAGTAAGTTTACAAGGATCTATAAAGTAAGCTCATTGTTTTTCAGTAGGGTTTATATAGGTAAATATCATGAAATTTCAAATATTAAACATTGGGTTCACATAAACCTAAATTAAAGCTATATATAATTTCCTTAGTTACTTTTGTACTTTTGTAGGTATTTAAATGATTTATACCTACTATACATATTGTTTACAAGTAGAGTGTATATAGGTCAAATAAATTCTGATAATGAGCTTTAATCGTAAGGTGGAGAAAAGGAAAGAGAAAGAAGAAAAAGGGTTGAAAGGTAGAGGTATGGTCCACAAGGCTGTCCCGCTCGTCAGTTTATTATTCTTTTTAGTTCTCTTTGAAGCCTTAGAATGGGTGTCTCTGTAAGTCATTTAATCTGTTACCATGGCAACAGGACAGAGTCATTGAAGTTTGACAGGAACTGTTGTTTTATCCAAGGATGCCAAAGTTTTTCAAATTTTGGAATTTGATTTTGATCGATGGCTACCATCTTAGCATGGGACATTGTATTATTCATTCTGTGAATTATTTCTGCTAGTACCAATGTAGGAGATTTCCATGCCTTGGCCACTGTTTGTTTTGCAGCCGTTATTAGTTGGATCATTATTTTGAATTGAGAGAGTGTTAACCATTCCGGTTTTAGATTAAGTAAAGTTAAATATGGATCTGGTTGTATTATTTTTGTAAATATTTTAGATGCAATCACGAAGACTTCCTTCCAGAAGGTTTGGATTACTGGGCACGTCCACCATATGTGTAAATATGTGCCTATTTCTGGGCATCCTCGAAAACAAAGAGCTGAGGTATTAGGTGAATATTTTGCCACTCTAGCGGGTACAAGGACCAGCGAGTTAGGACTTTATAATTTGTCTCCAGTGCTAAGATGTTGGGTGAAGATGACTTAGATGTGAGCCATATGTTAGACCAGTCCGTGTCTTCTAAAGTTCGTCCCAGGTCCTCCTCCCACCTCTGAACGTAAGAGGGTCTATTAAGATTTGCTACTCCATATAATTGATTATAAAGTGATGAAATTGTACCTTTAGCAAATGGATCTTTTGTACAGATTGATTCAAAAATTGATAATTGGGATAATGGTGTATCCCCCTTTAGGAATGGTGTATAGAAATTTTTGATTTGGAGATATCTAAATATCTCAGAGTTTGGAAGATCATATTTTTCTCTAAGCAATGGGAATGAAAGGAATGATTTAGATGCTATGAAGTCATTTAGTATCTGAATGCCTGATGTTGTCCAAGCTTTAAAAGAATTTGGGTAGATCCATGCCGGATAAAAGGCCGGATTTCTGATAAAAGAAAGGAGAGGATTGTGTGGAGATTGTAACTGATATTTGGTTTTTAGTTTATCCCAGAGAGATAAGAAGTGTTTAGTTATGGGATTATGAATTTTAAAGCGGTCTTTAGGATCAAGCCATAATAAATTTGATATTAATAGAGGGTCATTTTCTGAAGCCTCTATAAATACCCATAATGGGATTTCCTGTTTTGCATGGTATTTGGACAGACTGGCCAAATGTGCTGCTCTGTAGTAGTTAGTAAAATTAGGGTATCCCAGGCCTCCTTTATTTTTGGGAAGATGTAGTGTGTGTATAGGTATACGTGGTTTAGAAGAGCTCCATATAAACGAAGTTGCTCTTTTTTGTACTATTCTCAAAAAATAGGAAGGAATTGGAATAGGGAGGACTCTGAATAGATAAAGCAATTTGGGTAGAATAGTCATTTTGATTGCATTAATCTTCCCCATCCAGGATAAAGGAAGTTGCGACCATTGTTTTATTAGATTTGTGATCTGTCTTAATACAGGAGGATAATTGGTTGAGAATAAGTCAGAATGAGATGCTGTTAAATGAATTCCAAGATATGGGATTGATTTTTCTGCCCATGTGAATGGGAGTGCAGCCCTAGCCGGGATCAATTCCATGTTTGTGAGTGAAATATTAAGCACTAGGCATTTCTTAGGATTAATCATAAGGCCGGATAGGGCTGCAAATCCATCAAGAGCTGGTATTAAGTTAGGACCAGAGACCTGTGGTGATGATAGAAAAAGTAATATATCGTCTGCAAATATACATAATTTGTGTGTAATACCTCCTACTTCAATGCCAGTTATAGTTTGGTTTGTTCTGATGTATTGGGCCATGGGTTCGAGTATAAGGGCAAATAATAAGGGAGATAATGGGCAACCCTGTCGGGTACCTCTTTCGATATTAAAGGCTTCAGATTTGTATCCAGCATATTTTATATAGGCTTTGGGTTTATTATATAATGCTTTGATCCATGTTAAAAAGTGGGGTCCAAAACCCCATTTTTGTAATGAATATTGCATATATTGCCAGGATACTGTGTCAAATGCCCTCTTAATATCGAGAGATAGAAAACATAAAGGGATTTTCCGTTTTTTAGCAATATGTGCCAATAACACTGCCCTGCGTATATTATCGCCTGCCTGTCTATTTGGCATGAAGCCTACTTGATCTCTATGTATTAATTTTCCTATAATGCTATTGAGGCGTTTTGCTATTATTTTTGCTAATAATTTAATATCGAGGTTTAACAGAGAGATAGGCCGATAATTCACACAGGAAGTATCATCAGAAAGGGGTTTTGGGATCATACAAACAATTGCCATTAGTGTTTCTTGCCGAAAAGAATGTCCATCTAGAAGTTTGTTAAAAGTTTCAGTGAGAATGGGAGAGAGTATTTCTGAGAATGTTTTATAGTATAAAGCCGAGTAGCCGTCTGGGCCTGGTCTTTTGTTAAGTTTTAGGTCTTTTATGGCGTTAGCAACTTCATCTATAGTTATAGGCTCATCCAAACTGCTTTTTTGATTCTGAGATAACTCAGGTAAGGTTATTTTTGAGAAGAAGGATTCAGCCTCTGTAGGATTAAATTAATTGTTTGTCTTGTATAAAGTTGCGAGATGTGAGTGAAATTTATGGACTATTTTAACTGGATTACAAGTGTAAACATTTTTTGATAATTTCAAACGTATTGGTTTGAAAGATTTGTTAGTTGAATTTAATGTCCGAGCCAAATATGTACCTGGTTTGTTTGTATTCATGTAGAAATTGTGTTTGGAGCGTTTGAGGGATTTATCAACTGACTCAGTGAGAAATAGATCGTATTCCAATCTAGATTTTTCCAGATGAGATTTTGTACTCTGAGATGGATTATCTTGAAATGATATGTAGGCTGCATTAAAATTGAGTTCTAGTTTTTTTGCTAGATTTTTGCGTTCCCGTTTAAATAGTGCCATTTGTCTTTGTATTGTACCACGCAAGACAGGCTTATGAGCTTCCCACAGTGTTATTGAGGAGATGTCTGTTGTATTATTAATTGATATGTATTCCTTTAAAGCTTGTTCAATGGCCATCTGATGTAGTGGGTGTTTGAGCATTATGTCCGGTAAGTACCACGTTGGGTCATGCGCTTTTGGTATGGCTGAGGCTATAGTAGTGTATACTGCATTATGGTCAGACCACGGAATCGGAATTATATCTGATGCAATAATTTCTGGTATCATTCCTATTGTTAGAAAAATATGATCTATTCTGGTGAAGGTTTGATGAGGGTGCGAGAAATAAGTGAATTTCTTTTTCATTGGGTTACTTTCTCTCCATGAATCTACCAGATTGTATTTGGAAAGAAGTTGAGAAAAAGGTAATCTAGAGGTTATTTTGGATGGTGTAAAAGGTGATTTATCTAGAAATGGGAGGAGGACCTGGTTCGAATCCCCACACATTATCACTGTTCCTATTTTGTGTGTATTAATCACTTGTAATATATGTGAGAGGAATGGTGTAGGTTGTTTGTTAGGAGCGTAGTAGGAAATCACCGTGATTGCTGTATCCATTATATAACCCATGAGTATCAGGTATCTACCTTCTGGGTCTTTAATTTCTGATGATAAGGTGAATGGTGTGGATCGGTGAAATGCAATTAGAGTTCCCCTTTGCTTGGTACAGGCAGAAGCCGTGTAAATTTGTTGATAAAAAGGAGAAATATATTTTGGAGTAGAATCTTTGGTGAAGTGTGTTTCTTGGAGGCATACTATGTGAGCCTTCTTGTTATGGAAAGTACGGAAGGCTTTGGTCCTTTTTTGAGGGACATTTATTCCCTGAACATTCAGGGAAAGTATATTCAGTGGTGCCATGGCAATAGATCAAATAGTTTTGACTTACTTTTTGTTATGCAGAGCTGACTGCGCAGATCAACCTGTGTGGACTGAAGAGATGGATAGATAGAAAGGAAACCAGTGAATTCTGGAGTAAAGAGTAAACAAAAAACATATGAGATTAGATGATACATTGTATAAATTATTTTTTGCAAGTAATCACAATTTACCCGTGAAAGAGAATAAATATCTCTCTCAGGGGAATAAGTGCCTTCGTCACACTCCCACATAATATGGTTGGGAGAATGAGGAGGGCTAATGGGGGTACATGGATCTTCCGCTTACAGGAGAGAAGTGCTATGTCAAAAGACATCAAAATGATGTTTCATTAATTGGAGTGCAGAATATAGTTTTTGTTGAAATTATTTATTCCAGGGTGGTTGTATATGGTTAGTCTTGCCCTAGGCTAAATAATTCAGTTAGAAAGGTAATAACTTTGGTATTGATGAAGATAGTTTGAATTATTTGGGGATTTTAACCCTTTTAGAGTAAACAATTACATATTTTATTCATATGTAACTGTTTAGATATGTTAACTCATAAAATTGAGGTTGTATTGCTTCAGATTAGAATAAACAAAAACATAATTCTAGGAACTAGTTAGGTAATAATATATTTGTTTTAAGAAAAGAAAGAAAAAGCTTCCATTACTTCTGGATTATTGAACATATTTGTCCTAAAAAGTAATAAATCTATTGTTATTACCTGATAATATATAACTGAACAAGAATTTCCTTATTTCACTTATATATTCTAAGGCTATATGAATCAGAAGTAATAAGAAATATAACTGGAATGTAACATGATCCCACACAGTGTGTGACTATCAGAATGCAGTTACATTCAGTTATAAATACAGGTTTTTTATAGAGAACCATCTCTTAGTATAATAAATGAAGAGATATCAGGAATTAGGATGTCAGTCCATTGAATCTTCTTGGTCCATGGATGATGTGGCATAACGGCCTCTTTTGTGAGAATGATGATTCCCATTTTGTTATGAAATTTTCTGGGTGCTGCCTGAAGGTGAAGATGATGCCATTCTTCTGCGTGTGGGAGTGTTGCTGCTTGTGGGTTCTGTCAGATTTAATTTTAAAAGGGTTTGTTGTAGTTCATCTGCTGATCTGCTTCTGTAAATTGTACCTTGGTAGTTAAATCTGACTGAAAAGGGGAAGCCCCATTGATACATAATGTTGTGGCGTTGCAGTTCCATTAGTTGGGGTTTCATGGATCGTCTTTTAGTAATAGCAAGTTGGGATAGGTCAGCAAAAATTTGATAATTGTGTCCTTGAAAATTAAGTTCCTTTTTTTCTCTTGCAGCAATTAGTATTTGTTCTTTCGTTCTGTAATAATGAAATTTTGTGATTATATCACGTGGGGGTCCATCTTTCTTTTTGGCTGTGAGGGCTCTGTGTACTCTGTCCAGTTCTAAACGTTCAATAGGGATATCTGGCTTTAGTTCTTGTAATAGAGCAGTAATAGTAGATTGCAGGTCTGTCACAGTTTCAGGTATTCCCCTTATGCGCAAGTTTGAACGTCTGGCTCTATTTTCGTAATCTTCGAGCTTAGTTTGAAGTATTAAATTCTCTTTTTTTAATTGTTCCAATTCTGTTATATTTTCTTGGGTTGTAATTTCAATTTCATCAATTTTATTTCTAAGGCTGCGGTGCGGTTTCCCAGCTCTCTTATTTCTTTGGTTAGGCTTTTTGTTATTTGGTCTGAGGTTTGTTTTAAAGCCTTATGAAGCATCTTTTCAAATTGTAATAATATTACTGGGGATACTGAGGAGGCTTGTGGAGAAGTTTGTGAGAGGATTTGTTCTGTATCTGACTCAAATGGAGAGTCTTGCTGTGACATTTTCTGTCTGTGAGAGCGCCCTGATGCTGTATCTTGTGAGGTGACTGGAGCTGCTTTAGCTGCAGTGAGTGCCTGTGAGCTCTTTGTGAGGTGATTTTTATTTCTGCCACGGTTTCCTCCCAGTACCATATTTCCTGCCCAAACTTTCACAGTTTGTTCCCAGGGGCAAAAAGGTTCAAATGGATACCTTTTGAGTCTGCAGGCTCCGCTTTGTCCTTCTCTTCTCTCCTCAGCGGTGTGGAGCTCTAACAATGCATGTCTGCTCCGCTAGGCTCCGCCTCCTGCCCCCCCACATTACATTTTTCAATTGTAAGGCTTATTGTATTGTATCTGTATATTTATGCCAATGCAAAGCAGTAAAATTGATGCAGTCTATATTAACATAGGGTGTCATAATAATTATAATAAGTAATCACAAAAGACATAATGGTGTCAGGAAAAAGTTAAACAATGCCTCAATACCCACATAGTTATATAGCTGGTAAGGTTGAATAAAGACACCAATCCATCCAGTTCAGCTTGAGTGTGTGTGTTTATGTCACTACCATATTCAACATCCCTGTACAATGCATTTGCTCATATAAAAGTTTTTTTTTTTTTTTAATTTATCAACACTCCCCATTGACACCACTAACTGTGAGATGGAGTTCAACATCCTTACTGCTCTAACAGTTAAAAACCTCTTATGCCGTTTGAGATTGAACCACTTCTCATCCAACTTGATTGTCTGACCCATGGTCCAGCCAGGCAGTAGCACGGAGCCTTGCTCCTCTCCCTCTCCTCTCCTCGGCTCCTCCATTGAAACTGTGGGCACCCGGCCATGACAGCTTGCAGCTTCACAGCCGGGCACACACTGCTCATGCGCAAGTCCCGCTGCGCTCTTTGAGGGGACAGGCAATCTTCTGGGACCTGTGACGTGCCTCAGAAGATTGCAGATGGGCTGCCTAGGGGGAGAGGAGAAGTCGTCTAGGTGTCCTGAAGTCGAAAGCACTAAGTGGGACAGGAAGTCCCACTCAAAATTGGGCTCCCCCCCCAAAAAAAAGACATGCCAAATGTGGCATGTAAGGGGGTGAGGAGTGCTTAAAGCGGAAGTTCCACTTTTGGGTGGAACTCCGTTTTAAGATGTTTCTCTTAATGATATTGTTCAAAGATTGTGCAATCTAAAGCACAACACTACTGCATAGAAAAGAAGAGTCATTGGAGGATATTTATTAATGCATTTTATGTAAAAAAAAAAAAAATAGAATTAATGGTTGGGTCTATTTTGTCACTAAAATGACAGATTTAGCCAACCAGGGACTGCGCATCTATTGACTTAATTACATGGACTTTGATAACCCTGGCTATTAACCTATTTTCTCAGTTATACCTCAACTGTGAACATTTACGTAGCAAGGAAATTGAACATCAGGACCGTAGAAGGAGCATTTTTTGAACAATGCAGGTAGTTTATTTTCAACAGCACCTAATTAAGTATACAAACTGTGTACAGAAAAAAAAATCTAACTTGGATTAAAAATAAAAGAAGCAAACCAAATAGCAAATGTAAACAATAATATCGTTTTGATAAATAACTCCTACTATTTTTTATTTTAACCACTTGTGGGTCCATTTTATAAAGGTTTTAACGCAGATTTACCCAACTTTTACAAATTTTTCCAAAGTAAATCCAATGATTTGTTTGAATCTAGGGTGAAATTTGTGTGAAACGTGTGTTTAAAAATTCATAAGTGTAGCACTACCCCCCCAGGAGCTAGGAGTTTCAAATGTCAGGGTTCCCTACTGCTGCACAGCCAGTCACTTAGCATTTTCAACATGCATCCAGATGCAGGAAAACAGCCCTTGAGCTTTGTTTTGTTGTTTTATTGAGGGGATGATAACTTGGATGGGGTTAGGGATTTATGGGATGCAACTAGGGGCAACTACCTCCCTATTTACAGCTCCTCTTCTTCCCTGCACAAAACTTACTCCTTTGCACAGCTCTGCTGGGTTCACTCCCTTGAGAACTAACAGTCTCTCATTAGCTCAGCAACAGCCCATTACAGACTAGGAAATCTCAGTCCCTTGTGGAAAGTAGCAATTGTGGAGTGAACTGCATCCTACATCACCTTCTGCTTTCCTGTAGATACTGATCCCAGCTCTACTTCTCGCAGAAATGCAGCCACCTGGCTGCCACCAGTCCACCTGGCTGCTTCTTCTTCCCAGCCCTCCTGACTGACACTCTGCACCAATCCTGCCCGATTGACACACTGGATATTTCCCAGGGCAAGGTTGGATGAAGAATTAGCACACCGCCATCTTCAAGAGACCTACTACAGCTGGCAGTTTCTCCCCTTGTCTGTCCTTGCACCATGCTGATCTACTCAGTCTGTCTTTCTTTGCTCCCTCTCCGCTGCCTCCCTGGACAGGGTCCCTCCAACTGTTTCCTGTGGTAAGATCCTTCCAGGCCAGCCTCTTGAGCTCCAGCCCAAGGTAAACCCTCCATCCCCGGCAGGGGCCCCTCGAGGACAACCCACAGACTCCCTTAGCACCCTTAGCATCTTCCACCCAACTCGCCTCCCAGCATGCCTCATTCCTAGTTAAGGGCTTCTTAGTCCCCTGCCAGGCCCAGTCCTGGGGTTTAGCTAAGGGCCCCTAAATATGCAGAGCAGCACCTCCTTACCTCCGCCCACTAGTATCTACAATGTTCTCCAACTTTCTAGATCCAGGGAGAGGCACCAGAGAACTGTCTGGATGCGTCATGCTTGCCTAACCTCTAACCTCTAGTAACCCTGACCTAATTACAGACTCAGGCTAGGCATGAGTCAGAGTATATTTTGCCTACTCTCACTCTAGTAGCACACACTAGAGTGCTACATAAGTAAACCCCTTAAAGTGAAAGTCTTTTATTTCATTTTGGATAAAGTGAGAAATCCTTGAAACCACTTAGGATTTTTGTTGCTATCCGGAGCTGTTAGAGACATTTATCTTCAAATACTGCCACAATGACAATGGTTTCACTAGAAAGGAAATGAGGGAAAATATTCAACAGGGTAGGCTAGAGCTACTGTTAGCGCTTTATTTCTATTTCTATTTTTATTCCTTGGCTCTTACAAATTTTCCTCTTGTTCTGTCTGGTGAAGCTGTTGCCACAGTGATAGGAAGTTAAGGGCAATCTCTTTAACAGAGCTCCAGATAACATTATCAACCTTAAACTCTATCCAAAGCTAAAAAACAGTTCGGGCTAGACATATACTTTAAAGCTGGCCATAGATGGTACATCTTTCTTTCCTGCACCCACACATTGCATGAAAGAAAATCGCTTCATTCTTCCATCAACACAGTCAGTGCTGATGGGGTAATCTCTCCTGTGGAGCTATTGTGTTCTCCCGCCAGGGGAAGCTGTCCCCACTGGGAGAACACCATGACTATTGCTAGTGGTTATAATAACCGTTAGCAATAATCCTATGTAAAATCCATCAGGCTGGTTGTACCCAAGTTGATTGTTTCGATCAACTTGGGTGCATTCAGCTTGCCCATGCATGGTTCAAATCTTGGCTGGTCCCTGCTGAACCTATGGCTGGCTTAAGTATCAACACCCTAAAAATTAACCTTGAATGGAGGAGGTATGAAGCCTGTCTTTGTTGGCCTTTCCTCCTATAAAGTGCTAGTTGTCTGGCTGTGATTCTACTGTAACTAAACACTTTCAGCATTTTCTGACGCACAAACCTGGAATGAATATGCAGATGAGAAGTTCCACCTACATTCTCATTCTGTTTGCTGCATACTTGTTCTGAGTCAGTGACTCAGTGACTTCAGTGAAAATACTGAAGCCATTGGATTGTTATATAGTTAGGCAAGTGGCATTTTCAGAATCATCCATATTTATATGACATTATCAGCATTATCCATATTTCAATCCCAATGCTATTTTAAAACACCAAGTGTGACTTTTTTATGGGTTGAGCTAAGTTTGTTATGCATATCTTACCTTTTTATTGTTGCTTTTGATTTATGACTTTCATGTTACATTTTGGTACCTGGTTCTTTTATGTTTTAGTAGAAGTGTTGGAGTAGGTACAGTTGAATACCAATATTATATATTTGCCGTGCTTGTCAGTTTATGATTAAGCATCATGTGTGTGAAACACCTTAGAGTTTCTTGTCTGTTCTCCTTGCTATGGATTGTGTTATATAAATTTCAGAAAAATATACTAAAAATTTTGCTTTTTGAAGTGCAAGTGTTTCTTTTTACTGGCATGCCTGGGATTGGCACCTGAAGCGTGAGTCTATGTCAGGGGCCACTAATATTGCCAGTATCAGTAGGAAGATTTTGTGTGCCTTCTATGGATTGGAATTTAGATGCTCAAAGAAGAATTTCACTGCCCCCCCCCCAACTTTTTTGTGTAATCCCCCTTAATAATTATGCTGTTTTGTCCTGGATTCAGAAAACCACCTGCCCACTAGATCCAGCATTGACCTGCTATGATCCGCTGCTCAGCTACAACAGTTTGGTTTCCATGCAGGCATCTTCCTCTTATTTCATCAAAAGCCTGGCTGACTCTTCCAGGTTCAGGTAGCTGCCCTTGGATGATACCCACCAGCCATAGTGTGTCCCTGCAACCCACCTGGGATAAGTGACAAATAAAAAATCTAAACAAATCACATTACAGAAATTGTATGAACAATCTAGATAGTCCAAAGTAGAGCTGCACAATTAATCATTAAAAAATCGTGATCTCGATTCAACCCCCCTCATGATCTTAATTGTAGTGTTTCCTGATTCTTTCATGTAACAAGTGTAGAGAGTTCTCAGCTCACTCAGCTGTCAAAAGAAAAAAATGGGCAGTCTGCCAAGTTTGTAACAACATTGTCTGTGCTAGTGGATAACTAGAAACATTGTAACTCTTCCTTCTTAGATCAGAGGGATAAACTTATGTGTGTAAATGCAGGAAGTTTAACCACTTAAAGTCTAAACCTTTTCTGACATTTGTTTCTTACAAAGTTAAAATCGGTATTTTTTGCTAGAAAACTACTTGGAACCCCCAAACATTATATATATTTTTTTTTAGCAGAGACCCTAGGGAATAAAATGGTGATTGTTGCAATATTTTATGTCACACTGTATTAGCATAGTGGTCTTTCAAACGCAATTTTTTGGGGAAAAATGCAGTTCAACAAATTAAAAAAAAAAAAAACAGCAGTAAAGTTAGCCCAATTTTTTTGTTTAATGTGAAAAATGATGTTAGACTGTAAGAATCGTGATTTATCTTCTAAGCAAAAAAATTGTGATTCTCATTTTAGCCAGAATCCTGTAGCTCTAGTCCAAAGACAAGAGAGAGGAGAGAGTTTTTTCCTTCTGGTGGAAAATAAGCATGTATTGATGTCAGAAACCATGAATCAGACTGAGACAGAAGTTCAGTAAAAATCACACTAGTTTAATAATAATAGTAAAAGGTAAACAGAGCAAACGTAGTCAAAACATAGTCAGCGTTTGGTAACCGGAAGAGATAGTCAGACAAGCCAGGGAATCAGGAAACCGGAGAATCAGCGTAGTGGAACAGCAAGCAGGATCAGGAACCAGAAGGAACGTCAGCCAAGCAAGTCTTTCACATGTACACAGGAGAGAGTCTCTGATATGTTGACCAGGCAAAGGCAGAGATGATCTGGACTGAACAGCTTAAGTAGCAAGCAGGACTGACGAGCAGGATATTATCACCAGGTGAGTCACTGTGGAAAGATCAGAGCTGGCAATTAACCGACAGCTGAGCGGCCTGCTCTAAGAAAAAAGGGCTGAGCCCAGCCCTGTCAGTACCATCACCTCAACAACCCCTCCCCCACAGAGGACCACCAGGTTTGAGGGGAGGACGGAGGAGGACAGGGACATGTACGCCCAAGGATGAGACCCAAGAGCATTCCTCCGGACCGTACCCTTTCCAATGAACCAGGTACTGTATGCGTCCACGAAACCTATGGGAGTCAACAATGGACTGTACTTCATACTCCTCATGTTTCTCAACCTGCATTGGGTGAGGACGTGGCACCGAGGTGGTGAAGCGGTTGCAGACCAAAGGTTTTAATAAGGAGGTATGAAATACATTTGAGATACGCATATTCGAAGAAGGTCTAAAGTGTAAGCCACTGGGTTAATCCCGTGGAGAATACGGAAAGGCCCAATAAACTGAGGTGCCAACTTCAGTGAGGGAACATGGAGTGGGAAGTTGCGAGATGACAGCCAGACCCTGTCCCCAACCTAGTAGGAAGATGCAGCCATGACTCTGCGGTCAGCATGGAGACTGTACCTATCATTGGCATGTCACAAGGACTCCTGGACTTGTACCCAAGTGGAACGAAGACCACGGAGATGCTCTTCTAACACAGGAATGCTCTGAGGAGCAAATGAGTCAGGCAACATGGATGGTTGGAAACCATAGTTCATCATAAACGGGGACAATCGGGAAGCAGAATTCATGGCACTATTGTGAGCAAACTCTGCCCAAGGTAAGAGGTCTAACCAGTTGTTATGATGGTCAGAAATATAGCAACGTAGAAACTGCTCCAAGGACTGGTTGGCTCGTTCTGCGGCCCCATTAGACTGCGGGTGATATGCAGAGGAGAAAGCAAGCTGAATTCCCAACTGTACACAAAAGGCTCTCCAGAATCAGGACACAAACTGACTACCCCTGTCTGAGCTGATCACCTTGGGTAGCCCATGTAAGCAAAAGATCTCCTGAGCAAAAATGGAAGCCAGATGTAGGCAACTTCTTAAGTGGAATGCAATGAGACATTTTCAAGAACCGATCAACCACCATAAGGATAACTGTGTTGCCCTGAGAGTTGGGTAACTCCACAATGAAATCCATGGACAAGTGGGTCCAAGGCCTCTCTCCATTGGGTATGGGTTGTAGGAGGCCCACTGGAAGATGTTGTGGTGTCTTATTCTGAACACATGCGGAACAAGCAGCTACAAAGTCGGCTACATCAGCACGTAGACTAGGCCACCAGAATGGTTGAGAATTGCCTCAAAAGAGTTGATTCTTCCCTAGGTGACCAGCAACCTTGGGAGAATGGTAAGTCTGGAGTACGGCGGTACGGAGATTCTCTGGGTCAAAGCAGCGGTCACAAGCTTTCTCAGGAGGAGCATGGATCGGAGCAGCAAGAATCTTGTCACCCAAAGGAGAAGTGAGATTTGTGCGAACCGTAGCCAAAATATGATCAGGAGGAATCACTGAAACAGGAATCGATTCCAACTTGGAACTGGAGGTAAATTTGGCGACAAAGCATCAGCCCTTACATTCTTATTACCGGGAATGTAATTAATGCTTGACAAAAAAAGAGCTCATTGCGCCCTTTTGGGAGAGAGGCATTTAGCCTCAGACAAGAATGTGAGATTCTTATGGTCAGTAAGAATGACAACCGGCACAATGGTACCTTCGAGGAGACGCCTCCATTCCTTAAGGGCTAAAATGATCGCCAACCACTCTCTGTTCCCAATCTCGTAATTGCATTCCGCGGGTGACAATTTCTTGGAAAAGAATCCACATGGATGCATAGCGCTCTCAGAGGTAAGACGTTGAGACAGAAGGGCACCAACTCCAGTCTCAGAAGCATCAACCTCAAGGATAAAGGGTAACATAGGATCAGGATGTGCCAACACAGGAGCAGAAACAAAGGCAGCCTTGAGACTCTCAAAGGCCTTAACGGAGTCCAGAGACCAACTCTGTGGGTTACCGTTCTTTCTGGTCATAACAGTCAGGGGTTTGACCAGGGACAAGAAGTTACAAATAAACTTCCGATAATAATTGGCAAAGCCAAGATAACGTTTCAGAGGACGTATACCCATGGGTCAGGGCCACTGTAGAACTGCAGAAAGTTTCTCTGGGTCCATAAAAAACCAGCAGTAGAAATTACATAACCCAGAAATTTAACCTGTTCGCGATGGAACTCGCACTTCTCCAATTTACAATTAGAGATTGTTTTCTCTTAGCTTCTGAAGCACACAACAGACATCTGTGCGGTGGCTCTCTAGGGACTTGTAAAATGTGAGGATATCGTCATGATAAACCACCACATATAGCTGCAACAAATCTCGGAGGACATCATTGATAAATTCCTGGAAAACTGCCTGGGCGTTGTAAAGGCCAAATGGCATTACGAGGTAGTCATATTGGACTGTTCTGGTATTAAACGCAGTTTTCCATTCATCGCCCTCCTTGATCCTTACGAGATTGTATGCCCCTCTCAAATCAAGCTTTGTGAAAACCGTTGCTCCCTTGACGTGGTCAGATAACTCCGTAATCAATGGCATTGGATAAGCATTCTTGATCGTGAAACGATTGAGACCCCTCAATAAAAGGTCTCAGTTCACCACTCTTCTTCTTCACAATGAAGAAACCAGCACCAGCAGGAGACAAGGATTTGTAGATGAATACTCGAGAAAGTGCGTCTGCATCATACTCCTCCATGGCCTTATCCTCTGAGACCAACAAAGGGTAAATCCGGCCCCGAGGGGGTATGGCACCAGGTTGAAGGTCAATTGCGCAATCATACCACCGGTGTGGAGGCAAACTACCGGCTTGACCTTTGTCAAAGGCGTCGCAAAAATCGCGGTACTCCTCCGGCAGGGAGGAGAGTGAAGAGGTGCACAGGACCTTAGCCACCTTCTGAAAACATGTCTTGCTGCATTGTGGCAACCAGGAAAGAGCCTCAGCATGAAGCCAATCAAAAGAGGGGTTGTGCTTCTGTAACCAAGGATAACCAATAACCACCGGAAACTTAGGTCAGGAAATGACTTGGAATTGGATTATCTCATGGTGAATAGCCCCTACGGTCATCGACAATGGAACAGTCTCATAAGTCACTTGGGCAGGCTGTAGAGTCTCCTGTCAAGAGTCTCAATGGCAAGTGGAGTGGCACAAAGCTGCAGCGGAATCGAGTGCTTAGATACAAAGGCAGCATCAATGAACAGACCTGCAGCCCCAGAGTCGATTAGAGCTTGTATCTCAACGGACGACTCAGACCAAGAAAGGATAACTGGGACAAGGGGCTTATCCTTCTGGACAACTGGGGACAAAATAACGCCACCTAAGGTCTGTCCACTACAGGACCTCAAGGTTCAGGCATTCCCAGGATGGGTAGGACAAGACTTCAAAAAGTGACCAGCCTGGCCACAATAAAGACACAATCTCTCCCTCCTCCTAAAGGTTCTCTCATCCGTAGAGAGACGTGTGAAGCCTGAGTGCATGGGTTCACCGTCAATGACCGACTCGGTACCAGGAGGAATAGGAGGTGAGGGAGGCAAGGGTGGGACTGCAAGGCTCAGAGACAAATGCACAGGAGGCTTCCACAAGCGTTCCTTAAAAGAGAGTCTTTCTCTGAGTCTAGAGTTTATGAAGATGGCAAACGTGATCAACTTCTCCAGCTCAGTGGGTATATCTCGGGCTGCTATCTCTTCTTTGATGGTATCCGAGAGACCATGAGAAAAAGTAGCCACGAGAGCCTTATTGTTCCAAGCAACCTCTGGGAAACGCTTGGGGCAGCATCTCAAAGTATATCTCAACCTGGTTGAGAAACCCTCTGCATTGGACTGGATCGCCCCCAAATCGCTGGGGAAGCAGAGCTTACCTCTTACTCGGTGCCTGCACAGAGACTGGAGCAGCAGCAGCAACACAGGCTGTACTGGAGAAGCTACAGTGGGAGATTCCAGGTGAGCCGCGTGATTCAGGAGCGTCTGTAATGCCATGGACAACTGATCCATGCGGTGATCCTGCTCATCCAACCTGGAAAAAATATTACCAACAAGTGGATTGACTGCAACTTCTGAATTCATGGCCTCCGCCTACTGTCTGAAACCATGAATCAGACCGAGACAGGAGTGCAAAAAAATCACACTAGTTTAATAATAATAGTAAAAGGTAAACAGAGCAAACGTAGTCAAAACATAGCCAGAGTTCGGTAACTGGAACGGATAGCAGCACAGTGGTGTAGTGGTTCGCACTTTCACCTAGCAGCAATAGGGTCGCTGGTTCAAATCCCAACCATGACACCATCTGCCTGGAGTTTGCATGTTCTCCCTGCGCCTCTGCGTGGGTTTCCTCCGGGTACTCCGGTTTCCTCTCACACTCCAAAGACATGCTGGTAGGTTAATTAGATCGTGTCGAAAAAATTGGCCAAATATGTGTATGTTGTATGTGTTTGTAAGCATGTCGGGACCCCATGGGGTAAAGGACCGTGCTATACAGCAGATGGACAACGGCGGCAAAGCACCCTGAGGCGATTCAGTACGCATAGGTAGCAATATACAAGTCACTCATTCATAGTCAGACAAGCTAGGACGTCAGGGAGTCAGGGATCAACGTACTTCAGGACAAGCCAGGAAATCAGGAATCTGGAGAATCAGCATAGTGGAACAGCAAGCAGGATCAGGAACCAGAAGGGATGTCAGCCAAGCAAGTCTTTCACAGGTACACAGGAGAGAGTCTGTGATATGTTGACCAGGTGAAGGCAGAATGGATCTGGACTGAACAGCTTAAGTAGCAAGCAGGACTGACGAGCAGGATATCATCACCAGGTGAGTCACTGTAAAAAGATTAGAGTTGGCAATTAACCGACAGCTGAGCAGCCTGCTCTGAGAAGGAAGGGCTGAGCCCAGCCCTGACAATTGATTTCTATGCATGTGAGTGCGTACCCTGAATGCTGGGTGGAGGTCAGTATGTTTCACAATGTTGAAGGTCAATGACAGCCCACTCCTTCCCTCCTCCTCCATGTCCACAAACTAGCTAAACACAATGGGGGCAGGATATTACATGTAGACAGGGGCGTAACTACCACCATAGCGACCCATGCGGGCGCTATGGGGCCCGCAGCCGAGTGGGGCCTGGTGAGGATAAGAGCACTGCCGGCACAGTCTCCCAGCCAGGGGAAGAGAGAGGAAAGGAAGAGGCGAGCTGTCCGTATCAGCAGAGAGCTGAATTGCCCGATGTAAGAGCTTTCATTAGAACTTCCAGTGTTCCCGGGGCTCACATCACATAGCTCCACCTCTTGGCCCAGTGCCTTTGATAGACAGAATGCCGATCCATTGCGGGACATGTGACGTCATCAAAGGTGTTGGGCCAAGAGGTGGGGCTATGTGATGATGAGCCCCGTGAAGACAGGAAATTCAAAGGAAAGCTATTACAGCGGGCAATCCCGCTCTCTGCTGATCCGGGTGGCTTGCCTCTTCCTCTGCATAGGTGGGGCTGTATGGGGCACAGGCAGACAAGGCTGTATTGGGCACAGGTCACGCTGTATGGGGCACAGGTCACGCTGCATTGGGCACAGGTCATGCTGTATGTGGCACAGGTCACGCTGCATTGACACTAGGGCAGCTGTGGGGGGGGCTGTTTGCAGGGGGGCCCCATACAACATTTTGCTATGGGGCCCTGCTATTTCTAGTTACGCCCCTGCATGTAGATAAATGGTGGCTTTACCTCCCTCTTATTCTAAGACACAGGCTGGGGGGCAGAAACCCGCCCACACCAGGTTATTTACACAAAATAAAAAAGATTTGATTTCCAGTATATATTTATATGCCAATTTAAAATTATGTATTGCTATTATTCATTAACTTTTACTCTGTATTCCAAAGGCTGTTTTTTTATTTTATTTTTTTTTTTTTTTTGATCATCAGCAGAGGAATAAAAGCTCTCCCTGCTTATGAGTCCCTGCAGATAGGCTGAAAAAGAGCTAGGTCATGTGGCAGCTGTATATTGATTAGGAACAAGGTACTTAGATTTGTTTGAATTATTTATTATTGCCATCATCATTAAGCAGTGTGTGTTTGGTATCACTTTCAAAGTTAAATCCAGAAATATTGCCATTATACCATTTAGTTCGTTCATATGATTTCTTTAATGTGATTTATTTTCTGTTTTATGAGAGTAACAATTCTCATTCAGATTATAGGACTCTGTATATTGTTCCTTTTTGCAGGCAGTTTTTAGGTGTAAGCATGGATTAGAATTGTATTTTGAATTAAAAAAAGGTAAACAAACAAAACCACATTTTTGATTGTGGGGAATAGGGAGAGTAAAATGATGCCTAGTGCATAAGCTGAGTGAAGGTCTGCTTTAAGTTAGAGACATAAAAACATAGAAGAGTGACAGCAGAAAATAGACCAAGTGGTCAATTGGGTTAAACTATAACTCCCCCGATATGGCTAAACACAAAAACACAAGAAATTATTAAGCATACCAGGCTCCATTCACAAAACGATATCTTACAGCATCCAAGTATGCACGGTGTTTTTCAAAATGTTTTTTGGCATTTACTAAAAAACACTACTAAAATACTGCATGAGTTATTTTATGACTCTGTGAAAGACTGTGGTAATTTACCACCGGTGGTAGCCGCTGTCCTTAACACAGGCTGTAAATAGCTGGTTGTTATGGAGTGGGTGGCTGCCAGCATCCTTAACAATCAGTAATTGTTATGGTTGTTAAGGAGCGGGCGGCCGCCACATCCTTACTAACCAATGAGTGATCAGCTGTCAATGAGGTTCCCCACTGTAAATGTAAAATAAAAAAATGTAAAAAATAAATAAAAAAGAAATGCAGGCAAGGTAAAAGAAAACAAAATGGAGTGGGGTCCCCCCCAAATAATACCAGATCCTTCAGATCTGGTATGGATTTTGAGGGGAACCCCCACGCCAAAACTAAAAGGAAAAACAGTGTGAGGTCCCCCCAAAACCCATACCAGATCCTTATCTGAGCATGCAGCCCAGCAGGTCAGGAATGGGAGGGGACAAGCAAGTGCCCTTTCTACTCAACCATACCAGGCCACATGCCCTCAAGATAGGGGGGTGCTTTGGGGCAGGGGGCTCTGCCCCCCCTAAGCACCTTTTCCCCAAACTAGGGCCTCTTTCCCACAACCTGGAGCTTTTTTTTTTCGGGTCCCCGCTAACAGCTGATGACTCATCGGTGGTAAGGACACGGCAATCGCCCGTTCCTTAACAACCACGTTGTTTACTGGTTGTTAAGGATGCTGGCAGCTGCCGCCTCCTTAAATATCGCACCAAAAAGGGGAGAAAGCAAGGGGGTGGGACTTTATATGAGGCACGTGGTTGCAAAAAAGTAAATTGGTGGACATACTTGGAATTTTTATTGATTGCCATAGGATACAACCAAGTATAGCAGATACAACACGTAACAATGGTATAATGGTAATACAGTACACAAAATATCATAAGATCAGTATCACATAATATAGCATGCAAAAACCTTCCGGAGTGCACCAAAGCAGAATTAAATAAAACAGTAATGCATAGTAATACTTGCAAGGCCTATGACCTCACTGGTCCAAAGAGGGGGTATTAAGAGTAAGCTTGATGTTCGAGTAGTGTTAATTGAAAACATGGCATATGGCAGCTCTACACGTTTCGTGGCTGGAGGGCCACTCGCCAGGAACGAGCACAAGGTGTATCTATGGGTAAAAAGATTGGCTTAGATGGTAAGATATATGCAAACATGTAAAATGGTGGGGTTGGGACCCCCAAACCAAAAACCTGTTAACTCACTATGGTTCGTATGATGGTGGTGCAATACCGGGTACCACAACCATCTGAACAAGTGCTCCCAACCGGAATCCGCAGCGGACATCTCGTCCGAAGCCCCCCGACAGGCAGCAACCAGGGCAGGCAAGGGAACACAAGGCGACCTAGATGTGGGTTTGGAGTAGGGAGTGAACCAAAGTAGAGCTTTAGAGAAGGGGAGAGTGCAGGGAGGTGAGTGAGGAGAGCCATGCTGGGGAATTGGGGTAATAGGTGGAAGCTGACAGCCAGAGGGCTGAAGTTAGAGTGAGGTGAGAATTGAGGGGAGTTGAAAAACAAGTGACCCACCAGTGAAGGCAGGGAAGTGTGAATGAAGACCAAGGGAAAGGAGATGGGAAATAGCTGGTTACCTGTAGTGAGTAGGTATGAGCTTCATGTTGGAATCGAACGCATGTTCAACTTGGACATTGCCTGTTCGGTCGTTCGCTGAATTCTGAACGATATGGGCTGTTCGCGCCAAATTCGAGTGGTGCGTCATGGCCCATAATTCACTGAGGCTTTGCAGTGCATTGCTGGCTGATGATTGGCCAAGCATGCACTATAACCCGCATGCTTGGGCAATCACAGCGCCGTCTGTACAGAGAGCCATAATTGGCCAAAGCAAGGGTGGCTTTGGCCAATTATGGCTCAGGGGGTTTAGTACACGCCCCGCACTATATAAGGCGGCCTGCACGGCGGCCCTGTGTAGTGTGTTCCGGCGTTGAGAGAGAGATAGACAGAGAGACAGTGTCATTTGATTTAAGTTGGATAGAGTAGGCAGGCGAGTCAGTTAGCTGCACTTACAATGTGTTTTGTGTGTGTATATATATATATATATATATATATATATATATATATATATATACATCCTAGGTAGGTGCTGTGTGTGTGTATATATCTATCTATATCTATATAGATATAGATAGATAGATAGATAGATAGATAGATAGATAGATAGATAGATAGATAGATAGATAGATAGATAGATAGATAGATAGATACACTGTATTAAGTTTTGCTAGATCCGTTCCTGTTATTCTCTTCCTACTACTGACAGGCAGGCAGGTGTTTTTACATGTTCTTCTGATCCTATTAGTCCTATTAGCTACAGTATTTACAGTTAGTGTAGTGCGTCCTCTGGACAGTGTGCACCTAAAGCTACCTGAAGAAAATTAGTGTTCTTCTGATCCTATTAGTACAGTACTGCAGGCAGCTGTAGTATTTACAAGTTAGTGTAGTGCGTCCTCTGCATAGTGTGCACCTAAAGCTACCTGAAGAAAATTAGTGGTGTTCTTCTGATTCTATTAGTACAGTACTGCAGTCAGCTGTAGTATTTACAAGCTAGTTTAGTTTGTCCTCTGCACAGTGTGCACCTAAAGCTACCTAAACCAAATTAGTGGTGTTCTTCTGATCCTATTAGTACGGTACCGCAGGCAGCTGCAGTATTTACAAGTTAGTGTAGTGCGTCCTCTGCACAGTGTGCACCTAAAGCTACCTGGAGACAATTGCTGTTGTTCTGCTCCTATTAATACCACAGGCAGGCAGCTACAGTATTTACAGTTAGTGCACTGTGTCCTCTGCACAGTGTGCACCTAAAGCTACCTGAAGAAAATTAGTGGTGTTCTTCTGATCCTATTAATACCACAGGCAGGCAGCTACAGTATTTACAGTTAGTGTAGTGCGTCCTCTGCACAGTGTGCACCTAAAGCTACCTGGAGACAATTGCTGTTGTTCTGCTCCTGTTAATACCACAGGCAGGCAGCTACAGTATTTACAGTTAGTGTACTGTGTCCTCTGCACAGTGTGCACCTAAAGCTACCTGAAGAAAATTAGTGGTGTTCTTCTGATCCTATTAATATCACAGGCAGACAGCTACAATTAGTGTAGTGCGTCCTCTGCACAGTGTGCACCTAAAGCTACCTGGAGACAATTGCTGTTGTTCTGCTCCTATTAATACCACAGGCAGGCAGCTACAGTATTTACAATTAGTGTACTGTGTCCTCCGCACAGTGTGCACCTAAAGCTACCTGAAGAAAATTAGTGGTGTTCTCCTGATCCTATTAATACCACAGGTAGGCAGCTACAGCATTTACAGTTAGTGTAGTGCGTCCTCTGCACAGTGTGCACCTAAAGCTACCTGGAGACAATTGCTGTTGTTCTGATCCTATTAATACCACAGGCAGGCAGCTACAGTATTTACAGTTAGTGCACTGTGTCCTCTGCACAGTGTGCACCTAAAGCTGCCTGAAGAAAATTAGTGGTGTTCTTCTGATCCTATTAATACCACAGGCAGGCAGCTACAGTATTTACAGTTAGTGTAGTGCGTCCTCTGCACAGTGTGCACCTAAAGCTCCCTGGAGACAAGTGCTGTTGTTCTGCTCCTATTAATACCACAGGCAGGCAGCTACAGTATTTACAGTTAGTGTACTGTGTCCTCTGCACAGTGTGCACCTAAAGCTACCTGAATAAAATTGGTGGTGTTCTTCTGATTCTATATTAATACCACAGGCAGGCAGCTACAGTATTTACAGTTAATGTACTGTGTCCTCTGCACAGTGTGCACCTAAAGCTACCTGAAAACTGGTGGTGTTTTTCTGATCCTATTAATACCACAGGCAGGCAGCTACAGTATTTACAGTTAGTGTACTGCGTCCTCTGCACAGTGTGCACCTAAAGCTACCTGAAGAAAATTGCTGTTGTTCTGCTCCTATTAATACCGCAGGCAGCTATAATATTTACAGTTAGTGTACCGTGTCCTCTGCACAGTGTGCACCTAAAACTACTTGAATGAAATTGGTGGTGTTCTTCTGATCCTATTAATACCACAGGCAGGCAGTTACAGTATTTACAGTTAGTGTACTGCGTCCTCTGCACAGAGTGCACCTAAAGCTACCTGAAGACAATTGCTGGTGTTCTCATACTAATAATACTACAGGCAGACAGTTGATTCTGCTAGCTGCAGTATCAGTATATGTATACATCCCAGCTTTGTGCAGTTACATCTCACTACAAGCCATTAGTATGTCTGGAAGGCAAACAAGGAGAGGCAGACAGTCACAAGCCAATAAAAGAGAGCAAGCATGCTCTGTGTCTAGAAGCAACAGTGCTGGTCGTGGAGACGGTGCATCCTCATCAGCACGTGGCCGTGGGACACGCTTGTCTTTTTTTTCGGCAGCTGGCCATGTTGAGCCGCAACATGCGGAAGACTTGGTAGAGTGGATGACCAAGCCGTCCTCATCCTCCTCATCCTCTCTCACCCAAGCTCAGGGTACTTTGTCTGGCAAAGCAGCTGCCAACGCGGCCTCTTCCCTCGGCTCAATGGCATCAGTCTCTCCTTCCCTAGCCCCACCATGTCCTCCTAAAGAGTCCCCCAAACTGTTTGACCACAGTGTTGGGTACATGCTCCAGGAGGATGCCCAGCATTTTGAAGGCTCTGATGATGGTACCCAGTTAGAGGAAGGCAGTAACGTGAGCCCAGAGAGAGGGGGTGCCCGAGAAGGACAGCAATCTGGCAGTCATGTTCCCCCAGCTTCAGCACACTGCCAGCTTTGCTCCAGTGCAGGGCCGGTACAAGGGGTGGGTGAGAGGGGCGGGTGCCCTGGGCGGAGTGTGAGAGGGGGCGGATTTCTCCCCCTCCCTCTGCTCACTGACTGAGCATAATATGAGAGCCGCTCTGACCGATCTGCTCCCTCCCCCTCATTGGCAGGGAGGAGAGCGACTTCAGGAGGGATTGAACCAGCAGGGGGAGGGGCGGACAAGCCTCCCATTATCTTGGTAACTGTGAAGAAACAGACTGATTTCTCCCATCCGTAGGACAGGAGAATAAGTCTGTAAATACTGAGACTGTGGCTGCAGCTCTTTAGTGTCTGTGACACTTACACAGCCCAGCGAACCATCACCTCCCCCCCTCACTGACGGGAGATCAGGGAGGAATACAGCTCCTCCCACCTCTGCTCCTCCAGTGACTTCCTGACCCGCCCACACTATCCCCGACGTGCAGATGTATCTGAAGAGAAGGGATGTGTGGGCGGGAGATATGAAAAGCTGCAGAATCCTGTGTGCCAAAGATGCCTGATCTTCCAGCCTGGACCTGGGTGAGTCATGTGCACACTGCAGTACACAGTGATCGCTGTACTGTCCTTATCTCCATCCCCCATCTGTCCTCCCCCCCTCATGTTCTTTCAAGATATTCACTAACTTTCACTTTCACTTTCACTTTCAGACATTAAATTTCTTTCCAGTAACCACAGATTTCAGGAAAGAAATTGACACGATTCCCCTGTCAGCTCAGTCAGTGCTGACAGGGGAATCCCTTCTGCTGAGCAATTGTATTGTCCCCACAAACAGTGATTATCACTAGCAGATATTGCAACCACTAGTGATAATCATAAGAATATCCAGCAGGCTGATTGTACCCAATTTGATCGATCAACTTGGTACATTCAGCCTGTCCATTAATGGTTCTAATCTCAGCCAGTTCTCACTGAAACAGCTGAGATTTAACCACTTGCTTACTGGGCACTTAAACCCCCCTCCTATCCAGACCAATTTTCAGCTTTCAGCACTGGCGCACTTTGAATGACAATTGCGCGGTTATACAACACTGTACTCAAATGAAATTTTTATCATTTTTTCCCCACAAATAGAGCTTTCTTTTGGTGGTATTTGATCACCTCTGTGGTTTTTATTTATTGTTAAAAAAAAATGTAAAAGACCGAATTAAAAAAAAAAAAAAAATGTTATTATATTTTGTTATAAAATTTTAAAACAGGTAATTTTTCTCCTTCATTGATGTACGCTGATGAGGCGGCACTGATGGGTGGCAATAATGGGCACTGATCAGTTACACTGATAGGCAGCACTGCTAGGTGGCATTGATAGGTGGCACTTGTGGGCATTGATAGGTGGCACTCATGGGCATAGGTAGGTGGCAATGGCAAGTGGCACAGATGAGGCATAATTGCCTCTTCCTCTTCGGGATCGATGTCCCTTGCAGATGAGCCGGTGATCAGCTTTTTTTTCTCCTCGCGCTGTCAGCGTGAGGAGAAAAAAAAAACGATCACAGAGCTTTTGTTTTGATCATGTGATCAGCTGTCATTGGCTGACAGCTGATCACATTGTAAGGGGATCGGGACTCAGTGACTCGGTGATCACAGCGCGCACAGGGCACGTGCACTCCCGGGAATTCAGGTCCGCGCTGTGGCCGTCATTCAGCTATAGCGTGGATGTCAAGAGGTTAAACTATCTTAGTGTTAGCTCTTGGGCTGCCCATACATTGATCACTTTTTTCATTCAACTATTAGGTTGAATGAAAAAAAAAGAATGTTCCAATTCCCCCATCTACACATTCCAGGTGGAAGGGGGAATCCTCCCACTGTGGACCAGTGGTGGAATCCAATGTGGTGGTGTATGGAGCCAAATAGATTAGAATTGTGTCAATGTCCCAATATTTATGGACCTGACTGTACATATAATTAAAAGGTGTGAGTGAACTCTGTTTCTATCGCATTAAACCTAACTGAATTTGTATTGTTTTAAGTATATCCTTGTTTTGAAATTACATTGATTCTTTCTTAAAAATGGGGGGGGGCGCAGTTTGCCATCTTTGCCCTGGGCACCAAATGGCCTTGTCCCAGCACTGCTCCAGTGATAAGGAGGGAGGGGATGATGAGGTCACTGACTCCACGTGGGTGCCTGATAGGAGAGAGGAGGAGGCACATCACCAACGAGGCAGGATGCCCTCCAGGGGCCAGCTTAAGGGCAGCACACCGACTGCATCACACCGCAGAGCTCCGCATGTGCAGAGCGCTGCTGTCTCTGCACATTATTCCAAAAGTTCTTTGGTGTGGGCCTTTTTTTGAGATGAGTGCATCAGATCCCACCGCTGTTATTTGCAACATATGTCTCAAGCATATCTCTCATGGCCAAAACATCTCCCGCTTGGGCACCACATGCTTGACCAGACATATGTTGACCTGCCATGCAGTTCATTGGCAAACGCACCTAAAAGACCCACACCAAAGAACAAAGAGGACCTCTCCTTGCTCCTCATCAGCTGGGATCTCCAACCCCACTATACCTTCAGTCCTCTCTGAGACCTGCACTGAGAGGAATGAAGGTGTAGAATTAGGTGTGTCACAGCCAAATACTTGGGGCAATCTGCTATCAGTACGCCGACGTCAGATTGTACCAGGCAAATTTCCCTGCCCCAGTTGCTGCACCGCCGAAAGAAGTTCGCTCCCAGCCATCCACATGCCCAGCGGTTGAATGCTAGCTTGGCAAAATTGCTAGCACTTCAACTGCTGCCTTTTCAGTTGGTAGACTCTGCCCCCTTCCGTGAGTTTGTGGAATGTGCGGTTCCTCAGTGGCAGGTTCCCAAACGCCACTTTTTCTCACGGAAAGCGATTCCGGCTCTCTACCGGCATGTGGAAGGCAATGTCTTGGCCTCGCTGGACAGGGCGGTCAGCAGTAAGGTGCATATTACCGCTGACTCATGGTCCAGCAGGCATGGACAGGGACGTTACCTATCTTTCACCGCACACTGAGTGTCTCTTCTGGCAGCTGGGAAGGATGCAGGACAGGGTGCAGTAGTGTTGGAGTTTGTTCTGCCACCACGCCTCCAAAATACTACTAGTGGTGATTCTGCCACACCTCTCTCCTCCACCCCCTCCTCTTCTTCTTCCTCCATGGCCTCTTCCTGTGCTGATTTGACTTCGGAACCAGCGGTGCTCCGTAGGCATTCAAGGGGCTACGCAAGCACTCAGGCAAAAAGATGCCATGTGGTGCTTGAGCTGGTGTGCTTGGGGGACAGGAGCCACACTGGGGCAGAGATTCTGTCAGCTCTGCAGGGGCAGGTTCAGAGGTGGTTGACGCCACGCCAGCTTAAGGCAGGTATGGTGGTTTGCGACAATGGCACCAATCTCCTCTCCGCCCTCTGACAGGGACGACTGACCCATATGCCCTGTTTGACTCACGTCCTTAACTTGGTGGTGCAGCGGTTCTTGGGCAGGTACCTGGGCTTACAGGAGGCAGGCCAGGAAAGTCTGTGTGCATTTCCGCCGGTCATATAATGCCAGTGCTCGGCTGGCTGACCTCCAAAAGGAATTTAACCTGCCCAAGAACCGCCTAATCTGTGACATGCCCACCAGGTGGAACTCAACGTTGGCCATGCTGCAGTGGCTGCACATGCAGCAGAGGGCCATCAATGAGTGACTATGGCACCAGGACAGAGTCAGGGGAGCTTGTTTTTTTCCCCACGCTAGTGGGCCATGATCAGGGATGCATGCACTGTCCTGTCACCATTTGAGGAGGCCACAAGGATGGTGATCAGTGACAGTGCATGCATCGGTGACACTGTCCCCCTTGTCCACCTGTTGGAGCACACGCTGTGTGGAATAATGGACAGGGCAATTGAGGCAGAACAGAGGCAGGAAGAGGAGGACTTCCTTAGCTCTCAAGGCTCCCTTTATCCAGACAGTGTTCTGCGTACCCGCCAATCACACAGGAAGAGGAGGAGGAGGAGGAAGAGGAGGATTGTGTCAGCATGGAGGTGGAGCTGGCACTCAGCATCAGCAGCAGTCTTTAAGGGATCATTTACAGTCCCAAGAAACCCATGGACTTGTACGTGGCTGGGAGGAGGTGGCTGTGGATCATGTCGTCCTTAGTGACCCAGAGGCCTCCCTGATCCTGCAAAGCCTGCGGAAGGATCCTCGTATTCATGGTATCAAGGAGAGGGAACAATACTGGCTGGCAACCCTCCTTGATCCACGTTACAAGGGTAAGGTTGCAGACCTTATCTAGCCGTCGCAGAGGGAGCTGAGGATGAAACATCTTCGGGAGGCCTTGCAGAAAGGTCTGTGCAATGCATTCCCAGAGACTGGGAGGTTACAAACTCCTGTTCCTGGACAACGTGTTGCTGAGGCTTCGGTCAGTCAAAGAGGGAGCGATGGAGAAGGTGGCCGTCTGACCGATGCATTTAGACAATTTTTTTAGTCCGCAACCCCAAGATATAATCGGTTCCAGCAACCATCGCCAGCGTGTGTTTTACATGCAGGAATACCTAGGGACAAGATCTGACTTGGACACCTTTCCCACCGAAAATCCTCTGGGTTACTGGGTCTTGAGGATGGATCACTGGCCAGAGCTTGCACAGTATGCAATTGAGCTACTGGCCTGTCCTGCATCCAGCGTTCTTTCGGAACGCACATTCAGTGCTGCTGGAGGTTTTGTAACCAATCACAGGGTGCGTCTGTCCACCGACTCGGTCGATCGACTGACTTTCATAAAAATGAATCAGTCTTGGATCACCACCAGCTACCAAGCACCTGATGCTGATGTAACCGAATAATTTTTTTTTGAAATGTCAGATCCCTTCAAGACTGCCTATGCTGATGCTGAGTGACTATCCTGTTATGCTCAGTGACTATCCTCTTCCTCCTCATTGATCATGCTGATAGCTTGTAGGAATATTTTTGGTTCTGGGCGCCGCCACCAGTAGCTAAGGCCCAATTTTTCAGCCCCTGTTTAACAGGGGCATGTAATTACAATTTTTGATGCAATATTTTCCAAGGAGGGTTCGTTGCTGCACAATTAGAGTATCTGTGAGGGGTTGCAGTGTTGTGGCACCAGCACCAGTGCCTAAGGCCCAATTTTTCAGCCCCTGTTTAACAGGGGCGTGTAATTACAATTTTTGATGCAATATTTTACAGAAGGGCTCATTCCTGCGCTCCAACTATGTCATGGTTATGCAATAGAGTTTGTTTGTCAGCTTACCTGTCTCCATGTGTTCATCTCCAAAGACCAGCTGTCTCTCACCTGACTGCTTTTATTAACTCTCCTCTAGCATGGCTCCACCCCAGCTCCTATCAAAGAACTCTATATTAACCTCTGCACTGCAGGTCAGCCCTGCTGATCAGCCTTTGTGTGTTTGGCTTCCTGTTCCTGCCTGCCGCGTGTGCTACGTTTATTTCTGTTACCGACCTTGGCGTGTTCTATACTATTCCTGTCTACTTGTGACCCTGACCTTTTGGCGTGTCCCCGACTATCCCTGTTTGCCTGTGACCCTGAACCTTGGCATGTACTCTGTTGTCCTTGTCTGCTTGTGGCCCTGACCTTGGCTTATTCCTTTACTATCCCTATCCTTCTGTTGCCTACTGTGGGTGTGAGCTGGGGGACCTGGGGGTCGCGACCAGGGCCTCATTGTTCCAGTTCAATTCAGCTGTGGGGATACGGAACTGAAGCGCATATTGTCCCACTGAACAAGATTCTTGGCGAAGGCGTAAAAGGGCACTAGCCGCTGAAGAAACCCGAGCTGGCTCCTCAAAGATATTACGAAAAAGCTTCAAGAAGTCAGACAGGCTGGAAACCACCGGGTCATTCTTCTCCCACAGGGGTGCAGCCCAAGCTAAAGCTTCACCAGAGAGGAGGGAAATGATATAGGCTACCTTAGCCCGATCAGACAGAAAGTTTTGAGGCTGGAGCTCAAAATGAAAGGTGCATTGGCTGAGGAAGCCCCTGCAGGCCTTGGAGTCCCCAGAGAAACGGGACGGAGCTGGCAGTAAAAAGGAATGTGTGGCTGTGACTGGTGTGATAGGTGCAGCTGCTGATTGTACTTGAGGCTGCAGGTTCGGGTTTCCCAAGGAGGCCTGGAGCTGCTCGAAGCAGGAAGCCAGATCCTTAAGGAATCACATCACCTGAGTCTGATTAGATTCCTGGGACTCGAGTCTGCGAACTATGCCCTGCAATGGATCTGCTGCAGGAAGCGGCACGTCAGCCGGGTCCATGGCTGATCAAACTGTCAGGTCACCTTGAGGCTAGGTGACAGATGCACACCGTTGGGATCAGGAGTGCACCGCAAGGCAGTGGACCCTACGTCTGACTGCTGCGGATGGGAGTCCGGGTATACCACCAACACGGATCCCACTGGGGTTAGAGTGTAGGATTCACTGGGGCGCGGAGTCTAAGAGCCAGCAGGTGTTCACCAGAGCCTCTAATGGTGAGGATGGACTGGGCTGCAACTGGCTCCAGGTCGCGACCCCCAGGGTCCCCCAGCTCACACCCACAGTAGGCAACAGAAGGATAGGGATAGTAAAGGAATAAGCCAAGGTCAGGGCCACAAGCAGACAAGGACAACAGAGTACACGCCAAGGTTCAGGGTCACAGGCAAACAGGGATAGTCGGGGACACACCAAAAGGTCAGGGTCACGAGCAGACAGGAATAGTATAGAACACGCCATGGTCGGTAACAGAAATAAACGTAGCACACACGGCAGGCAGGAACAGGAAGCCAAACACACAAAGGTTGATCAGCAGGGCTGACCTGCAGTGCAGAGGTTAATATAGAGTTCTCTGATAGGAGCTGGGGTGGAGCCATGCTAGAGGAGAGTTAATAAAAGCAGTCAGGTGAGAGACAGCTGGTCTTTGGAGATGAACGCATGGAGACAGGTAAGCTGACAAACAAACTCTATTGCATAACAATGACAAACTAGAGTATCTGTGAGGGGTTGCAGTGTTGTGGCACCATTGCCTAAGGCACAGTTTTTCTGCCCCTGTTCAACAGGGACTTGTAATTAGAATTCTTGATCTAATATTTCACAGCAGGGCCCGTTTCTGTGCTCACCGTGTGTGGGCTCCATCAGACTTATTCAATTTTCCGACACACAAAGTTTGAGAGCAGGCTATAAAATTTTCCGACAACAAAATCCGATCGCGTCAATTCCGACCGTGTGTAGACAATTCCAACGCACAAAGTGCCACGCATGCTCAGAAGAAATTCCGAAACGGAACAGCTCGGTCTGGTAAAATTAGCATTCGGAATGGATAGAGCACTTTCGTCAGGTTGCAATCTTTAAAATTGTTTAATACAGCGCACTCTCTTCTTCTTTATAATGCAGGAAGAACGAAGTAGTTTTGCTGCTGATATTCACCCAGAGTTCTCACAAAATTCTTTCTTTCTTATTTATCGTGATTCCCTCAATATATTATGATTTGTCACATCTGACCAAAAATCTATATCTTTTTTTTGTTTTTTTTTTTGTTTTCTTCAAGCCTGATGTGATTTTTTTTATTTTTTTTGGTTTGTATTTTTTTCAAGGCTGATCTTGTTTTTATTTATTTTTTTTTTTAGTTATTTAACATTCAGAATATTTTTGTGTGTGTTTTGTGTGTCAAGTTACCACAACACCATTATTATCTTGTATTATTTAATCTCAAGGAGATTGCTTGGTGTTGGTGTCTCTTGTTAATTTCACATTGTATTTTGAAATGTACCTGCCTCCTCACAAACAAACTGTCCTTTTTGAAGGAAAACACATATAGGCGAGTCTAATTGAAACCAAAAAAACTTTATTAAGGGCTCACAACTAAACAAAGAGGGAGGCAATGCTGGAGAAACAGCAGAAATTGGTGAAGCCTTTGGCCCCCAGGGCACACGTCAATTATTTTACTGCAAAATTGGTGGCCTGAGGAGTCCATATATAAAGGAGTGCAGTCTGGTCCAGAAGTCCCAGAGATCCTGAAAGCAGCAGATGACATCTGTGTCCCCAGGCTGTGGTCATACAAGAGGCTGCATCTTTTGCCAGACTGAACCCAGGGTCATCACTCTCTGGTCTTCCTTCCACGCTGTGACTGTGGTGGTGGAGTTGTGGCAGGAGGAGGAGGAGGATGTTCCAACTCACTCAGGTGGGTATTGGGTGTGATTTCGCCCCTCACCCCCTTAGTTAAGACTTTATAAAGAAGGTCCTCACACAGCTGGCGTTGGCCCTCCTGCATGCCCTGCAGTTTGGTGGTAGCCATGCAGGCAAAGGCCTCTTCAGGAGTGGGGGTGGCTCTGAGGGATGCAGAAGCCTCCTGAATGAGCCTGAGAACTGAATCCTGCACGTGACTCCCCTTCCTGGGTCTTTTGTTTGGAAGGCGGAGGGGAGGGACCTGTGATTCTGTCAGGCTCCTACTGGTCCCAGGCTTCTCCTGGCTGCCACTTAGCCCTGCCTCCTCCTGGCTGCCACTAACCCCCACCTCCTCCTGGCTTCCACATTCCACAGCCTCCTCCTGTGTGCCACATTCCAGAGCCTCCTCCTGGCTGAGGTCTTCCTGTGTATGAAAAAGGGACATTTTAGTTTTAGTTTTTACTTCATCAATCACACACAATTTTCATCTCATGACTGTTGCAAATTGAATGTTAACAAATATAAAAGACTATCATTCTGAGCCCAGCATTTTTCATTCTTGTCCCAATTATTTTTGCCCACTACTGTCTATTGATATGTAAAACACTTTGTTAAATTAGCAATTAGTGATCAATAATAACATCTAGTAAACATAATTTCTTTATTGACCATAAATCTGTAGAAGAATGCTATACCTGGCTCAAGCTGGGCTCCTCAACTTCTTCCTGGCTGGAAGTCCCAGGTTGGACATTGGAAGCCTCAGCTGGGGTGGAAGGAAGAGTGGAAGGAAGGGTTGAGAAGGATTCCCTGACCTCAGTCTGGTCTAACAGAAATCGCAGTTTCTCATAGTACCACAGCCTGGGGACATAAACTTCATCTGCTGCAGCTCCAGATCTCTGGGAATCCATGACCTTCTTGCGCTCCCTTAGATAAGTGCTCCTCAGGCCACCAATTTTGGCTTTTAAATAGGGGATGGTTGCTGTGGGGACCACCGGCTTCACCAACTCCAGCAGTTTCTCCAGCACTGTCTGCCTCTTTTGTTTATTATTATAATGTGGATGTTCTCCTGCCACAGACAGGGCAGCTCCCTGTACTTGTCTATGAAAAGGGGGAGGAAAAATGAAGAACATCATTGATGTTTTAGGGAGAGTTTAAAACCCCTTCAAATCCCTTGGGTTTTTTGTGTGCTAAAAGTTTTTACCATTTTTTTACATATTTGCAAAAAGCCACATTTTGAAGATGCACACAATGTGTCAACATGTGCTATCTGCCATCACGGGAGATCAATGGAAGCGTTTTGGGGGTGCAACCCTTTCCTCAATAGTAAAGTAGCTGTGAGGAAGGGGTTGCACCCCAAAAACACGTCCCTTGATCCCCCATGATGGCAGCTAGCACATGTTGACATTTGGCAATTTGTGTGCATCTTCAAAATTTGGCTTTTCCTGGGGTGACTTCACCCCATCTGAACGCAATATCAAACACAGTTTGTAAATACTCATGTCTGATATCGCCTTCAAGTTCTACCAAATGTGAACTTTGTATGTTCAAGATTTGTGTCTTTCTTGTTGGTTTTAAACATGCCTGTTTTATCTTAAATGGACATTTCTACTTTTTCTAATGTGACCCCAAAAATGTTATACAACAAACATGTTGGTTTGTTTTAAAAACCTTTTCTAAATGCACATGTGATTGTGCTGGTATTAAAAAGTTTGTTAATCAAGAATGTGTGGATTATTGTCTCAACGCTCCAACACTTTTGTGGTGCTCTAATTGGTGTTTTCTGTGACAATGGGTGTTATTTCCTAAGGGCAAATCCACTTTGCACTACAAGTGCAGTTTCAAGTGCACTTGTAGTGCAAAGTGTCTTTGCCTTTAGTAAATAACACCCAACAGTGCTTTGTAAGGTTACACAATCACGCCATATTCAGGACTCACCACATTTCTGTCAGGGTCAGCTAAAAGAAACACAAGCAGTAAATGTCACCAAAGATTTGAGTAGCATATTGATAGCCCCCCTACCCGCAAAGTATTCAAGGTATCTTAGCCGGACATCAGGGGCACTCAGGGGGGGCAAGCCAGGACGGCCACTTTCAAGCGCCATCAGGGTTGTTTCATTTAGAATTCTGGCCTCAGGCCCAACTGAGCCAGCATAGTTGGCAGGATGTTGCCGTAAAAAGTTGTGTAGAACACAGCATGCCAGGATAATATGATTCAGTTTATACTCTGCCATGTGTATGGGTGTAAGAAATAGGTGGAACCGGCTGGCCATGATTCCAAACGTGTTCTCCACCACTCTTCTGGCTCTGGCCAGTCGGTAATTAAAAACCCTCTGGTCCAGGGTGAGGGTCCTCATCGGGAATGGCCGCATAAGATGGTCCCCCAGCACAAACGCTTCATCTGCAACGAAGACGAATGGGAGTCCTTCCACATTGTCTTCTGGAGGTGGCAAGTCCAAGCTGCCATTCTGGAGACGCCTGTAGAACTCCGTCTGGGCAATGACTCCACCATCGGACATCCGGCCATTCTTGTCCACATACAGGAACTCGTAAGTAGCCGACACCACCACCAACATCACAATACTATTGAACCCCTTGTAATTATAATAGTATGACCCCGAGTTGGGTGGTGGGACGATGTGGATGTGTTTCCCATCAATTGCACCTCCGCAGTTAGGAAAGTCCCACCGCTGGGCAAAGTGGGAGGCCACAGTCTGCCATTCCTGTGGCATGGAAGGAAACTGTGGAGTCAAACAACAAAAAAATTAGTCATTACGCACATAAACAGGGAAAGCAGATTAGACACAAACATTCTTGGCCAACATCAAGATAACATTTATTTGAGGGAGTTTTTAAAGACCAAAAGTATAAGGTACACCTATCCGATCCCCCCCATGGGCCATTTTTAACATTTTAGGGGGGGGGGCTCTTGGACAGGTAACCCTCTCCACTTCATTGAGAGATGAATGCCTAAATAATGTGTATTACTTTGGCCAGCCCCTCCTTAGTTACACTATTGGCAGCCCACTGCACAGGTAAGAAGTGTCATAATACAAAGCGATATAAATACACATTGTCACATTTGAGCACATTTGGAAATTCTACTATTACCTATCCAAGATAATAATAGTATACAAAAACTTTAAACAGTACCATTTGAAAGTATACAGGCAGGCCCTTGCACTACATGCTTTGGGGAATTTATCCATAAATCTGACCACTAAAGAGATGGGTATAGTGTGTATGAGTTTGGCAAAGTCACCAGATAGATGATTGAGGATATATAGAGAATTGGTTTCAGCTGACTTAGCAGTTGGGGGGAGGGAGGGTTCCAAATGATTTGGGGACCCCCAACAAAAAAGCCTCGGGCACTCTGCCTGAATTTAAAGCATACATCACATTTTAAAGCATTTTAGGGGGTGTTTGGGAGTAAAGCACTACTATGGAGCTGATAAAATACATTGTTAAATGAATACACAAGGTGAATATAGGGCCAGGAGACCATGCTGGGGAGGTAAGTAAAGGCAAATATGTATGAAGGAGAAAAAAAATAATTACATAAAAATCCAGCATGCATGAGGACAAAGGGGACATTCACAGCATATTCCAATCATGGTAATTAGGGAACGAGAAAGAAATACAATACATTATCAAACATTAAATACAATAAAATGTGATATTAAAGGATAAATCTTACCTTAATATACTCTTCTGCAAGACCTGGATGATGGCAGAACAGGTCTCTGGGATAATGATCCTCAGAGCCTGGGGGGAGATGCCTGTCGAGAACTTCAAGTCCTGCAGGCTTCTCCCCGTCACCAAGTACCGCAGGGTGGCGACGAGCCTCTGCTCCGGAGTGATGGTTTGCCTCATGCAGGTATCCTGCCTGCTGATATAGGGGGGCGCAAAGCCAACAAACGGTGAAATACGGGGTCCGTCATCAGGAGAAAGTTCCTGAAATCATCAGGATTATTCTCACGGATCTCACGGAGCAAAGGCATGTGACAGAACTGGTCACGCTAGAGCGACCATTATTGGTCCATTAACTCCTCCCACCCTGTTCATGGACTGGACTTGTGTCAAGGTAAGGACCCCAACACCAAGCCCCCGCACAGCACGTACTCTATGAGGAGTACGTATACGCAACATGAAAACGGTGGGCTGCTCAGAACGAAGTAACAGAACGCACTGAAGACAGCAAGGCCTGTGAGAGAGGACCTGAAAAACAGTAACGAACAAACAAGAACACAATGACAAGAGTCACGCGTAACTCGCTGCACGCACTGAAGAGCAGATACACAACCCACAAGCGCAAACTGAACAGCAGAAAACC